>NW_026712262.1:1691201-2291201 GCF_030504385.1 Musca domestica | reverse complement strand
AAAAACTAAACCTTTCAAGTACTTGACCCACTAGTAGGTCGATCGCGTTTAATCTTTTAAGGCGCATACAATGCGATAAAGATGAACTTTTGTTTAGGAAAAACAATAACAACAACAAGAGCAAATCTTGGAGACGAACAGAATGAAACGAAAGGCAACAACAAAAACACAACATCTAATATGTGTTCAAAGGTAAGCTAAGGTTAGCTGAGTTAGATGAATGGCTGCCTGGCTGACTGACTGCCTAGCTGAATTGCCTGATTTCCATGAATCAAGCCAATGAAGAGAGGCATGAAACGGAGGTAGGTGGGGTGTAGCTGAGCAATAAAATTATTGACGCTTGAATATGATTGGTGCTGCTGCAGCAGCAAAAAATTGCAACTTAACCTTCAAAGCTCTGAACGGCTGGGTTAATTGTGGTTGAGACGGTTAATGAACCCGGTTACAATTAGACCAGTTTAAATCGAGTCAGTCAGTCAGTCGCTTGGTCGGCTAGAGATGTTATTTTTTTTAGTTTTGCGGTTAGCAGTCGCTCCCACCACTTATTAGTGGAGCTTAGCCCAACACTTTTGGTAAAATACCCAGCTACTGACAGACCATGGCTTTTGAAGATAGATTTTTTTTGTTGTTAATGATTTGCGGAAATTGGCTAATGAATGGAAGACAACAGTGACGACGACGATGCCAAAGACAGGCAATAAATTACGATAAATCTCACAACACCCACTACCAACTAACCAATCAAGCGACCAACCAACCGCACTCGAGGCAAGGGGATCGAATTAGCAACCGCTAGATGTTATTGAATTCTTGAATTCAAATTTTTACATTGTTGTATTTTTTCGCGTTTTTCGGGTTTTGAAAGGGGCGCTTGCCTTCATCAACGCCATCGTGGCCGTCAGCATTGGCTCAGTCGCTTGTGGTCAAACAGCCAGGTAAAAAAAAAAACTTGGCCATAGCCGTAACAAATTTCAGTTTTATTTCTTGTCGTACTTGTAACCAATTCTTTAAAACTTAAAGACATCCAATTGAGGATAGTTTTTGTTTTTTGTTTTGGTTGGTTCCACTTTTTTTGGGAAATAAGGTTTATATTCATTTAATTTGTTAAAGAAACAGTCAAACCTAATTTGAGAGCCCCTTTCGATTAAAACTAGAGACGGGATTAATGATCTGAAATTTGAAAATGAAAACCAGATTTTTATAATATTTTTTTCATTTAGGAAAATAGAAATCCTTTAATCCCAAATCCATTTTATTCATGTCCCACTGTATCTGTTTCAATTTTTTAATTTTTTGCTCGATATCAAACATTAAAACGCTCAAGTATTTTTCTTTTGATTAATGATTTGTTTGAGTATATTTAGGTTTCATTTTGTCGTTACCGTTGTTGTTGCTGTTGTTGTTGTTGTTCTCCCTACTTCTTACAGATCTTGCAAAATTTTGGCCAACAACGTGACAGCTTAAGCTTACCGACAAGCTTCTTTATTTGACAGTTATTATGTCAGTTTTGCAGCCAAAAGTGGAGGAGAACCAAGTAACGAGAAAAAAAAAACATTGAAACAAAATATGATGTACAAAAAAAAGAAGTAACAACAGCAACATCAACATTGTTACGGCATGAGTCAATGAGGTTTTTAAAGCCTCCATTATAGCATGGAGGATATATTAAGTATATCATTGCGATTGTAACAGCTCGAAATATACATACATAAAATTCTATATCGATTTAGGGATGTTCGTCCGTCTTTCCGTCTATGGAAATCCCTTTTCATATTCCGAACGAAATGCAATAGGTTCATAAAATATTACTCAGATGTGTGTTGGGACTTTTGGTATTGAAAATGGGGTATTTAGGTCCACTACTTCGTATGGCCCCCATATAACAATACCTCCAGATATTTGGTATTAAAATGATTTTAGGGACATTATACACCGGAATTTTACCAAATTTCCCATTTGAAGTTCCTAATGGGTACCACATTGTACGACACAAAATTGCATATGCAGACCCAGATCTTCGTATAGCCCCCATATAACGCTACCTCTCAATATTTGGTATTATAAAATCATAATCACATTATACACCGGAACTGTTAAAAGTTCCGTATTTGAATATCGTGGTCTATGACGAAAATTACATTTGCAGGTTCTCGTCTTCGTATAGGCGCAATAAAACGGTACCTTGCCTATATTCGGTATTTTTATAATTTTAACAGTATTTTTCAACGGATTTATTCTTAAATTTGCAATTTTCTTTAAAAATAGTGGAGAGTTTTTAAAGTTCGGCACTGCTGAACTAATGGTTTTTTATTTTTTTTTTTTAATTAATTAATTTATTTTTATTTATTTATTTTTTATTTTTTTTTAAATGGTATCGGGTCCACAGGGCATAGTGAGGAAATGAGCCTTTTGAAAAACTTCCCCTTCGTTCTCTTAATAGAGTATTTTTTCTCTTGCCCTTAATGTCATTTTCGAATTGCTGAAAAAACTAAGTTTAATTGTGGGAAAAAATTCGACAAGCTTCATATTCTGCCTTAATGTTAAAGTTCACTGAGCATATCCGAATATTTTTTGCAGAAATATTTCCAAGCTAGAAAATAACTCCAAAGGCAAAAAAAGATATAAGCCATAATTATAATTAAACAAGTAAGCAAAGGCTACAGTCGAGCAGGGCCGACCGTTGAATACCCTACAACACTGTAATAAACGATACAGTTTATATAGGCGAGATACTCGAAAGAATTCCACAACATCTTGTAACAAATAATAAAAGAAAAACATCAGGTTCCGTTCTCTAATTTTCGAAAAATAGCAACTTAAACTAATTCCAATTTATTGGTAGATGTTGCACGTAAATGGTCTTCCTAGATCTGGAACCAATATTTCCCAAAGACCTATAATCTCTTAGAAGTGGCAAAAGATTAACATTTATTATTGGTTTTTGACTGAAACGCATCTTATGAGATACAGACATTTGACTATATTCTTCAACGAAATCAGCGTTAACGAAATAATCAGATGTGCGTCTTTCCTATATTTGTGAATTCTCCAAATAGTCACTGGAATGGACATTTTCGTATTTTGTCTACAAAAGTTGGCAAACTATTTCACACATTGAATATTTTTGGATGGCCATCCAAAACTGCTTGGCTTTTGTAATGTCCCGTAACCCCCATTCAAATGTGCATTGTCTCCAAAAAGAGTAGGCTTCTATTCTGACCCTCATCTTATCTCCATGTAAAATTTCGTAAGGATCGGGCCATAAATGCGATCTGTATATGATATCCTGATATCCTAACTACTTAGTTTTGTTAGCTGTAGAAATATTACCAAATGTTTAATTCAAAATGAAAATATGCCAAAATTATGACAAAATTGAAAAAAATATGAGAAAATATTACAAAATCATAATTTTCATCTTTAGAGAGATATTTTCATGCAATTTTTTAGAGGTTTTTTCATTCCTGCCAAGAGGCCATTTTGAATTAATGAGAACTGTCGAAATCAGTTCAGCCGTTCTCGACATATAAGAGATCTTTCAAGCATATCTTCTTTGATAGACATATATATCGCACATATATGTTGCTATATATCCGATTTGATGGATGTTAACATAAATGTGAAGATCAGAAGTAACCTTGTCATGGCTTTGTGATTTCACCGGGATTTAAAATATTCGCGGTTTAATGAAAAAAATGAATTTTTTCAACACAAAAGTTAATGTCTATTGTACCCGCTAAATATTATCCGATGATCACCCTAATTGGTAGGCTTCTTCCCCGCCCTAAACTCTAGCTACATGCGAAATTCCGCATCGATTGGTCTATAATTGCGACCTGTAGAGCAACTGCAAAATCAGGAATTTTTTCAGTTTTTGGTCCATTTCAACCCCTAAATATTATGCGATCATCTCCAAAAGAAATAGGGTTCTATTCTGACCTTAACCCCACCTACATTTTAAATTTCGTGAAGATCGGGCCATAATTGCGACCTGTAGCGTGATTACAAATTAACATGGACAGACGGACAGACGGACAGACGGACGGACGGACATACATAGCTAGATCGACTCAGCTCGGCGAGCTAGGAAGATCCATATATACTTTCCTATATGGGAAACCAATATTTCGAGGTGTTACATAAATTCTGGCCCAATCAAACTTATAATACCCCCAACACATAGTGTTGTAGGGTATAAAAACCGGAACATAAACAGGACCGGGAACGCATTCTATTGAAATAAGTGAGAATCGGTACAAATTTAGATATAGCTCTAATATATATCTTCAACCGATTTCGGGTTACTTGTGCACCAAATGACCAATATCAGTCCAAATGACCTAAATTTTGGCACATCTGACCGAATTCAGTTTAGAAACATGTACATACATTGTGGTGAAAATCGATTCAGATATAGCTATAGCTCCCATATATATGTTTTATCCGTTTTGGGGTTTTAAGTCACATGCATAATTTGCACTCCACAACAATGATCTTCGGTATCAGATGTAGCTCAGGAATAAGTGCCTAAAATTTTGTCAAGATCGGTTCAGATTTGGATATAGTTCCCATATATATCTTTATCCAATTTCTGGCTTATTGTGCACCAAAATGGCCAATATCAGCACAAATGGACTGCATTTTGGCATTTCCGACGCAATTCAGCCCAGAAGCAAGTACTTCAAATTTTGTTGAAAATCGGTTCAGATATAGCTTTAGCTCCTATATATTTTTTATCCTCACATGCGTAATATGCACTCCACAACAAGGATATTTGATATCGGACATCAGATACAGCTCGAAAATACCTCTGCCAAATTTTATCGAGATCGATTCAGATTTTTATACACCTTCGATATACAACTTCATCCGATATTACGGTTATTGCTCACCAAACAGCGTGAGATAAAAAATGCAACAAATTCAAACGCCATAATTTCACTTTTTTATTGGTGCAAAATTTTTAAAATTTTTTAAATTTTGCTGAATGAAAAAATGTCGGAAATAGCATCAAATTTTATAATAAGTTTAGATTTGTTCGAACTGGTCACCATTGACACGAATTGTGGCCTACAAACGGCCAATGGTATTTTGGCTCTGTGGTATTTTGGCCCATTCTCGGCGAAGCGTTTGCTTGAGGTGATCGACACCTCGATATTTTTTAGTGCCAACCTTGCTTTCCAAAATACTCCAGACACAATAGTCCAACGGATTGGTATCCGGTCACCAAAATTACCATTGTGCGCTGGAAATGAAGCGAGATATCTCATTTTGTAACCATACTTGTGTGGCACGCTCTGAGTGCTATGGTGCTGTGTCCTGTTGGAATGTCTAAGGTCTGCAGCCAAAATGTTTGCGTGCTCAAGGCTTTAATACACCCACCAGAATATTTTCGCGATAATATTCGGCATTTATTCTGATGCCACGGTAGATTAATACGAGCGAAGAGCTACCATCGGCTGTTATGGCGGCCCATCACCATGGCCATCTGGTGGCCTGGCGAAGGTGCACATTTTCAGCTGACCTCTTTGGCAAGTAAACACGATCATTTCGTTTATTTACAAACTGCTGGACAGCGAATGTTTTGTAACCGGAGATAACCAAATTCGGCAGATCACCACTTTCGGCCAAGCGAAGCAATTCCTTAGCTCTTTTGAGTCTATTTTCTTTCTGTTGCGGTGTAAGTTGTTGAACTTTTTGTAGTTTTGAAATTTCAATGGCTTTACCCCGAGCTCATTTTTCGATATTTGCCGAATGAAATATTGCGATATGTTCAGCTCACGAGCCATTTTTCGGCCACTGCGACGACGCGGGTTTCGTTCAAGTCGCTTCTTTACTTTTCGAACCATTTCTGCTGTTCATGCTGTTTTCTTCCGTCCACTTCCTTGACGTCGGTCTACGTTACCAGAATCACGGTAACGAGCGATGGTACGAGACCCAAAAGATTTATTCACATTTAAATGCTGGAGTGCCCTAACGATAGCTGCTTGTGATTTTTGCAGCCAAATATAAAGAAATCACACTATCACGCTTGAATTCCATCACGAATAACTTTTTTTCTGTAAAATTCTCACCAAAATGCTTTTGTACGCTTGTAAACAATATAATGAGCTGTCGCTGGAATTATTTTTAACAGCTGTCGGACGAGTAGTTTCCTCATCTCACAGTGAAAATTATATCTTTGCTTTTTTGTACTGTCAATTTAACACGCATCCAATCCGAATCAAAATCTTCATTTATACGTGATTTTTTAGGACCAGTGTCAAAGGAAGAATTATTCTGCACCAAATTTCATTATGAGTCTCTGAACAAGGGAAATTTGTATACTTAATATGTACCATAAAAAATGGCATACGTTTTTGTTGTGCTGATATATTCTTCCATCTTATTAATGTGGCTCTGTTTTCAAATTGGAAAATGAGGCAATCTATTTAGAATTTGTCCACAATTAGGACAGTTAAGGAGGTTTTTTTGTCAAGTATACTAGTACTATGACTCGGGCAGATAATTTGCACATTTTTCGTCAAATTGGGAGCCAACGAATTATGATTGCTGCAGTCATTATTCGTTGGCGCCCAATTGGTCGTACAAACAAACGTGTCAAAAAATTGGATTTTGTCGAGGCACCTGTCTTTCTTTAGCAAGGATGGATGTTGGGTGATTTTCGAGGATAGTATTCACTCGGGTTTATTGTATTGCTCTTGTGAGCTCTGTCTGAGGAGGACAAGTTTTAAATACAACTACATTTTTTTTGTAACTTCTTTAGTTTCCATTTCATTACTCTGATTATATCTGACGTACAAAATATTTAAATATTTTCATGATTAATTACCAATTTGTTCCCAATTTTCAATGGATAAACAAAGAACAAGTTTGTAAACATTGTTATTTTGGTAATAAATGGGAGTTAAGCTACTTTAATATTTCATCGAAATCATATTTTCATTAACATATTTTTATTTTTTATTTACGACAAAAATTAAGTTAATCTTAAATACCTCAAATGGCCACAAAACAAAGAGTAGATGTTGTAGTTTGTTATCTTCAGACAAAACTTGTCAGAAATTTACGTCATATTGAGTTTCCAGCCAGTAGGTCGGTAGGTTGGTCTCTCTCCTTGTCATTTAAAAAGCTCCGACTCACAAGGTTACTGGGTGGGTATCTTCTGCTGCTTATAATCTAAATATAGTCAACACCATTGTAATCAACATTTTGTGAAAATTAATTAATTTAATTATAATAATTTAATAATATTTTTTCAAATCTCTCGAAAATACCGGCTGAGAAGCTGCCAACAACGTTTAGCCAATGAATTTACATAATTATTTATAATAAAAAAAAATATGTAAATAATATTAATGAGTTCATTTAGTGATACCGATGCAAATTATTTGATACACACTTCAGTTTTGGATGTTATCATAATTTATGAAGGCACACACAGCCACACACACAGGGGTTTACAATAGACCAACAAAGCCTGGTATCCTTTGATGTTGGTGGCCGGCTGGGTAGTAACTTTGGCTTATGGCTACCATACTGGTTGGCTGGCTGACTGGCAAACTCACTTCAAGACATTCCACGAATTTCAATATTAGACATAATTAACTCAATTAATTTTCAGCTGAATTAAGCGGGGGAAAATCGCTCTAATGATCATTATCGCCAGAGCTGTTGTTTCCAATATTGAGCCAGAGATCTATCTTTGGCCATAAATTTAAAAAATTTGGTGTTTTGTGGCCAAAATAGCCATGGTATGTGTGTTAACAACAAATCAATGAATGGCAGTGGTTGGCGGGTAGTATTTATGGCCACAACAACAGCAGCAACAACAACAATGGAACCTTTGTATTAATTTTCGTACACACCTTCATTTCATGACATGATATTGCGGTTATGGCTTTTGATTTTCGGTTTTTTGTTGGTAAGATGAACACAATGTTCAAATGCATAGATGGTTCATCAATGGCTTTAAAGCCAAATTCCTTGAATTTCCAAACATTTATCTAAAAAAAAACCACCAAAAAAATCAAACATCTTTCCGCGATCATGATTTTGAAATGAACAATTTATTTCAATTTGCTACGAAATTCCTCTTAAATTCCCATTTAAATGTTTCCGAATGATTTATAGATTTGTATTGGTCTCTAACCTCAGTTGGGGTGTAGTTTGTTGTTATGATCTTGTATTTATGGTCCATATTTGGTCAAAATCCTTCCAACCCCACAAAATAAAAAAAGTGACCGCATTTCGATTTATTCATAAAAAAACAATTAATTGGTATTTATGCAAATGATTTACACCGCTTTTAAATCCGGCTTTAAATGGCCGGGAGGTCCACTTAGGGTTATAAGGAATTTTTTAATCCCTTGTGTTTGCATGTAAGTTGTGGTATGGTGTTCATTTTTTGCAAAGCAGACTTAGGGCACAGTGTTTTGAAATTAAGAAAAATAAATTTTGAAATAGTTTCCGAAATTTTTAGTTTTAGAAATTTTGAATTTTAAAAAATTTTGAATTTTGGAAATTTTGAAAATTTTAAATTTTGGAAATTTTGAATTTTTGGAATAGAATCAGCCATATGGCAATATTCTATGCGGCCAAATAGGGTATCATACAAATATGAGTTATAGGCCCTGGTGTCTTTGGACGAAATCCATTTCAAGCCATTGGGAGTCAATCTAGCGATGTCTGTCCGTCTATCCGTAACTCTCGAAGAGATAATCCGATTTCACTTAAAAATTTTCATGGAATTGGGCAATACCGTTCCAGACTTTCGACTTTCTGGTACACAAGTATCGGCGTTTTGAAAGTTTACATCGAAAAGTAACCATAATATAGGGAGAATATACCCCCATTTCCCCGCTTTTGAATATAATCGGATTAAGATTCCTCCGAATCCGTGTATTTTACTTATATACAGGGTGAGATGAATAAACGGCAACCAACTTCAGACTGCTGTCATTTCTGAGCAACTCGTCCGACAGCTGTTAAAATTATTCCAGACACAATAGTATCTGTTATATTGTTTACAAGCGTACAAAAGAATTGTGGTGAGAATTTTCCAGAAAAAAAGTTATTTGTGATGGAGTTCAAACATGATAGGAAGGAAGTGGACGGAAGAAAACCGGAAACATCAGCAGAAATGTAAAGAATAGACTTGATCGAAACCCGCGTCGTCGCAGTGGCCGAAAAATGGCTCTTGAGCTGAAAATATCGCAATATTCCATTCGGCAAATATTGAAATATGAGCTCGGGGTAAAGCCATTAAAATTCCAAAAAGTGCAAGAACTTACACCGCAACAGAAAGAAAATAGACTCAAAAGAGCTAAAGAGTTGCTTTGCTTAGCCAAAAGTGGTGAACTGCCGAATTTGGTTTTCCGCGATGAGAAAACAAAAAAAAGGTCTCAGCACCATCGCACTCAGCATGCGCCACCCAAGAATGGTTACAAAATGAAGTTCCTCGCTTAATTTCCAGCGCACAATGGCCACAAAATCTCCATCTCCGGATACCAATCCGTTGGACTATTGTGTCTGGAGTATTTTGGAAAGCAAGGTTGACACTAAAAAATACCAAAATGTCGATCACCTCGAGCAAGCGCTTCGCTGAGAATGGGCCAAAATACCGCACGGTGACGGTTTCATTGGCCGTTTGAGGGCCATCATTCGTGCCAAAGGTAACCAATTCGAAAAAATCTAAACTTATTTTAACATTTGATGCTATTTCCGACAATTTGTACTTACATTCAATAAAATTTAAAAAGTTTAGCGTTTGACTTTGTTGCAGTTTTTTTATCTCACCCTGTAATTGCTTATAGAAATTTATGGGTTAATGCCGTACTCAACGTGATTTTATGCAAAATTTTCTTACAAAGCTCCATTTTAGGAGGATGACATCAAAGACAAAAATATTCTCCATCAAATTCTACTATTGGTCATGGGAGAAAAGAAATCTCTATTTCCTATTTCCGAAAAAATGGGCATTAACATTCCGAAACCCCGAAAATATTCTCTAATTTTTTTTGTATCAAATTTTTCCTCAGATTTTTTTTCGACTTGAAGCCTAAAAGTAACATAAAATTTCATTTTAGACGAAAACTCTTAGAAGAAGAAATATTGTACACAAAATGTCACTATATATCTCAGAATAAACCATATATGCGTAATAGTTTTAAAGCAAATTATATTCGAAATTTATGGACTACAGGTGAAAATTATTGTTAGTTTTTATTGCTAATTTAAATAGTTTCCACACTAAGGCAAAATCTCCCTTTATACTTCAGTTTTTGGGGAAAGTGTCAAAGTGAGACTTATTCTAGATCAAATTTCACTGTGAGTTTCTGAACAAAATAAAATTGTATATTTAATATAAAACATGGAATATATACATATTTGTTTATAGTCATTTAAGGGTTAATTGTTACATTGAGTACAGTGAGTTTGTGCAAATTTTTACTACAAAACTCCATTTTAGGAGGATGACATCAAAGACAAAAATATTCTCCATCAAATATTACTATAGGTCACCAAAGAAAATGTAATCTCTATCTCCATTATAGGTAATGAAAATATTTGAATCAATATTCCCAAAAACCTCGAAAATATTTCCAATTTTTTTTATCAAAAATTTCCTTGGACTTTTTTTGATTTTAAGCCTGAAAGTAACCTAAAATGTCATTTAGGCGGAAGTTGTCAAAGGAAGAAATATTCCACACAAAATTTCCCTATATATCTCAGAAAGAACTATATATCTAGGTAGAATAGTTTCTAAGAAAATTGCATTCACACTTTATGTACTGAAAGTGACAATTATGTCTATGCTTTTTATCGCTTAGTTTAACACCCATTCAATTTGAGTCAAAAATCTCCCATTATACTTGATTTTTTCCACCACGTTTTGTAAATAAGATGATTGGGATCTCAAATTAAACTCCTTTTTTCCTCACAAAGATCCCCTCATATTTAACATTATTTATTATGACCTTATCAAAACTCCATCATCTCCAAATTATGTCATTAATCCCAACCTAAATTAAGTAATCATCTATGTGGTCAAAAATACAAGTTAGGCTGATATAGATTTATTTACTTAGATACCAACGTACCAAACACACCCTCTATAATAGAGTAATAAACAAAAGATCTTGATTCCGTACCTCAAGATGGGATACAAATCCACAGCTTAACCTATTCACGTTAATTCAATGGTGATCTTTGTACTTGAACATTAAAACGTATTTTATCTCCACTTCAAGCCAAAAAAAAAAAAAAACATCATTGCCAAACTTAAGCAAATAAATAAACCACCAAATATGTTTATTTTCACACATAAATCTTTTACGCACCTTTTGATCAAATTTGGCAAATGAAGAAAAGATAAAATAAAAATAGCAAAAAACATGGAATTCCAAATCATACATCAAACCCCGCTAGCTAACAACTTCAAACATTTACATTTACTTAAGTTGAGGTTGTTGATGGTATAACCAAGCAAAAAAACTATGTTTACACACTAAAATTAATTTTCTTGGCCATTTAAGAGAAGCAAAGAAACACACAAAAAACGCTAACAACTCTTTAATTTTGGTTTATTGGCAACACCACATAAAAAGTAAAGAAAAGTGTTTGAAACAAATCACCAAAAAATACGATGGTGTGGGTGAAACAAAAAGCAGAAACTGACAGCATTTGGTGTGGAATGGAAATTAATGGCAATTTAAAGATTTAGGATTTGGAAGATTCAGGCAAGATGGTTAAATTTTATTTACCCATCGACAATTTATTTAAGAAAATAAAAAAGTTGTTGGGGAACCATCTGTGAAAAAATTGCAATCGGGAAATATTTAAAAACAGATTCCGTTTGGGTTCTTATTTCCGGCATAGGGGAGATAAAGAAGCTAACTTCGAAGATTTGTATCCAAATTTGGCTGGAGTTTTTCTAATCCTGAGTACCGATTTCCTACAATACTATTAAGAATTTAATAATGAAACAGATTTGTTTTGCAAATGGTACACCAATGAAGACGAACTGGGATTAATATTCGCATAGCAATATTTTCTGTTGGTAACAATACAACATCTTAGAATGAAAATCACTGAAAGAGTGATTGCCTTCAAATAATTTGTCTAAGCTTCAATTTTTTGAGAAGCGAAATTGTCGTCTAGAACACAGATATTGTCAAAGTCAAGCGCCATAATTTTTACATTTTTTTATTTTATTGAATGGAAGCAAACAATGTCGGAAATAGCATCAAATTTTAAAATAAGTTAAGATTTGTTCGAATTGGTCACTTTCGGCACGAATTATGGCCTTCAAACGGCCAATGAAACCGTCACACGCTGCCCTAATGTTACTCTGTGGTATTATGGCCTATTCCCGGCGAAGCGCTTGCTTGAGGCGATCGACACTTTGGTATTTTTTAGTGCCAGCCTTGTTTTCACAAATACTCCAGACACAATAGTTCAACGGATTGGTACCCGACTAATGGCGCGTGCTGAACGCGATTGTGCTTAGTCCTGTTTGAATGTCCAAGGGCTGAAGCCCAAATGTTTGCGTGCCCAAGGCTTTAATACACCCTCCAGAATATTTTTGCGATAATATTCGGCATTTATTTTGATGCCACGGTCGATTAATACGAGCGAGGAGCGACCATCGGCCATTATGGCGGCACACACCATCACACCATCACCATGGCCGACGCTTGAGTTCTGGTGGCCAACCGAAGGTGCAAATTTTCAGCTGACCTCTTTGGCAAGTAAACACGATCATTTTGTTTGTTTACAACTGCTGGACAACGAAAGTTCACATCTTTCGGCCAAGCGAAGCTTTTTGAGTCTATTTTCTTTCCGTTGCGGTGTAAGTTCTTGCACTTTTTGGAATTTAAATGGCTTTACCCTGAGCTCATTTTTCAATATTTGTCGAATGGAATATTGCGATATGTTCAGCTCACGAGCCATTTTTCGACCACTGCGACGCGGTGGTCAAGTCTCTTCTTTACTTTTCAATCCATTTCTGCTGATGTTGCTGTTTTCTTCCGTCCACTTCGTTAACGTCCGGCTTCGCTACCAGTATCACGATAACAAACGATGGTACGAGACACAAAAGATTTATTCACATTTAAATGCTGGAGTGCTCTAACGATAGCCACTTGTGGTTTTCCAGCCAAATGTAAAGAAATCACGCTTGAATTCCATCACGAATATCTTTTTTTTGGAAAATTATCACCAAAATGCTACGGAATGTACGGAATAACAGCTGTCGGACGATTGACTTAAAAATGAAAGCAGTCTGAAGTTGGTTGCAGTTTTTTCATCTCGCCCTGTATGTATGGGTCTACGTTTTTTATAGCCCCCTTATAACTTTACCTCCGGATATTCAGTCAAAAAATTGGTATTAGTAGTTCATAATGGTTTCTAGCTCCGGTGGCAGAACGTTGAATATGTAGGTCCACGTTTCCCTATAGCGCACATATAACGATACCCACAGATATTCTGTATTTAAATGGTCCTAGTCACATATACCCACGAAATTGTTTAAAATTTGGTATTCAAGAGCATTTGGTAGATGACGATCCTCGAAGCATATGGCTCCCATATAACGGCCTCACCCACTTTATGTTTTTTTGAAAAGTTTTACAGCATTATCCAAACGGACTTACTGGTATTTGTGGTTTAAATTGGAACAGGTTTGAATTCAGATACTTTTATATAAAAATATTTTCTTTGCCCAAAGACGGTATTAAAATTTCGGCCGAACTTAAGTTTTTTTACTTGTTTCATTTTCAACTGTTCCGCCCTAATATAAGTGCAAATTCCTTGTACCTCCCTAATTTACAGCTGAATTCAAAAAGAATGCCGCTGCATTCAATTGAAATCAACAGCACCCGCAAATAACGAAACAATGAAAATAAAACATACTGATTTTGTTCATTACAGTTTGCCAGGAATAATTTTAGTTTTTGTTTTGTTTACTGCTGCTTCGGATCGTATCATTCGCTTCAACAAACGTGATCTTAATTAAAGGCAAGCAAAGTTTCTTCATTTCTTTCTCCTGTTTTTTCGCCAGCGACAATTTGCCACAGAAATCTGTTAACTACCTTTTTTTTGTTTGGCGGGTGGTTGAGTATTTCTTCTTTTGCCCGTTTTCTTCGAAATTGTTTTTGTTATCTTCAATTGAAAAGGGGTGTTGAATTGCCGGAGTTACACATATCGCCGGCACCAGCAACAGCTACATTTATTTGTCTCGATCGTATGTAAATTTGTTTCGTGTTAACATAAAATATACGTGAGCAATATAGTTGAGAATGGGGGTATTCACTTTCACATGTGGAATATTTATTTATGAGAGAAGCGCTACAACAGCATCACTGTAGCTTTTACTGAACATACCCCACATAAACATTGTTCCTTGTTAATCTTACTCTCTCTCTCTCTCCTTCCACGGTTGTGCTACTCACTTTCTCTTTTTATTGTAATTGTAGAAAACCCGTGCTCACTAGCATAAACGTGAAAAGAGCAAGAACAATAACAAGCACATAACGGAGAGAAAGAGAATTTGTCTTTTCTCTGAAAACAATAACCAGTATTGTCATAAGAAATAACATCATTTCGAGAAAAAAGCACTGTTTACTTAGAACTTAGTTGTCACTTTGTCATTCAATTTTTTGCAACCGAAGGGAGAAGTTCATTGGAATTGGAAATAAATTAGTTTTTGTACTAATAAACATAAATTGCACTTTTATTTGGAGAAAATCCCAGGAGCAAAAGGTGTGTTGATATAAAAATATATTTAACAAAATATTACTGATCAAAATATTACTACTCGTGATGAATGAGCGATTTATTGTTGGAGCCAAAGCAAACTGTTTGTGGAAAATATTGCCCATGAAGCAAATGCTATTACCGATTGGGAGAGGATCAATTGTCCGTTCATTAGAGAAATGCAGAATTCGTTGGAGTACCCCGGATAGGTTAGGTCTGAAAACAATAACCAGTATTTTGGTAAAAAGGCATCATTGCGAGAAAAAAAATATTAATTGCTTAGTAGAAGAACTTACTTGTCAGTTTGTCATTCAATTTTTGCAATCAAGGAGACAAATTTAAGAAGCGTGATAATATGAAAACTTGAGGAACAAAATGTTGCTGATCATTGTATCACTATATGTGGAGAATGTGCGATTTATAACTAGAGCCAAAATAAACTGTTTGTGGAAAATATTGCCCGCTCAGCAAGTTTTTTTCCAATTGGCTGAAGATCAATTGCCCGTTCATTAGAGAAATCTAGAGTTCGTTGGAGCACACACCGGTAGGGGATGTCAGTAAACAATAACCTGTATTCTCATAAGAAATAGTAGCATTGCGAGATAAAGGTACTGTTTGCTTAGTACAAGAACTTACTTGAAATTTATCAGTAATTTTTTTGCAACCCAGGGAAGAAATTCATTGTCAATAGAAATGAATAAATTGCACTTTTATTTGGAGAAAATCCCGGGAGCAAAATGTGTGTTGATATAAAAAGATATGTAACAAAATATTGCTGATCATTGGATCATTACTCGTGGAGAATGAGCGATTTATTGTTGGAGGCAGCAAAAGCTGTTTGTGAAAAATATTGTCCGTGTTCAATCGATGCAAGGCAGGGTCTTGCAGAATAATACTCGTAGAGAAATTGTTATTGCTGCTAATGGGGAAAAGACCAATTGTACGTTCATTAGTCTTCGTTGGTCCATCACGGGTAAGAAGTTTCAATCGTTCTTGCACTAGATCGAAATAAAAAGCCGCAATCTTACGTTTTTTTGCAGGAAGTGCTTATTTTGAAAGATAATTAGTTTTACCTTTCCACTGAATGAGTTAGTGTCTACCCTTGATCAACGTTGGGGAATTTTGCGACATTACTTCGAAAATCATGGTAATGTTGCAGAATACGTAAGAAAATTGTTTACGGACTATGGACTTGTCGCATTTGGGCACATAAAAGCCGCATGCATACATGGAAAGCCGAAGGACCCATGGTGCGTATATCCGAAACTCAGCAAGGAGTGGTAGATACGTTCGAACCATATTAAGGGAACAACATTGGTACAAACCGCACAGCTGACATTGACAACATACACATACTAAACAAAGAGGTAAAAGAGAATAAAAGGTACACACAAGAGATTTTGAGAATACAGCAGCAAACGGATCGTGCAAAAAACAGAAATGAAGACAAAGATAACATCAATGCAATTTATATATTAGCAATATTTTAGTCGTATTTGTGATAATACCATTTAGGGAATACTGTGATATTTTATTTGCCATCAAAGAGGTTGGATCGTGCAGCCGTGGTAAACATACTAGACGAAGAGATAAAACAAACTAAGAGGTACAGAGTTTGAGAATACAGTAACAAACGGATCGTGCTATAAACAGAAAGGAAGACAAAGATAATACCAATGCAATTAATATATTAGCAATATTTTAGTCGTATCTAACCATCTGTGATAAAAGCATTTAGGGAATTCTGTGATATTTTATTTTCCGGTAAAGATGTTGACTAGGGATTGTGCGTCCGTGGTAGGTTAGCCTTAATTAAGTTCAAGAGTGGCCCAAAGAGATTTGAAGGGCCCTACAAAAGTGGAAAGTAAGGAAGCTGATAAAGCGATTATTTAAGGCATAATTCTAATTCAAATAAAATTCATTTTCACATTTAAAGTATGTTTGAAAGTCTGTTCACCCTGGGAACGCACAAAAAATTACCGAAATTTTCTATTCATTATAAAAAAGAGCCAAAAATAGAAAACACTTATTAAAGCGTTTTAAAAGTTATTTTTTTAAATGTCCCGATTAGATTCTCATTTTAGTTATATAGTTTCTTTCAGTAATTAAGGGGGACAAATTAAGAGTGACCAATTTAAAAGCGGTTATTCACTGGCGTAAAATGTTCTATCTCCAAAACCGTTTTTCCCACCTCATCACTTGAGTACCCTTAATGCCAAACACTTTCAATTGAATTGCCACAAAAAATTTGTACCAAAAAAAAAAAAGACGAAACAAACATAAAACTCGTGTTTGTTATTTATTGGGTGTATGGATTACAAGCAAAAATACAAATAAGCACATACATGTACACATACTCAGATAACTGAGTTCGAACAACAATTGCGGAATTAATTAAACATTTCACTTGCAACAATCGATTTGCCTTTTTTTTCCCTGATTTTAATTTAAATTTTAAATGGAATTTTTCTGATTTCACACATTTCATAATATACTCGTAATGTGTAGCATTACTTTTAGCATAATTATTATGAAGTGAAAGAAATTTATATTGAAATCGAAAAGACCTCATCAGTGTGTATGAAATCTCTAGCCAGGCGTTGTTTAATTTGCACTATATTTATTAAAAAATATTAAAAATTCGTATGGTACAGCAATGTAAACCTCACGTTGGGCGCCATATTCATATGAATACTTTACTTTTGGCCAAATTTCATTTAGTCCATGTCTAAAAAAATCCTTAATTTGGGAAGTCATTCCTGTTTTCCTTGGTGGGTTCCGTGTCATTTTGATAGCGCGAAGGAATAGACCTGCGCTTTAATATAAGATTTAAAACGTTTATAATTTTTCTTAACGTGCAGGGTATTTCATTCTTCTGGTGGAAATGTATGAAATTATTGCTTGGGCGCCATTTGAAAACGACTTTGAAGAACCAGATATGAATATTCCAATCATAAGCTTTTGGAACTAATAGCGATTATCTCTCCTAAATTCTTCTGCCCCAACATCAGATTTAGTTCTTCAATTTCTCATCCCGGGGGCTCTTCGCAGTACATTCCATGTGAACCCCCCCTCTTTGGCCATGCCTCACATTAAAGTTCATTGCATGAATGGCGACAAAGTCTCAAATCGTTCTAAATGGATCACTTAACTGTCAATGACTTTTCTGATACTCTGATTTCATTGTTGACAATGACAACACTTCAAACGTCAAACGTTATTGTCTGTTGCTGGCATCGTTCGGCATCGGCATGGCAGGCAACGAAAAGCGCCATTTAAGCCCATGCCCAAGTATTTGAGTTAAAGATTAAACTTCGTGCATAATGCCACTTGATTGCGTTTTGCTGCTCTTGACATTCAACGTTTTGTTGTTGTCGGGAGTCATGATGGGAGAGAGGGAGAGAGAGAACGATTGGAAAAGAGTAAAATATGACAATGAAAAGTTCTGGATATGCCTTAAAAAGTAAAACTTTAAAGTGAACCGTTTGAAAGGATAACAGTCCTTCAGTGCTGAACACTGAGGAGTATGGGTAATATGGTGTTGCTTTTAACTTCAGAGTCAATCAGACATCATGGCAGCGAAAGGATATAAACTGTCTGTCTGGAAGACTGTCTGGATAGCTCTTTTTTGTTTTTTACTTCCCTGCAAAAGGAAAATGAATAAAAATCGATTTACGAATAGTTCAAAACATGCACACAAACATATCTGTTTTGTATCCTGTTCGTGCAAGCTGAAGGATTGCTGGCATGGATAAAATGCATATCCTTCTAAAGTTTTATGACGACAGTTGTCTTTGGAAATTTATGGATATTTATTATGAGTTTTTTGTTTCTTCCACGAATCGCAATGAGTAAGTCTGCATGTGGGTGGTGCCATAGGAACTCAGTTTTATTTATTCCGTCCTCCCAGTCCATAAAACTTAAGACAAAAGACTTTCGCTTTAGTAAGTAAGGAATTTGTGCGAATAAATGCATTTTCTTTGTGTCTGCTGTCGACGACAATGATGATGATGAATAATTTACATTGTCTAACTGACATTGAACATGAAATAAGAAGCAATAATCACTTAATCCGGATGATTCATTGGCACTTCCTAATCTTCAAGGAAGGAAAAAATTCAAAGAAAAAGATAATTATTTCTTTGGAACTTTAACATTTATTCAAATCTAAATGAATCCGTAAAAACTTTGAAGCAAGAGAGAGAGAGTTCATAAATAAGTTGCCCAAATAAGTTTTGGTCATGGCTTTGGAACTTGAATAGAATATTTTTTTCTGGATAAAAGAGTAACTCAGACCTGCCTAATTTCTTATATCAAAATCCAACAACAGATTTGAAATATAACATGTCTTATAAAGTACATCTTATCGTTGGGTGCCATTTGATTTCTAATTCAATGTCGATGCGCCCTCCACATACCGATTTCCTCTGTAAAATGGTTCTAACATTTATGTATCACAAGCTAAGAGTTATCTCTTGACAAACTAATTCATGGTTGGGCGCCATTTTAGGGCTGGCCACAATTTTGTGGCGATTAAAGCTTTTCTGTCATAAACTCTTAGTCTAATCCTAGTATCTGGTCGTCTTGAACTAATCTATGTGCGGGTCCGTTGTTGGGCCTCATTTTATTGATAATTTAATGTCGATGCGCCCTCTAAATATAGATTTTTTCATCATAATCTAAGAGTTTGAGCTTGACGAACAAATTCATGGTTGGGCGCCATTTTGTGGTGTTTTAAAGTGGATGATCGTCCATTCAAAGGTTTCCTGTGATATAGTGTTAGTCTAACCCTTGTTTTTGCTTGTTTGAACTAATTTATGTTCGGGCCCATCGTTGGGCGCCATTTTATTGCCAACTTTAAGTCAATAGTGTATTCTGCTCGAAATGTTTGTTATATTTTTCTATGCCAATCCTAGGCTCTGATTTTCTTGACCTATTAAAGTGGAAGCCATTGGGTGCCATCAAATCAAGTCGACTCCTTCGTGGCTCATTTTTTCCTGTGGTAAACAGCTGTTCCAATTTACGATGCCACTCTATGGAAGGGATTCACAGAATGTACAGGGTGAGATGAAAAACCTGCACCCAACTTCAGACTGCTGTCATTTCCAAACCACTTGTCCGACAGCTGTTAAAATTATTCCAGTGACAGCTCATTGTATCGTTCACAAGCGTGCAAAAGCGTTTTGGTGAGAATTTTCCAGAAAAGAAGTTATTCGTGATGGAATTGAAGCGTGATAGTGTGATTTCTTTATCTTTGGCTGGAAAACCACAAGTGGCTACTCCAGAATTTAAACGTGAATAAACCTTTTGTGTCCCGTACCATCGCTCGTTACCATGATACTGGTAGCGTAGGGCTCATGAGCTGAACATATCGCAATAGTCCACTCGGCAAATATTGAAAAATGGATAAAGCCATTGAAATTCCAAAAAGCACAAGAACTTACACCACAACAGAAAGAATATAGACGCACAAGAACTAAAAAGTGGCTTCGTTTGGCCGAAAGCGGTGAGCTGCCGAATTTGGTTTACCCGATGAGAAAACATTCGTTGTCCAGCAGTTGGAAAACAAACAAAATGATCGTGTTTACTTGCCAAGGAGGTTAGCTGAAAATGTGCACCTTCGGTTGGCCACCAGAACTCAAGCGCCCGACATGGCGATGGTGTGGGCCGCCATAACAGCCGATGGTCGCTCTGCGCTCGTATTGTTAGCAAGGACGGTTGTGGCATCAGAATAAATGCTGAATATTATCGCGAAAATATTCTGGAGGGTGTATTAAAGCCTTGGGTACGCAAACAGACCTTGTACAGGACTCAGCAAGCATCGCCAACAGCACGCGCCACCCAAGAATGGTTACAAAATGAGGTTCCTCGCTTCATTTCCAGCGCACAATGGCCACCAAAATCTCCGGATACCAATTCGTGGGACTATTATGTCTGGAGTATTTGGGAAAGCAAGGATGGCACTAAAAACTACCAAAGTGTCGATCACCTAAAGCAAGCGCTTCGCAGAGAATGGGCCAAAATACCGCAGAGCAGCATTCGGGCAGCGTGTGACGGTTTCATTGGCCGTTTGAAGGCCATAATTCGTACCAAAGCTGACCAATTCGAACAAATCTAAACTTATTCTAACATTTGATGCTATTTCCGACATTTTTTGCTTTCATTTAATAAACTTTAAAGAAATGTGTTAACATTATGGCTTTTGACTTTGTTGCAGTTTTTTTTATCTCATCGTGTATACCCTCTCTAGTCATATGGCTGAGGGTATAACACATTTTGTTTTAATGCCCAAAAATGAAATAGCACCCAATAACACCCTCAATGTCTTAGAGAGTAATATACACAGTATTCCTTGGGCGCCATTTGCTTTGCAAATTAGTTTGTGAATTGTTTCAAATTTCGTATTCAAAGATCGTAATAGGTAGTGCAGGCTATGAAAAAAATTTTCGTATGAGATTCCACGTCTTCGTATTGCCCCCATATAACGATATTCGGTATTTTGATGATTTTAGCTTTTTATTCACGGGAATTGTTTTGAATTTCGTATTTGAGGTTTTTAAATGGGTGCTACAGCCTATTACAAAAAAAATACTTATGCAGGCCCACTCCTTCGTATAGCCCCCGTATAAAGGTCATCATTTAAACGGAATGTTTTGAACATTTTCAAGTTCCTTCCAAATGGTTCAGGGTATTAAAAGTTCGGCCTGGCCGAACTTAGCTGCTTTTTTTACTGGTTTATTCTGAAATTTTGTTAAAGTGACATTTTAGATTAATTGGTTAGTCCCATGTCTGAATTAGTTATCATAAACATTAAACGTTTTCCGTTTTTTATCGCCGTAAGATGATAAAATTCCCATTGAAAAAAATTCCAGGCACTTAATTTTTAATATTTTTTCTTCACACATAAAATAAAGACCTAATTTTGATCACACCCCAGAGATTTATTAAAAGTCATAAAAAATCCATTGGTTTTATTTCAAATTGTTTTCATTCAGAGGTCAACTAGATGTCAACGGTAAGAAACTGTAAATTTGTCCCTAGGTTGACTGGGGATATTAAAAACCCATAAAACTCACTTGAATACCGTTATTTTACATCATCTCCCTCCCTCTCTCTCTTCCTTGTCGTATTAAAAACCCATAAAACTTTTTTTAACATCACTTTTCTATCTTCTCTCTATTTTTTCAGATCCAAACAACGAATTGCAGGCATTATTGAAATTAATTGCCGCTTGTTAACACCACGACCACCACCACCACGACCACAAAGCCGCTTATCTTCTGGCTCGTAATGGCAATGAATGCGAGTCAGTTGGATTTAACAAAGAATTATGTTTGGTCTAGACAATAAATTGTAAAAATTATTCGTTTTTACTCGTTTCCCCCCAAACCCCTGCCCCAACTTCGTTAACGATTATAATTTTAAAAGCGCGGAAGTAAGCAATCGCAACTAGGAACTCTAACGAAAAAAGTAGCCAAAAAATTGTTGGCGAGAACGCAAAGAAATTTTTAAGAAAACCAAACCAAAAATAAAACGACAAACATGGCGATGCTCTTGGAAGCAAGGCCATATCGACCCTTCAAGTCGAGTGAAGAATACTTGGAAGCGATGAAGGAAGATTTGGCCGAATGGATGAACACATTATATCCCGAATTGGCAATAAATGCAGAAAACTTTATGGATCGATTGGATACGGGTGTAGCATTGTGCAAGGTAAGTTGATTTAAATGAAAATGAAATGCTATTTAGTTTTTAGGAGATATGCTAAGGAATTAACGTGGTCCGAAGCCAATGACCAAAATGGTTGTAAATTTCCACCTCCGTATCAATATCAAAAGGCTTTCGAAATATATTTTTCTTTTACATTTTTAAGTAGCCCGAGGCCATTTTTATACCCTCTGCCATATGGCTAGAAAGGAGGTATATATCATTGACACAGCCAAAACGTGCCTCATCGAAATAACGTTTTTAGACGTTTTTAGGTTTCTTTGGACCAAATCCGTTCGTCCGTCTGTCTGTCTGGTTGGTACGCACGATAACTCTCGAAGGGGGCATCCGATTTGATCCAAACTTGGTACATCGTAATATTGTTATTAAACTAAGATCGAGTTCAGAGATGGGCAATATCGGGCCACTCCATTTGGTACCTCCCCAACAAAGGTGAAAAATAAAATAAAGATTTTACTACTCAGAAAGAGAAAGAATAATCCAATTTTGCTCCAACTTCTCAAATCCTAATATTTGCATCAGTGCTAGGTCAAGTGCGAAAATGGACAATATCGGTAAACTCCATCAAGTACCTCCCCCACAAAGGGTCAAAATTTTGAAAAATTATAACTCTTATAAAATGTAATATAAGAGTTCGATTGTCTTCAAATTAGACACATCACAATATTTTTATTAACCCAAAGTCTGGTGTGAAGATAGTACCTCCCCCACAACAGGTCAAAATTTTGAATAACCAAAACGATCATACATCCGAAATAAAAGTCTGCTTCTCTTCAAATTACATACATCACAAATTTTTTGTTAATCCAAGGTGGATTATATCGGTCTACTCCTTAACCAAATCGATTACAAAATTTGAAATAAGAATCCGGTTCTCCTCATACTACACACATCCCATTATTTCTACTAATACAAGATCTGCTAGGAAGGTAGGATATATCGGCCCACTCCTTCTGGTACCTCCCCCACAAAGGGTCAAAATTTTGAATATCCATGAAGCTCATAAAATGGGAAATTAACATCCGATTCCATTCAGACTTACAACTCAATATTACTATTGACACCAGATCTTTTGTAAAGATGGTAGATACCGGAATATTCCTTCTGGTACCTCCCCCACAAAAGGTCAACATTTTGAATAACCAAAACGATTATATAATCCGAAGTAAGAATCCGGTCCTCTTTATATTTCACACATCCCATTATTTCTAATAACACAAAATCTGCTGTAAAGATGGGATATATCGGTTCACCCCTTCTAGTAACTCCCTCATAACGGGTTGGAATAGCCATGAAGCTCATAAATCACGAAATTAACATCCGATTTCATTCAGACTTGGTACGTCTCTATTTTTCTATCAGCACATGATCTGTTATTAAAGAGGTAGAGATCGAACCGTTTCTTCTGGTACCTCCCCCACCAAAGGTCAAAATTTTGAATAACCAAAACGATTATATGATCCGAAATAAGCGCCCGGACTTCTTTATATTTCACACATCCATTATTTCTACCTACACAAAATCTGCTGTGAAGATGGAAAATGTCGGTGCACCCCTTCTTGTACCTCCCCATATAGGGTCAAAATTTTGAATATCCATGAAGCTCATAAAACGCGGAATTAGCATCCGATTTCATTCAGACTTGGTACATCTCAATATTTCTATCAGTACAAGATCTATTATAAAGATGGTAGAGATCGGACCATTTCCTCTGGTGCCTCCCCCACAAAGGGTCACAATTTTGGATATTCACGAAGCTCATAAAACGTGAAATTAACACCCGATTCCAGACTTGGTACATCTCAATATTTTTATCAACACAAGATCTTTTGTAAAAATGAGAGAGATCGGACCATTACTTCTGGTATCTCCCTCACAAAGGGTCCAGGTTTTGATTAACAATATCCATTATTAAATCCGAAATAAGCACCCGGTTCTCTTGAAATTACACACATCGCAACATTTTTATTAATTCAAGGTCTGGTAGGAAGATGGGATATATCGGTCCACTCCTTTCGGTACCTCCTCCACAACGGGTCAGAATTTTGAATAGCCATGAAGCTCATAAAACGTAAAAACAAGTAACAATGCTATAAGTTCGGCTATAAAAAAATCCTCCACCATTTGGAACGAATTTGGCAATTTTCAAAAAAAAAAAATCCGTTAAAAAAAAAACTCTGTTAAGATCTTAAAAATACCGAATGCAGCTATTATATTAAGGTCTATACGACGACGTGGACCTGCATAGGCAACTTTTGTCATAAGCTATTACAATATTCAATTGCGAAATTTGAAAAAAAAATTGGTGAATAATGTAGCATCAAAATACCGAATATCGGGAGATACCGTTATATGGGGGCTATACGAAGACGTGAACCTGCACAGACAATTTTCTGTCATAGGTTGTAGTATCCATTACGAACTTCAAATACCAAATTTGAAACAATTCCGGTAAAAAATGTCGCTTAAATCATTAAAGTACCGAATATCGGGAGGTACAGTTATATGGGGGCTATACGAAGACGTGGTTCTGCAAAGAAAATTATCTGTCATAGGCTGTAGTATCCATTACTTACTTCAAATACAAAATTTGAAATAATTCCGGTAAAAAATGTCGCTAAAATCATCAAAATACCGAATACCGGGAGGTACCGTTATATGGCGGTCTATACAAAAACGTGGACCTAAATGGCCCATTTTCAATACCAAAAGTCCTGTAGACATAATATACATTTGAGTAAAATTCTATCGACCTGCTTCAATTCGTTTGGAAGCTAGAGTAACTTCCACAGCGTCCCCAATTGCCAGATCCGCGTTCTTCCCAACAAATCTGTGCTGCAGATCATTAAAAATCAAACAAAAAGTGAAATACCGTTTTCCTACAACACTGCCATTCATCTTCGGTGAGAGAAAAAAACCTCCATTGCGTAGACCAAACAATTGAATTATGCGTCGATTTGTCGAAGTTTAAAACAACAAGTAAAATAGTATCAGTCGTTTTTGCCGACAGATGTATACCCCCAGCCTTGAGTTATGAACGTGACAGATTTGGACTATATCGCCTATATTGGTATATGCAAAATTTGAAGGAAATTGAACATTCGTATCCATTTTATGCGAAATCATAAATTCCGACAAATTACATATTCATATCAGAATACTGGTTAAGAGAAATATTTAGATATAGCAAGTTGTTAAGAATCACCGACTTGTTTCGCAAGTTATGACAATTATAAGTTGGCAGATCTTGTGTTGATGAAAATATTGAGAAGCTTCAAGTCTGAATAGAATCGGATGTTAATTTTGCGTTTTATGAGCTTCGTGGATACTCAAAATTTTGATCTTTTGTGGGGGAGGTACCAGAAGGAGTGTACCGATGTATCCCATCTTCACACCAGAGCATGACTTAGTAGAAATATTGGGACGTGTGCAATATGAAGAGAACCGGATGTTTATTTCGGATTCTTTCCTCGTTTTGATTATTCAAAACTGTCATCCTTTGTGTGGGAGGTACCAGAACGAATGTTCCGATTTCTACCATCTTTATATAAGATCTTGCGTTTATAAAAATATTGAGACGTGCTAATTCTGAATGGAATCGGATGTTAATTTAGTGTTTTAAGAGCTTGATGGATATTCAAAATTTCGACCTATTGTGGGGGAGGTACTTGATGGAGTGGACCGATATTATCCATTTTTGCACCTGATCTAGAACTGACGTAAATATCAGGATTAGCAAAGTTGGAACAAAATCGGATTATCGCTTCTCTTTCTGTGCAGAAAAAATATATTTTTTTGAAAATCTCGATCATTTGTGTGGGAGGTACCAGAAGGAGTGGACCGATATATTCCATCTTAACACCAGACCTTGGGTTACATTAAATATTGGGATGTGTGAAATTTGAAGACAATCGGACTCTTACATCAATTGTGTGAGAGTTTTAATTATTAAAAATATTGACCCTTTGTGGGGGAGGTACCAGAAGGAGTGGACCGATATTGCCCATCTCCGAACTCGATCTAAGTTTGACAAAAATATTACGATGTACCAAGTTTGGACCAAATCGGATACTCCCTTCGAGAGTTATCGTGCGCACCAGCCAGCCAGACAGACAGACAGACAGACAGACGGACGGACGGACGGACGGACGGACGGACGGACATCGCTAGATCGACTCCAAATGTTCTGAAACGGATTTGGTCCAAAGAGACCTAGGGTCTAAAACCGTTATTTCGACTAGGCACGTTTTGACCGTATCAAATGATATATACCCTCTGTAGCCATATGGCTGAGGGTATAAAAACATCGTTTAATGGCCATTTATTCGATGAAGTCGTTACTGCCTGACTTTATGACTGGCCACCAGTTAGCTGGCTGTCCAGTGGAGAGTAATTACAAAATGCATTTGCATGGTAATAAATAAAATTTACGCCTTTTAACATCGTTTGTTTGCCTTAGAGTTTGTTTTTATTCAAGAAGCGATAGCGGCCAGGAGCTATGGCTGGTCTGGGAAGAAGAAGGAGAAAAAAACACCAAAACAAAAAGACTAGATGCCAATACAAATAACACTTGTTAGCCAGAGGAGACGCATGATAACAACCGCCAGTGATGAAAAATGAAGAAGCTCAATACCGCTAGCTTTGAAGTCGGAATTTCCAAAGTTTTTTTTTCGACTTTTTCCTTGTCTTCATGGACCATATGTTGCAGATAGACCCGAGGGGTGGGGAAACATAGCCAAGGGAAAATGAGCGTCGAAAACACAACCCATTGCATTTGTTGGTCATATACCGCCCATTGATGTACACCATCAGCATCTGGCATCGGCGCTGTTACATTGAACGAACATATGTTGCTCTTACTTGGCTACTGGAAGTGCCGCACCATCAACGGCTTCTGTATTCCAATGTTTAATGCTTACACACATAAGTAGCATAATTGAATTGACTTCAAACATTATCTATGGCCGCTGGTGCTGGTGCTGCTGCTGCTGATGGAAGGGGTTAGTTGCATTGGCGGAACATCAGGCTAATGTGCCAGAAGAGAATTATGTATAAGCAGCATCGTAGCCCGGGGGCAAGAAGAACACTAAATGTCGATCCTCTCCCCTCGTTAATGCACTTCAATGCACATGCGATGCACTTTGCGTATTGTTGCAACCCACAGATTTTTCTCCATCAAAAGTCTTTAAATAATAACTTTTTTTTCCGATTTTCCAACAGATGCTCTCAGTATTGTTTGTTGTACAACAAAACAATGTTTATTTAGCTACATTCACACCACACAACACAACAGCCAGACAGCATCGATCCATTGATGCTGGATGGTTGGCTGGTCTGCCTCCCTGGCTGGCTGTGGTATGCTGCAACCAACATCTGCATGTGGTATAAAAATGTTCCAAGGCAACACACAACCGCTGAGCTTGGCATTCGCAGATAGTGGCAGTGAAGTTTATTAAAGTTTATGATAGCTGTACAACGACGCTTGACTAAACGGCCGTGCATGAACGAATGAATGAATGTCCATTTATTTATGGTCGGTAGTCAAATATTATCTTCATGCGAAAATAATGCATTGCGATGATATATAAACAATAAATCGAAGAGAACAAGTTCGGTTGCATTTCCTTTGAGGGTATGGGAGACCTTGGAAGGAGCTACACTTTTCTTAGCCTAAATCCTATCGGTGTATATGTAGTCGGCCAAAAATATGACTTTGGAAATACAGATACCAACCAACTTTTTTTAAATGTGATTTGGCTCGACCTTTTTTCCAATATGTTTCATAATAAGCGTTTTTTCAAGCTTTAGGCCAGTTTTTATACCCTCTTTGCACACATGTTTATTTTGCCAGTAGGCAGGTTTAGTTCGTAAATGGGCCATGTAGGTCCACGTTTTCAGATAGCCCCATATAACGGTACCTCCCGATATTCGGTATTTTGATGATTTTAGCGACATTAGTCACCGGAATTGTTTCAAATTTGGTGTTTGAAGTTCGAAATGGATACTACAGTCTAAGACAGAAAATTGTCTGTACAGGTTCACGTCTTCGTATAGCCCCATATAACGGTACCTCCCGATATTCGGTATTTTGATGACTTTAGCGACATTCTTCACCGGAATTGTTTCAAATTACGTATTTAGAGTTAGCAATGGAAACTACAGTCTGTGACAGAAAATTGTCTTTGCAGGTCCAGGTCTTGGTATAGACCCCATATATCAGTACCTTCCTATATTTGGTATTTTGAAGATTTTAGGTACAATACTCACCGAATTGTTTGAGATGTCGTATTTGAGGTCCGTAATGGATGCTACAGCCTGTGGCAGAAAATTGTCTTTGCAGGTCCAGGTCTTCGTATATATCAGTACCTCCCTATATTCGGTATTTTGACGATTTTAGATACGAAATTGTTTGAGATTTCGTATTTGAAGTTCGTAATGAATGCTACAGCCTGTCTTCGTCTTCATATAGCTCCGATATACGAACATACTGAATATCCGAAGTTACCATTATATGAGGGCTACACGAAAACGTGGACCCATATGTACTATGCTCCGCCACCGGAGCTAGAACCCACTATGAATTAAAAATACCAAGTTTTAGACAAATCCGAGAAAAAATGTGGCGAAAATCAACCGAATATCGGGAGGTACCGTTATATTGGGGCTATACAAAAACGTGGACCTACATATACTATGTTCCGCCACCAGAGCTAGAACCCATTATGACCTACAAATACCAATTTTTAGACAAAAAGAGGTGCAAAAATCATAAAAATACCAAATATCGGGAGGTACCGTTATATGGCGGCTATGCCAAAATGTGGACCGATATATCATTTCAATACCAACCATTCTTGATACAATACAAATTGTTATGCCAAATTTTGAAGCTCCACGTCCATTAATGTGAGCTGTATCGTGACTTCAACAGCCAGACAGACGGGCATCGACTTGGAATTTTATGCTGATCATTAATATATATACTTAATGGGGTGTACGACGAATATTTAGGGATGTTACAAATCGAATAAAAAAGTTAATATACCCTCCTTTTCAAGGTGGAGGTTATAAAAAAATAAACTCCAAACTACTGACACTCTGGTTCCAAAGTCTCCATATGACCCCTCATGGCCTACTGGATCCAATGTCTCCATATGGCCCCGAAGAAACTACTGGCTTAATATTGAAAATGCCACTACTGATTTCCGAATGACAAGCTCACACAAAATGTCTATAGGAAAACAAGGAAAAAAAAGCAGTAAGTTCGACCGGGCCGATCTTTGAATACCCTCCACCATTTGGAACGATTTTGGCAAATTTTCAAAAAAATAAAATCCGTTAAAAACTTAAAATTTTAAAAATACCGAATGTAGCCGTTATATTTGGGTCTATATGAAGACGTGGACCTACATAGCCATTCTTTGTCATAGTTAGCCGTTACCATATTCAAATTCGAAACTTAAAATAAACGGTGAATAATGTAGCTGAAATCATTAAAATATCGTATATAGGGAGGTACCGTTATATCAGAGCTGTGCGAAGACCTGGACCTGCATAGACAATTTTCTGTCACAGGCTGAAGCATCCGTTACGAACTTCAAATACGGCATTTCAAACAATTTCGGTGGAAAATTGGAAGGTATTGATAGGCCCCATATATCAATACCTTCCAATATCAATACCTTCCAATAATACGAACCTGCATAGACAATTATCTGTCATAGGCTGTAGTTCCCATTACTAACTCTAAATAGGTAATTTGAAACATTTCTGGTGAATAATGACGGGAAAATCATCAAAATACCGAATATTGGGAGGTACCGTCATATGGGGGCTATACGAAGACCTGGACCTGCATAGACAATTTTCTGTCAAAGGCTGTAGTATCTACTACGAACTTCAAGTACCAAATTTGGAACAATTCCTACATGGTCCATTTTCAATACCAAAAGTCCTGCAGACATAATACACATTTCAGTAATATTTTATCAACCTACTTCATTTCGTTCGGAAGCTAGAGTGATTTCCACAGACGGACAGACGGACGGACGGACATCGCTAAATCGACATAGAATTTTATGCTGATCAAGAATATATATACTTTGTGGGGTCTAAAATGTTTATTTCGAGGTGTTACAAATGGAATGGCAAACTTAATATAACCTCCATACTTTGGTGGAGGGTATAAAAAGCCTCTGGTGTTACTTTTTGTAATATAAATCCAACATACTATCTATAGTTAACCACATTGGAATACATTAAGGAACATTTGAATGCACACACACACGCGCACTCTAAAACACCAAGAACTTGTGAACTTTCCCATAAATTATGCCTTCAGAATTTTGCCTTCTAATCAGTAGCGGCAATGAAATTTATGGAGAATTACAACAGAAAAGAAACAAACAATAAAAGAAAATATTAGAAAATAAACACAGAGGAAAACTTCACTTCATCGTGTTTACATTGATTTATTTCCTTGGGATGGTGGCTGTTCTGGTGTGGCGGTGTTATATAGTAAGCCATTACATCTGCAATTACCATGACATAGAACAAAAAAAACAACAAAAATAGAAAATAATAAAAACACTGCATTCAAATATTCCATTTGAAGTCACAACAAGAAATTATGAAGCTATGTCTATTGGCTTCAATCTACAGATCTGGTGGCTATATTTGTTTTCTCTTCAATGTTTTGTTAATTCTTTAAACAAATAATCGCAAAGGTTTCCCCTGCCGCTTCCATCGTGTAGGTGACTTCTGTTGACCATATGTTGTTGAAAGTTTTCAAATAAAATATACATCGATGTTTAATTATCAAATAAACATTCAATTCATCAAATCGCCAAAAGATAATAAAGTTAACTTCCTGGTTTCTATGGGTGTTTTGGGATGGATGGAACCCTTGGTGGCGATGGGAATTTGGTTAATTAAAAAATAAAATAAATTTGTTATTCGTGTGGGCGGCAACTGCGCAGTGACGGATAAGAATAGAATTTCAAAACTTTCATTTTTGACAGTTTCTAAACTGTAACTCTCGTGTATTTTGACCAAAATGGAACCCGATACTAAGTTGGTAGAAGAATACAGGTAGTCGACACAGCTGCTGGAACATTGAACTCTCAAGCCAATTTCTAAATGGAAATTTTTGGAATGAAAAAAACGCCATAATTTTTACAATTTTATACCCCCCCACCATAGTATGGTGGTAAGAGGTAACACCTCGATATGTACATTTTAGACCCCACAAAGTATATATATATATATTCTTGATCAGCATGAAATCCAATGTCGATTTAATAATGTCCGTCCGTCTGTGGAAATCACTCTTACTTCCGAACGAAATGAACTAAGTTGATAAAAATTTACTCAAATGTGTATTATGTCTGCAGGACTTTTGGTGTTGAAAATGGGCTATGTAGGTCCACGATTTGGTATAGCCCCCATGTAACTGTACCCCTCGATATTCGGTATTTTGATGATTTTAGCGACATTATTCACTGGAACTGTATCAAATTTGGTATTTGAAGTTCATAATGGATACTACAGCCTCAGACAGAAAATGAGCCACTTAGGTCCACGTCTTCGTATAGCCCCCAGGTACCTCCCAATATTCGGCATTTTGATGATTTTAGCGTCATTATTCACCGGAGCAATTTCAAATGACTTATTTAGAGTTCACAATGGGAACTACAGTCTGTGGCAGAGAATTGTCTTTGTAGGTCCAGGTCTTTGTATAGGCCCCATATATCAGTACCTCCCTATATTCGGTATTTTTACTGTTTTAGGTACAATACTCACCGAAATTTTTTTGAGATGTCATTTTTGAAGTTCATAATGGATGCTTCAGCCTGTGACAGAAAATTGTCTATGCCGGTCCAGGTCTTCGTACAGCTCCGATATAACGATACCTCCCTGTATACCGAATTTTGATGATTTTAGCTACATTATTCACCGTTTATTTCAAGTTTCGAATTTGAATATGGTAATGGCTTATGACAAACAATGTCTATGCAGGTCCACGTCGTCGTATAGACCCTAATATAACGGCTACATTCGGCATTTTTAAGATATTAACAGAATTTTTAATTGATTTAAATGTTTTGAAAATTGCCAAACTTGTGCCAAATGGTGGAGGGTACTCAAAGTTCGGCCCGGTCGAACTTACTGCATTTTAACTTTTTTTATTTTATTTTATTGAATGAAAGCAAAAAATGTCGGAAATAGCATTACATTTTAGAATGAGTTTAGATTTGTTCGAATTCGTCACCTTTGACACGAATTATGGCCTTCAAACGGCCAATGAAACCGTCACACGCTGCCCGAATGTTGCTCTGGGGTATTTTGGCCCATACCCGGCGAAGCGCTTGCTTGAGGTGATCGAAACTTTGGAATTATTAAATGCCAACCTTGCTTTCCAAAAAGCTCCCGACACAATAGTCTAACGGATTGGTATCCGGAGATTTTGGTGGTCATTGTACGCCGGAAATGAAGAGAGGAACCTCATTATGTAACCATTCTTGTTTGGCGCGTGCTAAGTGCGATGGTGCTAAGTCCTCTTAGAATGTTCAAGTTGCGGCCAAAATGTTTGCGTGCCCAAGGTTTTAATACCCCCTCCAGAATATTTATTCTGGCATTTATTCCGGCATTTATTCTGATGACACGGTCGATTAATACGAGCGGAGAGCCACCATCGGCTGTTATGGCGGCCAACACCATCACCATGGCCGGCGCTTGAGTTCTAGGGGCCAACACATTTTCAGCTGACCTCTTTGGCAAGTAAACACGATTATTTTGTTTACAAACTGCTGGACAACGAATGTTTTCTCATCGGGGAAAACCAAATTCGGCAGTTCACCACTTTCGGCCAAGTGAAGCAACTCTTTAGCTCTTTTGGATCTATTTTCTTTCTGTTGAGGTGTAAGTTCTTGTACTTTTTGCAAATTCAATGGCTTTACGCCAAGCTCATTTTTCAATATTTGCCGAATGGAATATTGCGATATGTTCAGCTCACGGTTCATTTTTCGGCCACTTCGACGACGCGGGTTTCGATCAAGTTGCTTCTTTACTTTTCAAACCATTTATGCTGATGTTGCCGGTTTTTCTTCCGTCCACTTCCTTGACGTCGGGCTACGCTCACCAGTATTACGGTAACGAGTGATGATACGAGACACAAAAGATTTATTCACATTTAAATGCTGGAGTGATGTAACTATAGCCACTTGTGGGTTTCCAGCCAAATATAAAGAAATCACACTATCACGCTTAAATTCCATCACGAATAACTTTTTTTCTGGAAAATTCTCACCAGAATGCTTTTGTACGCTTGTAAACAATATAATGAGCTGTCACTGGAATAATTTTAACAGCTGTCGAACGAATAGCTTAGAAATGACAGCAGTCTGAAGTTGGTTGCAGTTTTTTCATCTCACCCTGTATTTTGAAGATTGGACGATTTTTCGGAATAGGAATCTAGGAGTCATAGAATTTTCTTTAAGTTCAGAAATTTTATACTCCTATGTCTATGGTTTTAGTCGCTTATTAACAACAGAGAAAGAAGTCTGCTATAGCCAGAGACGCAAAGTTAAAAAATTGTGTATCCGTGGTTGTCAGCCTTAGTAAAGTTGGGGATTTGTCCCAAAATCATAAAAAAATATTCTTACAACCTTTAAAGCTTAAATATACCCTACACCACAAGGTGGTCAGGGTATTATGTCTTTGTGCATTTGTTTGTAATAGGCAAAAGAAAACGAGATAGACCCATAGTTCCTTTTGATGATCTGCATAGAATCACTTTCTGAGTTGATTTATGCATGTCAGTCAGTCTGTCCGTCCGTCCGCCCGTCTGTCCATGTATTCATGTTAACAAAATGCAGGTCGCATTTATTATCCGATTGAGATGAAATTTTCCAAACAACATTTGTTTGGCCCAAGGACGAACCCTATTGAAATTGGAGATAATCGGTCAAAATTTAGATATAGCTCCCATATATATGTTCGTCCGATTTACCTTTTATTGTGCACCAAATGTGTAATATCAGCCCGAATAGTATGGAATTTTGCACATATGACCAAATTAGGCCTGAAAATAAGTATGCCAAATTTGATCGAAATCGGTTCAGATATAGCTATAGCTCCCATATATATTGTTTATCCGATTTGTTATTTTCGTCCTTCGCAGCCGTAATATGCACTCTGTAACAACAATATTTGGGGAAATATATCAAATGCAGCTCAGAAATACCAGTGCTAAATTTTATCGAGATCGGTTCAGATTTGGATGTAGCTCCCATATATAACTTCGTCCGATTTACTTTTTATTGTGCATCAAACGTCGAATATTTGCCCAAATGGGAGGAAATTTGGCACTTACGACCGAATTGAGTCTAGAAGCTAGTATGTCAAATTTGGTGAGGATTGGTTCAGGTATAGCTATAGCTCCCATATATATTGTTCATCCGATTTGTTGTATTTATTACCCACAGCCGTAATATGCACTACGCAACAACGATATTCAGGGAAATATATCAAATACAGCTCAGAAACATCTTTGCCAAATTTTATCAAGATCGGTTCAGATTTGGATATAGCTCCCATATATATTTTTATCCGATTTCAAATTAATTGTGCACCAAATGGGCAATAGAAGTCCAAATTTAGTCCGTTGAATTTTAAATTATAATTATAGGGTGTATAATTGAATTCTCCCATAAAAACTTTTAATTGTTATGTGGAGCTCAACTAAATTAGCAAAGTGGTGTAGGGTATCATAAAATCTGCCCCGCCCGACTTTAGGACTTTCTTTACTGGTTTTTTCTTCAAAGATTCTTGGCTTTAGTTCAGAGGAATTTAAGAATTTGGGGGTTTTTCAACACAAGGGCCTCTTTATTGTAGATACTATGCTTTAAAGAAATCCCTTCCCTTTCTTCAGAAAACGTTATGTCTTCTTAAAAAGAACATTAAGTTCCTTTAATTTTAATTTCGCCTTCCATGGCAAGGGTTTCTCTGGAATTTCTCCGCCAACCATAGACCATAGATTTCATTATGGAATCCATTAGACTTTAATTAGTTTCGATGCCACAAAAGCACTAAGTAATTTTATTGTTCACAGGAAATAATTAAAACTACCACAAGTAAATAGAGATCCTTTGTTCCCCATGTCGGAGGGAGGCAATGACATTGCCTCCAACTGAGTAATCTGCAAGAGCTTCTAGTTATTGGCAGCAAAACAAAAAAAGGAAACAAATGAAGAAAATGAAAAAGAAGGCAATGAGCTATTTTCAGAAACAGAAATCAACCATTGTTGTTTGCATCTCCCAGATCATTGCAATGGTGCTGGCCTGCCCTGCTGATGATGACAGTGTTGTTGTTGACGAAGGAAGGAAGAATAATGCAACAGATATCAATGAACTAAAACAAATTATAATGCATTCACACATCCGACAGACATCCGTACATACACATGTAATCATTTGTATATATGAGAGAGTAAGAGAGAGAAAGAGAGAGGGAGAGAAAAATTCGAAAAAGAAAAAGAAATTGTCACTCTGTAAAATAAACAATGGCATGTAAATAATATCACAGGACGTCGGTTGGGGAAATGGCTGGCAAGGGTGGGGCGTAGGCAACTAATTGTGATTGTTGTACCAATGACAAAGGCAACCAGCCAGCCTGCCAGTCGGACTGCTTGACAAAATGTGCAATCGCTGATGTGTAAGGAATATCAACAACAACAGCGGCAGCAGTAGCATCAGTGCGAGTACTTGTCAGCTTCCATGCATGAGCAATGTTAAAGGCAAAGGAATCTGCCGAGAGGATGGATGAATGTATCATGCATCAATATGCGTTTTAAGCATGCCAGGATTGTTGCATGTCAATAATCGGCAAATGCCACAACAACAACAACCATAACGCAATGTTTTATTTATTTCCATAAACATGTTTATATAAATCATATTCAATGACGTTTTATCTCGAGCGCAGGGCAAGAAATGGAATGATGCATATTGAGAAGTGAGGTTTAGGACTTCTACTACGAGGGCAACACTTATACTGTCGTCCCCGTAAAAACTGCTGACCCATACAACATGTCAATGGAAAAAAACGTTCCTTGTCTACACTTGGTCAGTCAATTGTAAGTCAGTTGGTTACAAAGTCAATAGTAAGTCAGTAGTTAATTACCCTTGCCGTTTCCTACAGGGTACTTTTCATTTTGTCGCAGATAGCTCTGTCGTGCGCGGACGACTTGAACATGCTGTCGAATGTGAACCCTAGGTTCTTGGGGTAGTTCGTGGTCGGAATTATATTTCTAACGACCTGTACACTCAGCTGTGATGTCAACTCCGCAGGCCATGTCATAGATTAGGTCAAAGGACGCGCGGTTTCATTACGGTAACCGCTGCACTCGGGGACCTACTGGTCCACTGTGTTCATCCTATATTGGAAAATGTAAGAAAAGAGAAAAATAGAATTAGTAGGTAGTCCACGACTAATGTGGTTAAGAGCGTGGCCGTAGATTTAATAGAAGGTGACAAGATCCGCCAGATTGGTGTTCAGCCTTACACATATGTCAACAACACCTAGCCTTGCGCCACACTCGCACAATTATCTCCATACGTTACGATCTCTATGCCCTCTGGAGGGCGATAAATTCCGTAATGGTAGAGGTTAAATCGTTCCGGAGATATCACTCCACCTTAGGAAACTCCTTGTTTCACTCTTCGGGGTTTGACTTCTTGCTCCAGAATTCCACGTACGATTGGCGTCCACACATATAGTTTCAACGTTTCATACTTGACCGGAGGGTAATCTCGACACCCTCATACAGTGTGGCGTCGTTGACTGTATCAAATGGCTTTGATGGATCAAGGACTACCAACACTGCTCTAGGGCACGACTTATTATCCATCCTTTTAAACTTGGTCCGAGGGTAGTTCTCTCTTCCTCCTCCTGGCGCAGTTGCAGAAAATGTTCTATGACACGGTTTGTTCTGGTTAATCCTCGACTGATATATGTGGATATGGCGTGCAATGCTATGTTGTGGACGGAAACCGTCTTGATGGTTGGCAACTTGATATCTGCTTCTGATGTTGGAGAGAAGTTAAGCCTCAAGAGCCTTTGCTCCTGGCGACAAAAACGAAATGGGTCTGAATGATTCGCCTTTGCTGACATCCTTGCCTAGCTTCAGGCTTCAAGAGCCTTTGCTACCGGCTACAATAACGAAATGGGTCTGAATGATTCGCCTTTGCTGACATCCTTGCCTGGCTTCAGTTGCTGACCACTCGACACATTATCTGTGCTCCGAGAAGTATATGGGTGGCTAGTCGACAGGTTGAGAACTTTTGTCAGATATTCGACTCCCGGCATATCCACTTGTTGCAACATTAACAATGAGATTCCGTCTGGGCTCCACGCTTTGGATGACTTTCGACGTTTCGAATGAAATTTACAACATCACCCATCTTCCCTCGGCGGTAAAAGATCTGATACGACGATACGATTTCGGCATTCTCGATATAAATGTCAAGCACACTTTTTCGGATCAGTCACCGTTACCGGTCGCTAAGACTGATGGAGGTTCTATCATAATATTTCCCTGGATGTTAAAGCAAACGTTACCCACTGCCAATGTTGCAACACTTCAGATGGTCTAGCCACCTTTTTCACCTATTCTGGGATCAGGGGGGTTTTACATGATTTTCGCTTCGGAAGCTTTAAACATGATGCACTATTGCACAGGAATCGTGATACGATACGTCGGCCAGCGCTTCTTGGAAATTATCCAAAGTTATTTTCCAAAATGAGGGATAGCGTAGGACGGGATCAAGGAATAGGAGGAGTGCAGCACAAGTGCTACACTGATGGAACGTCGACACGGCTTTCTCGCTGCGAGGAGCGAAGCCTATTCAGCTTTTTCGCTCTGACACTGGTGAACGGCAACCGACTAGATTTAAAAATTCCCCCGGCAATATCTTAAGAATCTATCATGATGATAAAGAGAGTTGAGATTCTCTGTAAGTCCTCACCTCGTGCGTTACCAGAAAAAAAACCTCTGGCCAGATCTCGTAAACGAGTTACTTCCAGTTTCAGCCTTATGGATTAGTAGACTTTGAACGACGGAGATCATCAGGCTCATTTGCCAATACCTCTTCCTCTGCTGAGAAATTTGATTTTATTTCGGGTATTCGATTGGATGTAGCTTTGATGAAGTCTTGAAAAATCCTTTCTGCTACCCAAACATTAATTAGAAGGATTGGGTCGTGCTCTGTAGCGAACTGGTGAACTCTCTGAATTCTGGCCAGTGAGATTTCTCGTGTTAAAGGAAAGAGCGGCGTTCAGAGGCTATGAAATCGTACGATATGCTAATGGAGACGATCTTTTTTGTGGTTAAGGAAAGTGCAGCATTCAGAGGTTATGAAATCGGGGGATCTGTTTATAGAGACGATTATCGAAAGATGGTCTGACGTAAGAGAAATTATGGGTTGCCAAGTCTCGTCATACATGAAACCAGGTAAAACTATGGTTAAGTCTGGTGATCTGTGACATTTTTCTCTTATTCGGTTGGGGGCATTCTCGTGTAAAATGCAGAATGTGGTGGTCGATCTGCTCTGATCCCCTCTGGTCATTACCTAAGACGGAATGCCACAATTCATTGTATGCCCTAAAATTCCCTAGTATCAGGTGGTTATTGCAACATTGAGCTAATATCTGACATGTAACGCGGCGGGACATCTACCTCGGCAATAGCAAATATTTGAAAATTTCCTCACCCCAATCGCATTTACCCTGTGTTCTGCCAGTAATTTTTCAAATCGGATGCCTTAGTGCGCATTCATGCATGCAATGGTGAGGAAGATGGCGATGATGACGACGATGCGCTGATGATAGTGGCTTACCCCACAAAAGAACATTCAAGCCATAATTCATCTCCCACAAATTCGCAACAGGGTTCTAAAGTATGTGGCAGCAAACGCTGGATACCTAAAAACAACGAAGGAAATCAAAATTCATTCAATTGCATATTTCCAAGGATATTTTCCAAGTCGCTGAGCGATGTGCAGTTGCATAGCAGGCTGGCTGGTAGGCAAAGATAAGTGTTTGAAGCGAGCAACAATGTTGTTGGAGATGACAAGGATGGAACCGAATAAAGATGGTGACAATGATGATGACGATGATGATTATGCTGCCAACGGGGTATGACAATATTTAAATGCAAAGACCTGATGCCTGCCTGAGTGACTAACTGACTGACTACCAGACTTTGGTTTATATGAAGAGCTCCCATGTCATAATTTTTTCGCAACATTGTTGAGGTTTATCTCAGCATCGCGGGACCCTGTTGGGTTTATTGCTACCAGTCTCTGGTAGCTCTGCCTTTCAGCTGAGCCTAACTCATTGAATAGATGCTTTGAATGATATATTCAATTTTCACTTTGAATGAGGGAGAAAAAAAACGAAACGGCACTGCAGGTTATTGCATTTATGCAGTAATTCCAGTCGGCAGGAGGATATATCTGTGGTAAATGAAATTTTCATAATATCGCACATTTACAAAATTGCAGGCGAGAGGCTAAAAGCACCTCATCAACCATAAATGACAACAAATTATAATAGGCTGTGCACAGCCTGCGAGGAATAACAACGGCCTTGGAAATCTCAGAAAAAAAAACACATTTGAAACAGGCATTGCCGGGGTATTTCATTTCCACTTTTGCACTTTTGAGTATCATTAAATGTAATGTATACAGTTCTGTAATGGAATCCAGCAGATAAACTTGGCTCAGTCACTTAACAGTTTTATTGTGGCTGTATTTGCTCCCCTTACAGTTTTACAGCAGAGGACCTTTTTCAGAATTTCCATGGGGTTGTTGCAAAAAAAAACCTACAGCACTTTTAGTTCGCATATCCTTATTTAACTTTTGCTAAACCTTTTATAGTTCTAAACAAAAAATAACACACTAAACCGAAAGTTGGCAGGCACAAGGACATCATGCTTCAGGTGTATGAGCCAGCCATAGAGCAACCGGCAATATGGTTTCTAAGCCTCTTGTTTTTTGTTGGCGGTGACAGGTAGTTGATGTCCTGTTCAAAAAAATAACACATAACCTTACAAGTACGCCATTTGTACCAAGAGCAAAGAGTGTGTGTGCGGCGAATTGTCAGTCTAAATACGAGGTTTATTAGTGCATACCCTTCTTAACAAGGCTAACAAGCAGGAAGAACAAACCGAACTTTATGACATGCAGCCACAAGGCATAGAAACTAAAAATAGTTGGAATTTTTCGTTTTAATATGCCATAACGGAACGGAACCACACAGCTGGGACACTAGGCTACACAAGTCTTTGAAATAAGCTAAAAGTTATACAAAACATATTTTGCGGAATTTTTGATGATTTAGGACACGTTTAAAGAACAAAACATCGAAAAAAGAAAAATTGTTTTTTGGTAATTTAAACTGAAAGTAGGTAAAATCATTAAAATACCAAATATCGGGAGGTACCGTTATATGGGAGCTATACGAAGAAGTGGACCTCCACAGATAATCTCCTGTCATAGGCTGTAGAATCTATTACGAACTTCAAATACCAAATTTGAAGGAACTCCGGAGAATAATGTCGCTAAAATCATCAAAATACCGAATATCGGGAGGTACCGATATTTGGGGGCTATACCAAAACGTGGACCGGCACAGGCAATTTTCTGTCTTAGACTGTAGTACACATTACGAACTTCAAATACCAAATTTGAAGCAATTCCGGTGACTAATGTCGCTGAAATCTTCAAAATACCGAATATCGGGAGGTACCGTTATATGGGGGCTATACCAAAACGTGGACCTACATGGCTCATTTTCAATACCAAAAGTGCTGCAGGCATAATATACACTTGAGTAAAATTTTATCAATCTACTTGAATTCGTTCGGAAGCAAGAGTGATTTCCACAGATGGACAGACGGGCGGACCTCGCTAAATCGACATAGAATTTTATGCTGATCAAGAATATATATATTTGGTGGGGTCTAAAATGTATATTTCGAAGTGTTACAAACGGTATGACAAACTTAATATACCCTCCATACTATGGTGGAGTGTATGAAAAAGTAAGTTCGACCGGCACTGGCCATTTGGAACGAATTTGGAAATTTTCAAAAAAAAGAAATAAAATTCGTTAAAAATTCTGTTACAATCTTAAAAATACCGAATATAGCCATTATATTGGGGTCTACACGAAGACGTGGACTTGCATAGGCAACTTTTGTGAGAAGCCATTACAATATTCAAATACGAAACTTGAAAAAATATTCGGTGAATAATGTAGCTAAAATCATCAAAATACCGAATATCGGGAGGTACCGTTATATGGGGGCTATACGAAGACTGGATCTGCATTGACAAATTTCTGTCACAGGCTGTAGTACCCATTAGGAACTTCAAATACGAATTTTCAAACAATTTCGGTGAATATTGTGCATAAAATCGTCTTAATACCGAATATCGGGAGGTACTGATATATAAGGGTTCTACGATATCGTGGACCTATATAGACATTTCTCTTCCAGGGTTTAAAGTGCTTAGAGAAAACTTATAGCAGATTCCAAAAATGTACCGAAAATCATCAAAACCCCGATAATAGGGAGGTACTGATATGTGAGGGCTCTACGATATCTTGGACCTATATAGACATTTCACTTCCAGGGGGTAAAGTACTAAGAAGGTACTCCTTGTGCGGATTCTCAGACACTCCCATTGAAAAAATTGGCTACAAATACCGAATACAGGGAGGTACCGTTCTATGGGGGATATACGATATCGTGCACCGATGTAAGCCATTTTCAAACTTGACTTGCCTGCAGATAAAAGACTGATCTATGAAAAATTTTAGCTTCCAACATTAATTCGTTTTGACGCTAGCGTGATTACAATAGACGGGCAGATGGTCCTACTGACAAACTAATGCAGAAATGGAATTACTTTGTGGGTGGGGTACCAGAAGGAGTGGACCGATATATCCCATCTTCACAGCAGGTCTTGTATTAGTAGAGATAATAGGATGTGTGAAACATGAAGACAACCGGAGGATTACAGGGTGAAATTAAAAAAACTGCAACAAAGTCAAACGCCATAATTTTCACATTTTTTTTTTAAATTTTGTTGAATGAAAGCAAAAAAAGTCGGAAATAATATCAAATTTTAGAATAAGTTTAGATTTGTTCGAATTGGTCACCCTTGGCACGAATTATGGCCTTCAAACGGCCAATGAAACCGCCACACGCAGCCCGAATGTTGCTCTGCGGTATTTTGGCCCAGTCCCGGCGAAGCGCTTGCTTAAGGTGGTATTTTTTAGTGCCAACCTTGCTTTGCAAAATACTTCAGACAAAATAGTTCAAAGGATTGCATCCGGAGATTTTGTTGGCCATTGTGCGCTAGAAATGAAGCGAGGAACCTCTTTTTGTAACCATTCTTGGGGGGCGCGTGCTGAGTCCTGTTGCAATTTCCAAGGTCTGCGGCCAAAATGTTTGCGTGCCCAAGGCTTTAATACACCCTCCAGAATATTTTCGCGATAATATTCGGCATTTATTCTAATGCCACGGTCGATTAATACGAGCGAAGAGCGACCATCGGCTGTTATGGCGGTCCACACCATCACCATCACCATGGCCGGCGCTTGAGTTCTGGTGGCCAAACGAAGGTGCACTTTTTCATCTAACCTCTTTGGCAAGTAAACACGATCATTTTCATTGTTTACAAACTGCTGGACAACGAATGTTTTCTCATCGGAGTTCGCCACTTTCGCCCAAGCGAAACAACTCTTTAGCTCTTTTGAGTCTATTTTCTTTCTGTTGCGGTATAATCTCTTGCAATTTTTGGAATTTCAATGGCTTAAAGAGTGCTTAAAATTTCTCTTGAAAAATTCCCATTTAAACAACATTTTTCTCTCACTTTTCTTTCACTCCCCATGGCTGCAAACCAGTGTAACTGTGTCATCTGCCACACATTTGGAAAAAGTCTAAACCACCAAAATAAAAAACTTATTTCTTTTTCATATTTTATGAGCGGAAAAATAAAAAAGTTTTTTCTTTCGTCAATAGTGCAGGCGACGTCTAAGGACTTTGTGTCCACAAAAATCTAGATCAAAGGATGTGTTGAGGGAAATGTATACAACAAACGTATACCTTCTTTGCAGGTTCTCTTTTTGGACAGGACATTTATGCTTTTAAGATTTATTTTAATAGACTTTTTTTTGAGGATGTTTTATATTTTGGAAGGATATTATCCTTATAAACAAAACACAAAAAAAGTTTACAAATATATTTTGACAACATAATAACAGCATTATGTTTGGCACTAAGCCAACGAAAATATTTTTGCATTTTCATTTGGATTTATTTGGGGGGGGGGGGGGGGTGAAAATATACGTATCTGCTTTAAAGGATAAGCCGAAAATATTTTTAATAAACTTATCCTTGGTTATTTGGGACGGCAAGAAATTACGTTTTTCATTTCCTCCATTAAAAAAGAAAAAATGTTGTTTGTTTTTATACCCTACACCACAAGGGGGTCAGAGTATTATGTCTTTTTGCATTTGTTTGTAACAGGCAAAAGGAAACGAGATAGACCCATAGTTCCTTTTGATGATCTGCATAGAATCACATTCTGAGTCGTTTTATGCATGTCCGTCCGACCGTCTGTCCATGTATTTTTGTAAACAAAGTACAGTTCGCATTTATTGCCCGATCCAGGTGAAATTTTGTTTGGTCCAAGAACGAACCCCATTGAAATTGGAGATAATCGGTAAAAATTTAGATATAGCTCCCATATATATCTTCGTCCGATTTGCCTTTTATTGTGCACCAAACGTGTAATATCATCCCGAATAGTATGGAATTTTGCACATACAACCAAATTAGGCCTGCCAATAGGTATGCCAAATTTTATCGAAATCGGTTCAGATTTGGCTCCCATAGCTCCCAAACATAACTTCGTCCGATTTACATTTTAATGTGCACCAAACGTCTAATATTTGTCCAAATGGGATGGAATTTGGCACTTATGATCGAATTAGGTCTACAATGTAGTATGTCAAATTTGGCGAAGATCGGTTCAGATATAGCTATAGCTCCCATATATATTGTTCATCCGATTTGTTATATTTGTTACCCACAGCCGTAATATGCACTCCGTAACAACGATATTCAGGGAAATATATCAAATACCGCTCAGAAATATCTTTGCCAAATTTTATCGAGATCGATACAGATTTGGATATAGCTCCCATATATATCTTTATACGATTTCAAGTTAATTGTGCACCAAATGGGCAATACAAGTCCGAATTTATAAGATACAAATGCTTCGGCATATTTAGTCCTTTGAACTTTAAATTACAATTGATTATAATTGCGAGTATGATTGAATTCTCCCATAAAAACTTAAGTGTTATGCGCAGCTCTACTAAATTAGCAAAGTGCTGTAGGGTATCATAAAGTCGGCCCCGCCCGACTTAAAGACTTTCTTTATTGGTTTTACTTTGTTTTGTGAGGAGGAAAGAATCCTTGTTGTGCCCAGACTTCTATCAACCACACTCCATCTCTCAAACATTGCCATTTTGCTTCGCCCTTATCTTTAAGAAATCTATTTAAGAAACCAAGCAACAACCCCTTTTGGGGTAGAAAAATCCAACCAATTTTTTGGGGTGCGGGGATGTCCTTGGGACATCTCAACATCACCAACTTCATCATTTACAGCCTCCTTGTGTTTACCCGAAAGATGACGTAAATATTTGTGGAAACTGACATTTCTGTTGGCAAACAAACGAACAAACAACCACCCTCGTAGGGCACTTGTTTTACAAACAGATGACATAAACATTTACAAATTGGGCAGATTGTTAAACGGAATCGTTAGCAAACTTTTTTTTTGCATTGTTGGCAAACACTTCCTTTCCCTTGTTTGTTTGTTTGTCCTCCGAGCATAGACATAGATATGTAAACAAAGGGATATCCTTTCTGAGGACTTACATTTATGAGAGAATGTGTGTGGCTAAAGGATAGACGACAATAAATGTTGATTTGACAAATTTTCCTTGTTCTCAAGTGGACAAGGATTTTGGAGAGTGGTTTGAAATAAAACTAAATTACATTTTTTGTTATTGAAGGTTACTACTTTTGAGGGAAGAGAACCTTTTCTCTATTTTTTGGGAGAATAAGAATTGTTTTTATGCACTTAGTTAATAGAGAACATATTAGAGATTTGACATTGTTTAGATGTGTATAAACCCTGTAGGAAATGTCTATAGCCAATAACTAGTGACTTTTTGACTGTGTCATCAGTGCTACTAACAAAGTGAAGACAAGCAATGACTTTTTCCTGTAGACATTTAGTAAGGGCTTGTCATTCAGAGGTGACTAGTGGAATTGTTAGTAGTTCTCAATGGGGCCTTTGAGACCGTGAAACTAGTGAGTCAGTAGTTCATGAGGAGTCAATTGAAGACATTGGTGTTAGCAAATCAGTAGTTAATAAGGGTCAACTATGCAGTATACAGGGTGAGATAAAAAAATGCAACAAAGTCAAACGCCATAATTTTTACATTTTTATACTATCCACCATAGTGCGGAGGGTGTATTAAGTTTGTCACTCCGTTTGTAACACCTCGAAATATACTTTTTAGACCCCACAAAGTATATATATTCTTGATCAGCATAAAATTCTATGTTGATTTAGCGATGTCCGCCCGTCTGTGGAAGTCACTCTAGCTTCCGAACGAAATGAAGTAAGTTGATGAAAATTTGCTCAAATGTGTATTATGTCTGCAGGACTTTTGGTATTGAAAATGGGCCATGTTGGTCTTCGTAAAGCCCTTATATAACGGTACCTCCCGATATGCGGTATTTTAATGATTTTAGCGACTTTATTTACCGGAACTATTTCAAATTTAGTATTTGAAGTTCGTATTGAGTACTAAAGCCTATGACTGAAAATTGTCTGTGCAGGTCCATGTCTTCGTATAGCCCCCATATTATGGTACCTCCCAATACTCGGTATTTTGACGATTTTAACGACAATATTTACCGCAATTATTTAAAATTTAGAATTTGAAGTTCGTAATGGATACTACAGCCTATGCCAGAAAATTGTCTGTGCACGCTCATGACAAAAGTTGCGTATGCAGGACCACGTCGTCGTATATAGTCGTATGGAATATACGGCTACATTCGGTATTTTTAAGATTTTAACAGAATTTTTAATGGATTTTAATTTTTTGAAAAATGCCAAATTTGTATCAAATTGTGGAGGGTATTCACAGTTCGGCCCGGTTTTTTACTTGATTTTTATTTTTTTTTTTTTAATAAAAGCAAAATATGTCGGAAATAGCATCCAATTTTAGAATAAGTTTAGATTCGTTCGAATTGGTCACCTTTGGCACGAATTATGGCCTTCAAATGGTCAATGAAACCGTCACACACTGCCCGAATGATGGTCTAAAGTATTTTGGAGCATTTGGATCCGACACTTTGGTATTTTTTAGTGCCAACCTTCCTCCCATTTGGATCCGACACTTTGGTATTTTTTAGTGCCAACCTTGCTTTCCAAAATACCCCAGACACAATAGTTCAACGGATTGGTATCCGGAGATTTTGGTGGCCATTGTGCGCTGGAAATGAAGCGAGGAACCTCTTTTTGTAACCATTCTTGGCATTTATTCTGCTGCCACTGTCGATTAATACAAGCGAAGAGCGACCATCGGCTGTTATGGCGGTCCACACCATCATCATGGCCGGCGCTTGAGTTCTGGTGGCCCACCGAAGGAGCACATTTTCAGCTGACCTATTTGGCAAGTAAAGACGATTATTTTGTTTGTTTACAAACTGCTGGACAACGAATTATTTTCTCATCGAAGACGGAGAAAACCAAATTCGGCAGTTCACCACTTTCGGCCAAGCGAAGCAACTCTATAGCTTTTTTGAGTCTATTTCTTTCTGTTGCGGTGTAACTTCTTGCACTTTTTGGAATATCAATAGCTTTACCCCGAGGTCATTTTTCAATATTTGCCGAATGGAAAATTGGGGAATTTTTCAGCTCAAGAGCCATTTTTCGGCCGCTGAGATACGAGTTTCGATCAAGTCGCTTCTTTACTTTTCGGACCATTTCTGCTGATGCTGCTGTTTTCTTCCGTCCACTTCCTTGACGTCGGGCTAGGCTACTAGTATCACGGTAACGAGCGATGGTACGAGACACAAAAGATTTATTCACATTTAAATGCTGCTGGAGTGCTCTACGATAGCCACTTGTGGTTTTCCAGCCAAATATAAAGAAATTATGCTATCACGCTTGAATTCCATCACGAATAACTTGTATTCTGGAAAATTCTCAGCAAAATGCTTTTTTACGCTTGTAAACAATATAATGAGCTGTCAATGGAATAATTTTAACAGCTGTCGGACGAGGGGCTTAGAAATGACAGCAGTCTGAAGTTGGTTGCAGTTTTTTTATCTTACCCTGTTATTTTGAGAATAGAATCCAATCACCCTCTTCGATTGTCAATTCTATTCTCTGTATCTTTTTCTTTGGATGTAGTTTCAATTCCGATTTTATTTCGAAAATATGTTTCATAAGTGCTATAAAAACTAATCTAACTTAACCCAAACGCAGCCACACAATTATTCTTGTCTATTCTAATATTGAATGGAGAACATTGCAGGGCTGCTTGTTATTTTGATTCTAGTGGTCTTCTGCATCTACTGAGCGCATCGATATATATGCGTGTAGGTCATAACCTTTATTATCTGATACATTATCGTATGCCGCAGCGCATGTTGTGTATGAAAATGTATCCGCTAAAATTTTCCCAAGGAATACCTAATATTCAATTTCCTGTTATGTCAAATATTTTAAGTTTCGGCATAATTTTAAAACCCATTCCTCTGAGTTCGGCACACAAGAAATTAACCTGAAAAAATAGGAAAGAAAAAACAACAACATCCAACTATGTGTGGTCGACAAATAAAATTTATTAATTGCATACCGCCAAAAAATCGAAATTATCAGCAAAACTGTCAACACGTAAATTGCCCAGTGACAGCCAAGGTGATAGCGCTCAAAAAAACGGTATTACGAACCAGAAAGGTAAAAGCAAAACGGCAAAAAACGAACGTTACACAGTAGCATTGGCAAACGGGAGCAGCCATCAGCAGCAGCATCAACAAATTGAACAACTTGTAGTTTATCAATTTCAATTTTCTCCGGTGCACTTAATTAATTTCGAAAATTGATTGATAACAGAGTCCGACAGGGTCCGTCCAGCCGTAGCAGTAGCACGAACAGCATAGCAACGAACTTGCCGGCTACAAAATGTGCTGCACTTGCTTGAATTATCAGTTCAAGGATACATCCATTTTAGTTTTCCTCCATTTCAATGTGAATCGAATGGGCAAAGAAATACCGAACGAAAAACCAATCAACACTTTGGCACTTCGCTAATAAGCAGTGGCGGTGGCTAACGAATCAGTGATAAAGTTTGAAGCAAATGATAAAGAGTCTGCAAACTACACCATTTCCAGTGAGGTGAAAAGTTTAGAGCTTTGACACAACTTTGGAGCGACAAATGCCAATCAGCTGATTTTGTAAACGTCAAGATCTTGGACAAGGTGACACATGAGAATGAACGTATATACGTTAGAGAGCTTGAGAAAAGCTCCAAAAAAATTAAAAGTGCAATAAGCAGAAAGGAGGACAAGCACAATACTAACTCAATATCACTATAGCAATTTTTTAAGCCGTACTCTAGTCATCTGTGATTCCTATCACCTAAACAACATCTGTGATTTTTACAATAATTTTAATTATTTTTACATTTACAAACCAAAACAATTCAAAAAGCTGTAAGTTCGGCCGGGCCGTACTTTTAATACCTTCCACCATTTGGTTCAAATTTGGCAATTCCCAAAAAAAAAAAATCCGTGAAAAAGTCTGTTAAAATCTTAAAAATACCGAATGCCTATACGACGACGTGGACCTGCATAGTCAACTTTTGTCATAAGTTATTACAATATTTAAATCATCAAAATACCGAATAAAGGGGGTACCGTTATATGGGGGCTATACGAAGACGTGGACCTGCACAGAAAATTTTCTGTCTTAGGCTGTGGTATCGATTACGAACTTTAAATGCCAAATTTGAAATAATTCCGGTGAAAAATGTCGCTAAAATCATCAAAATACCGAATATCTGGAGGTCCCGTATATGGGGGCTATATGACAACGTGGACCTACATGGCCCATTTACGAACTTAACCTGCCTACTGGAAAAATATACATGTGTGCAAAATTTTAGCCTTCTATCTCAATTTGTTCGAAAAATAGCGTGATTACAACAGACGGAAAGACAGACAGACAGATGGACATTTTACGCTGATCAAGAATATATATACTTTGTTGGGTCTGACATGAGCATTTCGAGGAGTTACAAACGGAATGACAAAATTATGGTGGAGGGTATAAAAAGAGCATTGACCAAGATTGTCTGGCCTTTTCAGTGGTCAGGAAAAACGTTATAAAAACGCAGGAGTCCAAAGTCCACTAAAAAGGACATCTGTCTGCTATACAAAAATAGAGAACATCCTGCAAACGAAGAAAAAAATATCATAAGTATTGTGATATATGGAGGTAAAAAAAGTTCACTACAGTGTACCAACTTCAGGCTGCTACCATTTCTAAGGCACTCGTCCGACAGCTGTTAAAATTATTCCAGTGACAGCTCATTATATCGTTTACAAGCGTACAAAGGCATTTTGGTGAGAATTTTCCAGAAAAGAAGTTATTCGTGATGGAAATGCAAGCGTGATGGTGTGATTTCTTTATATTTGGCTGGAAAACCATAAGTTGCTATCGTTAGAGCACTCCAGCATTTAAATAAATCTTTTGTGTCTCGTACCATCGCTCGTTACCGTGATACTGGTAGCGTAGCCTGGCGTCAAGAAAGTGGACGGAAGAAAACAGCAACATCAGCAGAAATGGTTCGAAAAACAGTGGCCGAAAAATGGCTCGTGAGCTGAACATATCGCAATATTCCATTCAACAAATATTGAAAAATGAGGTCGGGGTAAAGCCATTAAAATTTCAAAAAAGTGCAAGAACTTACACCGCAACAGAAAGAAAATAGACTCAAAAGAGCCAAAGAGTTGCTTCGCTTGCCCGAATGTGGTGAACTGCCGAATTTGGTTTTCTCCGATGAGAAAACATTCTGTGTCCAACAGTTTGTAAACAAACAAAATGATCGTCTTTACTTGCCAAAGAGGTCAGCTAAAGTTGCCATATTTTTATACCTTTGACTTTGTTTCCTTCAATCTCAAATAATTCTAACCTCTTACTCTCTCTCTTCCTTTTTTCCAGGTACGTATTTCGAATAAAATATTCAAATTTAAGGTTTGTAAAACCAAAATGTTCCCCTGGAAATGGTCTACTGTCTGGTCTAATCTTAACCACATGACAAGGGTGACAAATGGAGTGAAAACTGCCATAGATGATAAGCTGTGATTTTCTTAGTCATGGATTTCAAGTTGTGTGGCGTCAGCGAAAAAAAAAACGAAAGACAACAGAATTCAATTTTCAAAATTTCCAAGTTTTTTTTTTTTTGGTGTGAGAAGAAAAAATCGGTAAGAGAAATTGTGCGGAAATTGTTGAAATGCATGACATTTCTGTTTCAGTAAGTTTTTTTCGTTTTTTTCTTGTACTGGCATAAATGCATTGCAATGAGAGGAAAAGCTCATGAAAAATTGCACGTTCAACAAATTTGCCAGTCTGCCTGCCCACCCGGCTTCCTTCACCGAGTGTTGAGGGTATTTTGTCACACGGTAGCGTGCTTAAGACGACAACAACCACGACGACGACAACAACGATGATGATGTGATGATGAATTATGATTTGCTGCCATGTGACGCATGGCGTCATTGTTGGCTGCCTGTTGCACTGATGGACGCTTGTTAATGCCATGTAACAGTCTCCTAAATGAAGTGTTAAACAAACTACCGGTGCAATTAAAATTTTGAAGAAACCAAAAAAAGGCTAAAGGGGGATTTCCATAAGCCAAAGCTGCCGGATAATGTCAAGGCATGGGTGTTTGGTAGGTTTAGTTTTGGCTGTGTTAGGGAAATAATTATTGCTTCCAAGGTGAGACTACATAAAAGGCTTTTTTGACTGGCTTAAGTCAACGGGCTGGCTGGCTTCGTAAAAAACAAAGGAGCCTATTTCTATTTCGGTTCATAATTTATTTTTGCTCACCCTACGCTCCTTTGCTATTTTACAAGGAAACCAAACAAGAAGACCTTTTATGTACTCTCACCTTTAATGATAAGTATTCTATACAATTTATTTAGCTCTTTAAGCATTCCTGATGATACCACAAGAATTTTGTTAATTTTTAAAATAAATGTAGGTTTGCACAGATTTGGTTACCTTAAGGTTTGATTACCTTCAGCAATTAAAAGACTTTATTGTTTAGATTAGTACACCTCCGACGTTTTTTGGCTATAATTTAAAAAAAATGTAATGGCTCGATTATGAATTGCCACCAAACTTGGATTGCGTTATCAGTTGTCAGCGCGACTGAAATAAAATGATGTATTATAGAAGGCAACCCAATTGAGTTGTCGATAAACGTGTTATCGATTAGTGTATTTTCCATCTTGTGAACTCTAAACTTCAAAAATGTCAATAAATTCGAAATAACGAATTCTAAAATGAAAAGTTCAGTGGAATTATTTTTTGATGAAGAAGAAAATGTTCAGGACATTGCATCTATTCGACGAAGCTTGAGAGATAATTTAAATCCGTGCTCCAACGGCGATAGACGCTCTTCTTGTGATGGACCACCACCTGTGGCGTTAAGATTTCTTTTATTTTGCGAAATTTTCTTCTTAAGCTTAGCTTTAAAATGGATCCATACTCTCTGCCATTCTTTTGGTGTCCTTGGACCATGACTGTTTAGGTTGTCGGAAATTTTCTTCCACGCTTCATCTGCAGTGGCTTTGGTTTCACCAAAGACTTGGATTCCTCGAGCTAAGTTTGGAGTAGCACCCATTTTTTCTATAAGTATTTCGAACTGATGTTTTGTTGTTACTTTCACCATATTTAATCTAAAATGATATGCAAAATGATTTAGTGAAGCTAAAAAATCAATAATTGTTAAGAAAATGTGTATTTACCTCTCAATTTTACTTTTTCTTCTTTGAAAACGTTCACTGCAACTGCAAATAGATGGTTGCTGAAATAAGGCCGCTGTAGCAGCTGAAATTCGCAACTTCAGTTGAAAGTTGCCATACATAATGCAATTTTCGCAACTGGCAACGCCACTCAACGATAGTTGTTATCGATAATCGGGCCACAAGACTTTGATTCCTCTCGTGGATTTTTATACCCTCCACCATAGTATGGAGGGTATATTAAGTGTATCATTTCATTCCTCGAAATATACATTTTAGACCCCACAAAGTATAAATATATTCTTGATCAGCATAAAGTTCTATGTCGATTGAGCGACGTCCGTCCGTCTATCCTTCTGTGGAAATCACTCTAGCTTCGGAACGAATTGAAGTAGATTGATAAAATCTTACTAAAATTTATATTATGTCTGCAGGACTTTTGGCATTGAAAATGGGTCATGTAGGTCTACGTTTTGGTATAGCCCCCATATAACGGTACCTCCCGATATTCGGTATTTTGATGATTTGTGCGACAATATTCATCTGAATTGTTTCAAATTAGGTATTTGAAGTTCGAAATGGATGTTACAGCCTAAGACAGAAAATTGTATGTGCAGGTCCACATCTTCGTACACCCCCATATAACGGTATCCACCGATATTCGGTATTTTGATGATTTCAACGATGTTATTCGCCGGAATTGTTTCAAATTTGCTATTTGAAGTTCGTATTCACCGGCATCGTTTCAAATTTCATACTAGAAGATACCAATGTGTACTACAGCCTATGGGAAAAAAATGCGTATGCAGGTTCAAGTCTTCGTATGGCCCCTATATAACGGTACCTGCCGATATTCGATATTTTTATGATTTTTGCGACATTATTCACCGGAATTCTTTCAAATTTGGTATTTGAAGTTTGTTTTGTAATTTGATGATTTTGGCTACATTATTCACCCATTTTTTTAAGTTTCGCATTTGAATATTGTAATTGCTTATGGCAAACGTTACCTATGCAGGTCCATGTCGTCGTATAGACCCTAATGTAACAGCTACATTCGGTATTTTTGAGATTTTAACAGAATTTTTAACGGATTTGATTGTTTTTGAGAATTGCCAAATTCATTGCAAATGGTGGAGGGTATTCAAAGTTAGGCCCGCCCGGAACTTACAGCTTTTTTACTTGTTTTTATTTGGTCTTTTAGTTTTTTTTTACATCAAGTCGGGAATATGAGGTCATGTAAATGGCCACCACCCCAGTTTATTGTCATTTGAGCCCTTTTTATGGCATTTTCCATCACTTTGGCCAAAACTTCCGGCGATAAGTTCTCACATCCTTGACGGATATTGTCCTTAAGAGCTGAAAGAGTCTGAGACTTGTTGACATAAACCCCGGACTTCAAAAATACCCACAAAAAAAAGTCTGGAGCAGTCAAATCACTCGTTTTTGCTGGCCAGTTCAAATCGCCAAAACGAGAGATTAGTCGCCCATCAAATGCATCCTTCAGCATATCGATCTGTTGGATCCACATATTTTCCAATCCCAGCTCATCAAGTTGCGGCAAAAAGAACTCGTTTATCAATGCTTTGTAGCGCTCACCATCCACAGTAACCGTATGGCCCGCAATGTCTTCGAAAAAAAGGCCCGATAATTCCTCCAGCGAAAACAGCACGCTATACAGTGACACTGAGCGGGTCTCAGGGCCCCAGAAGCGTAAATTTAGCTTATTTACGGCTACAGCAGCAATATTTTCTGTAGAAGGGATGCTCCGGAGTCTGCCACACCTGTCAGCATCTTTTGTGTGCCAGTCTAATCGAGGCGAGCGGCTAAACGTCGCAGTTTTGCTGTGTTTATTAGTTATTAGCTAAATTAGTGGAAGACGCAATGTAATTACAGTTTACATAAATATCCGCTATTCGAAAATTCCTAGACCTATCTATAATAGAACACCATAATTCGGTTATCTACAATGTATGCACTCAAGTCAACGAAGCAATGCAAATATTTATTCGCTCCAATGCAAGCAGCGTTTCATTCCTTCCTTGTTACCAATTCGTTTTGGCCGCAAAGCAACGCATCCGATTATATGTGTGTGCCTTCAATTAGCAATAACAAGCTCCACATATCCTTTGCCACATATCCGCTGGTGGTGTAAATCTAAATCTTAATAATAAGAAAATATAAACTTGACCCCATCGTTTTCTTTGTTATTCAAAAAAGGAGAATTCGGTGGATTATAATTTAACTGATAAAGGATTGTCTCACGAGAGGTCCAACGTGAGGCAGATAGAATGCCTCTTTGATTAAACCTATTCAAAGTCATCAAATCCTGCTCTTAACAAAATTCGGAAATTGAACACCCTGTTAATTTCCGAATTTTGTTAAGAGCAGGATTTGATGACTTTGAATAGGTTTAATCAAAGAGGCATTCTATCTGCCTCACGTTGGACCTCTCGTGAGACAATCCTTTATCAGTTAAATTATAATCGTTCATTTTCATTTTAATATTTTTAATGGGCAAAAAAAGACATAATTACCCGCAGACCAAAAACAGAACCATATGCCCAGGACGGTTGGCTAAGTTTGAAAAAAATGGTTAAGTTCCAGAACGATTTTTGCAACAGTATGGGCGTGTGGCAAAAAAACAACTCTGCGAATAATACAGGGAATACAGGTTGAGATAAAAAAAAACGGCAACTAAGTCAAAAGCCACAATTTTTACATTTTTTTTAATTTTATTGAATGAAAGCAAAAAAAAATGTCGGAAATAGCATCAAATTTTAGAATAAGTTTAGATTTGTTCGAATTGGTCACGTTTGGCACTACTTATGGCCTTCAAACGGCCAATGAAACCGTCAAACGCTGACCGAATGTTGCTTTGCGGTATTTTGGCCCATTCTCGGCGAAGCGCTTGCTTGAAGTGATCGACACTTTGGTATTTTTTAGTGCCACTTTTGCTTTCCAAAATACTCCAGGCACAATAGTCCAACGGATTGGTATCCGGAGATTTTGGTGGCCAATGTGCGATGAAAATGAAGCGAGGAACTTCATTTTGTAACCATTCTTGGGTGCCGTTTGCTGAGTGCGATGGCACCATCTAGAATATTTTCGCGATAATATTCGGCATTTATTCTGATGCCAAGGTCGATTAATACGAGCGGAGAGCGACCATCGGCAGTTATGGCAGCCCACGTATTACAGAAAATTGTCTATGCAGGTCTAGGTCTTCGTATAGCCCTTAAAAATCGCTACCTACCAATATTCGGTACTTTTACGATTTTAGCGACAGCCTGTGACAGAAAATTGGCTATGCAGGTCCAGGTCTTTGTATAGCCTCTAAATATAGGTACCTCACAATGTTAGGTATTTTGATGAATTTAGCTACATTATTCACCGCAATTGTTAAAATTTCGTATTTACACTTCTTAATGGGTACTACAGCCTGTGACAGAAAATTGCAGTTCCACGTCTTCGTATAGACCCCCAAATAACGGTAACTGTCTATATACGGTATTTTTAAGGGTTTAACAGTGTTTTTTTTTAAAGAATTCTATTTTTTATTTATTTATTTATTTTATTTATTTATTTATTTTTTTGAAAATTTCCAAATTCTGGAAGGTAGAAGGTATTCAAAGTTCGGCCCGGTAGAAGTTACTGCTTTTTCACTTGTTTCGTGCTTTATTTCTTTTTTACGTCGGTCAAAGTGCTATATTTTGACAAATCAGCTGATTGCTTGCAAGTCTGTTTACTCTCCTTACAGTTTTCTTGCAAAAGAGAATATTAATATCTCACTCTCTCAGAAAGAAGCTGTTGCACAATTCCTGCAAGAAAGGGAACGAGACTAACTCATTTCATACAATTTATTAAAAATTGTATTTAATAACTCAATAGTCCAGTAAGTCAGAATGAGTGATTGGAGTAACTTTGACATTTGAACCACAGAGAGTGTGCATGTTCTTCCTGGGAGAATTCCTCAGTAATAATTGTTCATTGTCTGATTCCTATAAATCTTTTTTGAAATTATATTATCCAATCCTTTTGATAAAATCTCAATACCAGCAGAGAAACATATAAAACCTCCTAGCCTTACATTTGTCAAAATGTCTTTATCATTTAAAGAAAATTAATGTCACCTTCTCCTCAATCAAGTGTCCTTCATTTTAATTCCACTGGGCGTTGCAACATTTGAGTACTTCTTTGAATTATCAAACCCATCCCTTTGGCCAATACAAAATCATAGAGAGCTCCTTAACATCTAGTCTCTTAACTGCCATGGTCATCATTCATAAGGTCACCCACAGCGTCGAGGACAATGAGACAGCATTGGTTGTTGTCATTATTATCATAATGGACAAACGAGATGACCAAACGACGACAGAATATTCCGCAATCTCTTGGGATCTTCTTTTGAAACAATCGGCACTAAATTCTAAAATTAATTTGTGTGACACATCAAGGCGGCAAAATTGGACCACACATTGGGTTGTCTATTCGTAGAATAGACCACAGCAAGGGAATGGGTCATGGAGATGCTGCGAATGAAAGATCAATGACAATCGGTTAAGCGCACACACATAGTGTTTAGTGGTTTCCGATAGGGGCCAGAATTAATTCTGTTTTGTTTTTTCGTAGCAAAAAATATCTCCCAGGAATTTGAAATTATTGCTCAGGAATTAACATTCCGGGAATTTTTATTTTTTTCTTATTTGAATGATCAACAGGGTATAGTTATTGCGACAAAATAGTCAAATCTTCGTGTGAAACTCGAAGATTGCTCTGTGTGTAGAGCTAGGTATTGTCAGGCGAATAATGTTGTAAAAATCCCTATCGATTGCATGTCTGCCCAAAAGGGTTATTCGAGCTTAAAGGTTATTATTTGAGTTTTTTATTTTTGATTTTAACACAAAACTGTAAATTTTTTTACTAACTACTAGGAAATAAAAATGGTAAGATTCGCAAAAATCACTTGCATAATATATGAAAAAGTCTATAATCTATAAGAAAAGCTGTAAAATACTTGAATTCGAATTTTATTCGTGAAATGAATAGGTTGATACAATTTTTCTCAGATCTGTTTGAGGTCAGCAGGAATTTTGATATTGAAAATGGACTATAAGAGTCAACATTTTGGTATAGACTCCATTAACTGTACCTGCAGATTTTAGGTTTTTAGGTGAGGAGTATGTGTCCTCAGTACGCAGAAAACATCCTTGCAGAGAACGGTACGGTAGTATTTTTAGGTATTCGGTAACTTGATGATTTCCGCCACATTTTTCTCTGGAATTATTTCAAGTTGCCATTTGGAGTTTGTAACGAGTACTACTTCCTATTACAGAAAATGTCCTATACGATTTCGCATATCCCTCATACAACACTACCTCCCTACATAAGGTAAAAAATTAAGTGAGTTTCTCTCTCCCTCTCACTTTGAGATGTTTTTGAGGTTAAAAGCGTGTGTAATTGTGTCGCGTGGTGAGCATCTTCAAACTATTTTCTTCGAATTAGGACCGAAGTTGTAAGAAAAATATATCATAATTTCATCATACTTATCTTAGACTTCAAAATTTTCCGAATTTTCTTTCGAAACTTTTCGAAAAGTCGGCCAAAATCTCAAAAACTTATAAATCATTGTTTTGAAATTCTAGTCGAAAAGTTGGCAATAAAATATTTGAGTTTCATAAGATATTTCTTTCGAATTCCGACAAAAACGGTTAGAAAATCGGAAAAAATCCGCACAATATTAATATTCGGTCATACAACCCTAATTTCCCTTTTGAATTTCGCATAAATATTCTAGAAAACTTTGTCCGACCTCGGCTCTGACTTTTAGCAAAAACTTTAGGCTTTCATCCGACCTATAGGTCCAACAATTTAATAATTTAATAATCTTGGGTCAGAAATCGAAGAGAACCCACATGCGAAATCGGATAGACATTTTAATCTGATTTTTTTCCAGATTTGGAATCTCGGGATGTTTTTGTACCTTTATTTGATATAGCCAAATTTTGTTTAGACCTCATGTTTATACCCTACACCACAGGGTGGTCAGGGTATTATGTATTTGTGCATTTGTTTGTAACAGGCAAAAGAAAACGAGATAGACCCATAGTTCCTTTTGATGATCTGCATAGAATCACATTCTGAGTCGATTTATGCATGTCCGTCCGTCTGTCCATGTATTTTTTTAAACAAAGTACAGTTCGCATTTATTGCCCTATCCAAATGAAATTTTGCACAAATCATTTGTTTGGCCCAAGGACGAACCCTATTGAAATTGGAGATAATCGGCAAAAATTTAGATATAGCTCCCATATATATCTTCTTCCGATTTGCCTTTTATTGTGCACCAAACGTGTAATATCAGCCCGAATAGTATGGAATTTTTCACATACAACCACATTAGGCCTGAAAATAAGTATTCCAAATTTGATCGGAATCGGTTCAGATATAGCTATAGCTCCCATATATATTGTTTATCCGATTTGTTATTTTTGTCCTCCGCAGCCGTAATATGCACTGTGCAACAACAATATTTGGGGAAATATATCAAATGCAGCTCAGAAATACATTTGCTAAATTTTATAGAGATCGGTTCGGATTTGGTTATATCTCCCATATATAACTTCGTCCGATTTACCTTTTATTGTGCACCAAACGTCTAATATTTGCCCAAATGGGATGAAATTTAGCACTTATGACCGAATTGAGTGTAGAAGCTAGTATGTCAAATTTGGTGAAGATCGGTTCAGATATAGCTATAGCTCCCATATATATTGTTCATCCGATTTGTTATATTTGTTACGCACAGCCGTAATATGCACTCCGTAACAACGATATTCAGGGAAATATATCAAATACCGCTCAGAAATATCTTTGCCAAATTTTATCGATATCGGTTCCGATTTGGATATAGCTCCCATATATATCTTTTTTCGATTTCAAATTAATTGTGCACCAAATGGGCAATACAAGTCCGAATTTAAAAGATACAAATGCCTCGGCATATTTAGTCCTTGGAACTTTACATTATAATTATAATCATAGCATGTATGATTGAATTCTCCCATAAAAACTTTTAATTGTTATGTGGAGCTCTACTAAATTAGCAAAGTAGTGTAGGGTATCATAAAGTCGGCCCGGCATTAGGACTTTCTTTACTGTTTTTTTAATAAAGGACCCTTCTAAGTCTTCCTCATCCACACCATCCTCGTATCATTGTCTCTTTTATTTCAGTTTATGGTAAAATTTTTTCCCCAATTTTTTAATCCCCTTCCAAATTAAATGCAAAATGATTCATTGGTTGGCTTTCGTAAAACACCACCAAAATCCCATAACATAAATTAGAAAAAAAACTTAAAATTAGAATTTAATGTCATAGCTGATTTCAAAGAATTTTGAAACTCAAATAAATAATATTTCAAAATGTTTCTAAACAAAAAACAAACAAAAAATAATATGATAATTTACTCTTGGTTTTGCTGGTAATATTTGAAATTTTAAAGATGATGATCTCACGCACATCCCATCGTATGTGGGAGAGGTCAAAAGGGAGGGAGATTCCAAAAAACCACTTCATTAACACAACAACAACAACACCAACAAATAATTAAACAGCCAGCTAGCAAGCCAGCCAACACTTGGCTAGATGATTAAAGTTGCATGCTACCAGAAGCAGCGGCATCGAAAGAGTCAGACAAGACCAACGGATGGACAGACATGAAGTTAATCATAAATTGTTGCCATAATTAATTGAATGATTTTGTGTGTGAGCGTCTTCGGCCTGTTTGGCAATTTAATTATTTCTTTAGAAGCTGTTGCTGGTGCTGCTGCTTCATTGTCGTTGTTTTTTGCGTGTGTGCAGTTCGATTATTTCCAGTGACAATTAATTAAACTCACCAAGTTGGGTAGTCGTCGCAACAAAAACAAAGATGAATCTCCAAACCAAAATAACGTTTTCTCAAAAAAAAAAAAAAAAAAAAAAAAAAAAAACTCATCACTTATAGCTGGTATTAAGTTGTTTACATAAACAACCATTTAAATGCTTGGTGGTGGTGATATTATGCAGCTAGTCATCCAACCAACCAACCAACCAGCGAACCATCGAACCGACCGACCGACCAGCTTCTTTAAGTTGATTTTTGGTTAATTGCACTCGTGCTGATTATCAACGTGATTAGGGGTATTGTCGTCTTCGTCACTACCAGCAGCAACATCGATTGTCACGTCGGGTTGCTAGCTCATCAGCAACATAATGGTTATCACCGGTAACAACAACAAAACAACCCAAGACAATAGGTCACCAACTATGGGTGTCGGATAAAATGTTGTTTTCTTTGTTGTTTCGTGTTTTCCTTTTTGTAAGTTTTTTTTCGCTAGGCGAGGTTCAATATAAAAAAGCGATTTTTTGTTAAACATTTTTGGGAGGGTTTTTTCGCGTGGAACAACAATATTTTTATAACATACATAATGAAAGTGATCCTGGCACTGTGGTTCCGTTATATTGGGGTATAAATGCACATAAAAAAATTAGGAAAAAACAAGTTAAAAGCAGGGTCGAACTTTTAATACCCTTCACAATTTTGAAGGAACTTGAAAAATTTCCAAAAAATCCGCCAAAAAAATACTGCTCAAAAGAAAACGGTTATATGGAGGCTATACGCAGACGTGGTTCCGCATATACAATTTTTTGTAATTACGAACTTTAAATGCGAAATTTGAAACAATTCCTGTAAAAAAAATTCCCTAAAATCATCAGAATACCGAATAAAGGGCTATGTGTGCTGTGTGAAAACGTGAACTTACATAAACAATTTTTATTGTCATAGGCTGTGGTACCCATTACGAACTTTCAATATGAAATTTAAAACAATTCCGGTAAAAAATGTCGTTATATGGGGGCTATACGATATCGTGGACCGATGTGGACCATCGATCTTGACCTGCCTACAAACAAAGGACTGGTCTGTGCAAATTTTCAGGTTCCAATCTTAATTCGTTTTGACTTTAACGTGATTACAACTGACGGACAGACAGAGAATTTTAGGCTGCATAAGTAAACCCTAGAAACCAAAAGTGACCTCAATATAAAATTTCAGAATTTCAGCTCTATCCCTTCACTCAAATCCAAATTTAGCAACATTTATTTCGCATATCCAAAACAATCTACATCTCTCCCACCTATGGATCCAAAAATAGAACCATTTAATACTTTTCGAACAATTTTAGTACGAATTTGCAAAACCACCAAAAAATTTCAACACCAGAGACCTCAATATCAAATTTCGGGATTCCAGCCCCATACATTCACCCAATTATTTACAGACACGTACAACGACATCTACATCAAATTTCAAGATTTCAGCTCTATTCCTTCACCCAATACTAAATGTAGTACTATTTAGTACAATTATAGTATGCATTTCCGAAATCATTTCCATATCCTAACCACAGACACTAACAGTGACATTTGTATCAAATTTCAGCTATCGAATTTCCACCACTTCCATATCTAAATTTCTGATACCAACAGACACCTCATAAATTTTAAAATTACAGCTCTTTATTTTCCGCCATAACAAAATTAATACCATTTAGTGTAATTATAGTACGCCTATCGAAAACTACATCCTTCTCTTAACCACAGGCACCAACAGTGACATTCATATCACATTTCAGGATTTCCGCTCTATTCCTTCACCCAATACCAAATTTTGTACTATTAAGTACTTTTTACAGATTTATAGTACATATTTTCAAACTCATCTCCATATCTCAATCTCAAATACCAACAGTGACTCTTAATAGCAAGTTTCAGGATTCCAGCCCCCATTTCTTCACACAATACCAAATTTGGTACCATTTAGTACTTTTCGTACAAATATATGACGTATTGCTAAATCATAGCCAAATCTCAAACCCGTTTGCCATCCGTAATCTAAACATCAAATTTCAGAATTGTATCTCTATCCCCTCAAACTAAACCAAATTTAGTACCTCTTATTACTTTTCGTATAATTATAGTACGCATATACAAAATTAACCCCTTCACTCAAGTACAGACACCAACAGCGACGTCAATATCAAATTTTAGGATTTCAGCTCTATTCCTTTACTCAATACCAAATTTAGTACTATTTGGTAGTTTTCGTCCAAATATAGTAAACATTTCCAAAATCCATATCTCAAATTCAGATACCATCGGACCTCTTGATATCAAGTTTGAGAATTTCAGCCCAATCTCTTCACCCAATACCAAATTTAGTATCATTTAGTACTTTCCGTACAAATATGGGACGCATTTCTCAAATCTCAAACCTATTTGCCATCACTAATCGAAAAATCAAGTTTCAAAATTTTATATCATTCTTTCACATATATATTCTTTCACCCAACACAGTACTATTTAGTGCTTTTCGTTCAATTTTAGTACAAATTTCCAAAATCACCTCCATATGTCTATGTTACACATAAACAGCGAACCTAATACCAAATTTCAGATTTTAAGCACTACTGGTTCACCAAATACCAAATTGTACCAAATATAGAACTATTTAGTACCTTTCGTGCATTTGTACTAACCATTTCCAAAAACTCCACTTTATTACAAACCAACCACCACCAAGGGACCCCAATATAAAATTTCAAAATTCCATGTTCACCCTGAACCAAACTGTTTCAAATTTAGTACCATTTAGTACAGTTCACACACTTAGTATATATTTCCACAAAAGCACCTTCATATATCAAACATACTTTCCAACCTCGATTCTCATACCAAATTTCAAGCCCGTTGACAAAATACCAAATGGTAACATTTTAGAAATTAAGTACCATTTTGGAACTTTTCTTAAACTTAAAATTCGAATTTCCAAAAACCCTTTGGTGCATCTATCTTGCACTCCATAAGTGAGTTTTATTCCAAATTTCAGAATACCAGCTCCATCAGTTCATCACATTTCCAATTTGTATCAAATTTAGTATCATTTAGTACGCATAAGATGAATTTCTATAGCTTCCTACATACCCCAACTTTCCTACAACACCCACAGTAATCTCAATTCGAAATTTTAGTATTCCACCCCTGTTGGTTCGCCAAAATACAAATTGTACTTTATTTAGTACATTTTCGTACATATAAGTATACAAGTAAATTTCCAAAACAATCTACATATCCCAGTCCCACACTCCTACAGTAATCTTGTTTCCAATTTTCGGGATACCAACTCCACCGGTTCTCCCAAAAATTTAAATTGTACCAAACTTAGTGCCATTTAGTACACATAAGTACGAATTTCCAAAACTATAATTGAAAAATTGAAATCTTATTTCTAATTTTCACAATTCCGATTCTATCGGTTCACCCAAATCGAAATTGTATCCAATTTAGTACAAATTTTCAAAGATTCTAACATATCCCAATCCTACTATCCGGCACTATTTTCAATTTTCAGCATACCAGCTCTATTTGAACACCCAAATCCAAATAGTGCCAAATTTAGCACTATTTAGTACACTTAAGTACAAATTTTCATAACTACCTACATCATACAGTCCAATACAAATCTTATTTTCAAATTTCAGGATTCCAACCGGTTCCGGTTCACCCAAAATTTAAATTTTACAAATTTAATACCATACACATAAGTATGAAATTTCATAACTATCTACATACCTCAGCCCTACAATGCAATAGTAATCTTATTTCTAAATTTCAGGATTCCGACTCCATTAGTTTTCCTAAAATTTAAGTTTGACCAAATTTAGTACAATTTAGTGCATAGTAGTACGAATTTCCAAAACTACCTACATTCCTCAGTCCTAGAATGCAATAAAAATTGTATTTCTAAATTTCATAATTCCAGTTCTAACGGTACCATTTAGAGCTTTTCATGCACATAAGTACAAACTGTGAAAACTTCCTCCATATCCCAATTCTACACTCCGCCGGTAATGTTAAATTCAAATTTCAGGATTCTATCTCCATCCGTTCCTCCAAATTATCAAAGTCAAATTTAGTACCATATAGTACTTCTCGTATATACGAGTACACACTTCCAAAACTTCCTCCTTACATCGACTCTACTTCTCAACCTTGATTCCTATTACCAAATTTCAAGTTTTTACTACTAACCTTTCACATGATACGAAATGGTACCAAATGTAGTACATTTTCGTACACTTATAATTCGAATTTTCAAAAAAAGAGTACCAAGATGGTACATCCATCAGTGACCCTCAGAACAAATTTAAGAATTCTAGCTATACTGCTTCCTAATATACAAAGGGTACCATATTTAGTACATTTTAATACTTTTCGTAACGTTCTTGTACTAATTTCCAAAAACCAAGCCTCATGTGACCCCTTCGGACTCAAAGTGATCCTCACCCAAAATTTCATGATTCTAGCTTCAGCCGTTTGGTCCGGGCGTTAATAAATCTTTAAGTTAGTCAAACTATGTAATACTCTGCCTGCCACACTCTTTCTCCCACTCTCTTCCGCCATTGGCATGCCTCGCACCCAAGAAGACCCAATAACCAATATTTGTTCAATGCGGCTGTCGTTTAAAACATAAAAATCATGTTGTAACTCCTTTGTAAAGTTAATTTGGTGTTGTTTTGGTTGTTTTTGTTCTCTCTCTCCCTCTCCTTCTTCTTAAGCTCGGTTAATAAATGCTTCAATAGTTGGACAAGTTATGCTAATTTGTAACTTGACACAATAATTACAAATCTCTTTGTGAACTCCAATGTTTATTGTTGTTGCTGTTGTTGACTCAATGCACTGCAACACCAGTGCCTGGGGGCCATTATGTTGGAGGTGTTGTTTGTTAGTTTCTGTTTTTTTTTTTTTTTTTTTTTTGCAGTCCATTTGTTTGTCGTGCAATTGTTTTTTTTTTTTTAGTTGTTGGTTTTGTAAGTTATGTTTGTTTGTTTTCTGTTGTTGTTCCATTTGACTCTTAACACTAACAATTGTCATCATAATTAAACAACAGGTGTGTATGACAACTTTATGATCATCGCCATCATCATCATCATCGTGATCAACAGCAACATGGGCAGCAGCAACAGCAAAAAAACAACAAAAGGATTTTCTTTGTTCGTGTAGTCTGTAGTCATGTTTTGGTCATAACTTATTGTCAATAACTTTATCATGACAGTTGATCGGACGGACAAAACAATGTCGTTACATGTTACGCTCACAAAAAAAAAATCGGGGAAAAATATTTGGGTCACTCGCGGGAATCAATATTTTATGAAGAGCAATTTGAAACAATGAGATTTATTAAGAAAATTTTCTTAACCCTCTCTCATTTTCTAAAAATCTCTCATTTTCAAATTGACTCTTGAGCAGTGGTGCTCAAGAAAAAAATTCTCTATTTAGTCAAATTTCTCTTTGCTTATTTAAATCAAGAACAAAACAGTGTTAAGTCATTATTTATAAAAATATTTTTTATCCATTTGCTTTATAAATTATTTTGGCAAACATTCGCGTTTAAAAACAATTAAATAAAACCGTAAAATATAAAAAAACATAATTTTATTTTTCTCTTAAATTATCTCTTTTTTCGGTTCATGTTCTAGAACACGGTTTTGAGCAAGGCTGCTCTTGAGAGAACTGTGGTAGCTTTCTAACAATTATTTTTGAGCGAACTATTCTAGATCTTCAAAGAACAAAAATTGCAAATTTTTTTGGGAATGCTGTTTGAAAGAGCCATTGAATTTCTTTAGGACAGAGCTGAGTTGAAAGAAATGTGTGGGATTCTAAAGAATAATTTTGAGAGAAATTCGGTGTTTTTTCTTTTTTTTTAAGGAATTGTCATTAATTTTTAAAGAAAAAGAACTTTTGTGAAATGTTAAAGAGTACTTTTAAGTGAACGGTGGTCTCAAAACCGTGTGCTAGCACATTAGTCAAAAAAGAGATTATTTAAGAGAAAACAAAACTTGATTTTTTCTATGTATTTATACATTCATTTCAATTGTTTTTAAACTTGGATGTTGTCCTAAATTATTAATAAAGCGAATTTTTACAACAAAAAAATGTATAAATTATATTTTAACATCGGTTTTTTTTGAAGAAACATAGGTTGATTTTTTAAAACCAATTTTGAGAGAAATGTCGGGTACTTTAAATAATATTTTTATTCTTTTAAAAATATTCTTTAAAGTCTACGACATTTCTCTCAAAAATGGGTTTTGAAGCTCAATCTAAGTTTCTATTTTTATTGAATATTTTCGAGAGAAAGTAAAAATTTTGAGAGAATTATGGTGGATATTTATAGAATAATTTTGAGAGAAGCTGTGAATTTTTAAAAAATATATTCGTGCGAACTGTCCGTGCTATTTTCGTTAATTTCCAGAATATTATTGAGAACATAGACAAAACATTAATCACGTTTTTTTAAGAAGAGCAGAGTATTTTTGGGATGACTGTAAGATTATAATCGTGGATTTGTTAAGAGATAACTGTCAGAACTTTTTGACCTAATTTTGTTGAGGGAACTTTAGAGTTGGAATTATGAAATTTTTAAGAGAGATCTTTTGGAACTACTATCTTGGGTTTAAAAAAATGACAAAACTCGAATGGCGAAATTTTAAGTAAAAAACTATAATCCCGGATTTTTAAAGGCAGAATTGTCAGGGCTTTGATTCCGGATTTTTAAATGAAAACTGTCAGATCTTTAATAGTGGATTTTTGAAGACTGCTGCAGCTTTTGTAGCAGGTTCAGGTTCAAATACAAGAAGAAAGGCAACTGTATATGTTGCGCCCATAACTATACCGGAGGAAGATAAGTAGCTTTGGCTGGACAGTGTAAGTGGTGCAGCGAGTCATCTGAGGGCTGTGCCACATGCTTGACATGAGGTGTTCTGCACATTGCTGTCAATCCGTTTCCAATACGAATTGAGACTGCTGTACCATTCGGATCTAGATTGTGCCAAAAGCACTTGGGTTTATTGGAATAGCTCTCGCTCTTCCGCTGCGATGAGAGGGAGATGGTCTCCGAAATCTGTATTCACTCTATATTCAGTCCTCCGTGATAGGTCAGTTGACCAAGAGGCTCTCGCTTTTACCTTGCCTTACGTGCCTGGGTGGAGGTTTCCTATATAGTTTGGGTCCACAACGATACCAGAGTTAGATCAGTAGGTTAGGCTGAGCAGTTAAAGGGATACCGCGTGTCATGTGGGTCTGTGTCACACACTGGGCAGGTGTTCTGCACATTTCTGTCAATCCGGGGCCAATACGAATTGAGGCAGCTGCACCATCCGCGTCTTAATTGTGCCAAAACCACTCGGGTTTATTGAGGCAGCTCTCGCACTTCCTCTGCGATGAGAGGGAGATTCTGTCTGAGCACGGTATTCACTCTATATTCCTCCATGACTTCTGTGGCCGCGTCAGCGTGAATACCATTCAGTCCTGCTTGAAAGACCTATTGATCTCTAGATCATGGAGGAGAGGATGGTCGCTGAGCACGGTATTCGTTCTATATTCCTCCATGACTTCGCTGACCGCGTCAGAGTGAATACCATTCAGTCCTGCTTGAGAGGCTTATTGATCTAGAGGCTCTCCCTTACACCTTTTATGCCTCTCTCTCTCTAGATTATGAAAGTCTTTCCTTAGGTGCCTGGGCGGACCTTATTATTATGCTGTCGCACCGGTAAGACCTTCAGCTCCTTATTCAGATGGTGGAGAGGTGTCCTAAGGAGATGCCCTCTTGCAGTTATTAGGGTGGCGTTCTGGCAGGACTGATTATTTTTCAACGGCGTAGCACTTTAGTTGGCTGACCACACCAGAGCCGCAAAGTTTACCATAGATCGACCTATCACGTTGTAAGAGATCAACAAGGTTTACTTATAAGCTTCCCAAGTGCTGCCTGCATGAGACTTGAGAACCTTGTTCCTACTTCTAATTTGTCGCAAATAGCTGTTGTATGCGAGGCCGATTTTAAATGGTTATCAAGTAAGATCTTGGAATAATTAGTGGTCGGAATTAAAACACCATTGACCTGCACATTCAGTGATAGCCTCATCTCTGCTGTCAATCTGGCGAAAAGTGTGGCGGTCGACTTCGTGACGATTATTTTCATATTCCTAGCAGTGAAGAGGCCGGTTAGATCAACTAGTAATTATTTAACCAACTGCAACATCATGATGTCATCAATGATGTATCCATAAGCCGTGATCGTCCTATTTTATGTTACGAATATTCGACTTCATACCCGATCAGCATAGTTTACTATGTTTAGGCCAGTTTAGACAGACCTATCACGTTGTAAGAGGCCAACATGGTTTCCCTGCCAGCTCCCCAAGTGCAACTTGCATGACACTTGAGAACCTTGTTCCTACTTCTAATCTTGTCACAAATAGCTGTGGTATGCGCGGACGATTTAAAAATGCTATCGAATGTGACTCCTAAGACCTAGGTCTCGTGGCAGAAGAGAGAGGAAGAGAAAGAGAGTTTAATTTGATGAGAGATATTAAAATCAGCATTTATTTTATCAGCGGTGCTCAAGAAAAAATACCTCTTTTCAGTCAAATTTCTCTTTGCTTATTTAAATCAAGAACAAAACAGTACTAAGTCATTTTTTATAAAAAATATTATTTATCCATTTGCTTTATAAATTAATTTGGCAAACATTCGTGTCTAAATACAATTTAATAGAACCGTAAAATATAAAGAAAAACGGAATTTTAACTTTCTCTTAAATTTTCTCTTTTTTCGGTTCATGTTCTAGAACACGGTTTTGAGCACCGCTGATTTTATATTGGGTGTAATGTGTGAAGAGTGAAAGGCATTGGGTAAAATTAGAGAGCAACAGTTTAAGTTATAGATAAGAGAGAGGAAGAGAAAGAGAATTTAATTTGAGATACCTAGTGAGATTAAAGAAGTGAAACTTGATGATTTTATATTTGGTGTAATGAGTGAAGAGAGGGAGGCATTTGGCAAAGTGTATTAGGGCGTCTTTCTTTCGAGCTCACTTTCGTAGCGTCACACAGAAACGAAGCTTTACAACTCAGATTCATATGCAACTACTTTTATCTGTAATTTTTTTCTGAGTGTATGCCACTTTATAATAGCATTTACAATAGTGTCGTTAAATGTTATGATTTACTTTAAACAATTATGGAATATTTATAATACTGGAGACAAGAAATAAAAAAAAAACAGCACAGCATTAACAATTTGCCATCTGATCTTCAAATAAATTGTAATTTGAAGGTGGAATTATAGATTTTTGTGTGTTGTAAAGTTTTCAGTTTTCGTTTCGTTGACACACCTTAAATAATTTTCATCCAAAAAAGGTTAATTGCTTAGCCAAGCCACTTAGGTATGTTAACGTGAGTAAAACAATCAGTAAAACATATTGACAATATTAATGAAAATTATGTTTGACATTACACAAATCACACAGGCCGTCATCATCATCGTCATGATCGTTGTCGTCATCATCAATTAGAGTCAAGAGAAATTAACGAAATTCCAAATTGATGGGGTATAACTTTCCTTTCCTCAGATTTCAGAAATACCGCACATTTCTGGTCATTGAACTTAAATACAAATTTGATAGCTTTCATAAATTATGATAGATTCCATGATTTTGACATCGCCGCTCAATGCCGGAGGAGGCTGCCACAGACCGTGATGGAGGGAGCAGAAGCAGGCATTTTTTAATATTCCCTGTCATAATGGGGGGAAAAAGAACTAAAAATAAACCAAGCTGTTGGAAACATGCGTGCACAGGGCTCCCCCCTTCACATTTCTTGTTATTGAAAATGCCACAAATGCATGGAAAGTCAAGTTCATTGACACTGGTCTGTAGGGATGCTGTTCTTGGCATGGCATGGCATTGCAATAAAACACATGCGTTTTCATTGTAAACAACAAAAGCCGCCACAAACACACACACATGTTACGCAGAGGGAAATTGTCAACGCCTAGGAAAAAGAGGGAAAATGAAACAATGGACCCCATCTACTTTCAACATTCCATACTTTAATAAAAAAAAGAAAACACAACTCCTTCATTTTCCCCCTTTTAAAAAAAATTCTCAAATGAAAAGAAAATCCAACATTTGTCATCAGGTTCATGGATCTCATGGCAATTAGGCGGGGAATTTGAGGCAGGAACATTTTCATAGTCTAGAAAAATCTCTCCAGACCGTTGAAATCTTTGACATTTAATGTCAGTGTCAAATCATATGTTAATAGAGTTGGAATGCCAAGTCGTTTTGTTTTCTACTGTTTTTTAGTTGAATATTTTTTAATTGCATTGCATGCTTGCCTTCTACACTTGTTCGGTTTTTTTAACATTTTAGAGCTTCTTCAGATAACATGTCAATGTTGAAAAATGTGGTATTTAAGAAGGGAGTTGCCACGGTGCCTTTATGGCAATAATTAATGTAATGTATCAGGACAGAGTTAATCGATTTATTTAAGAAAACTTTTACCTACTATTCACAATCCGTCTTTTTATACCCTCCACCATACATAGTATGGAGAGTATATTAAGTTCGTCATTCCGTTTGTAGCTCATAGAAATAATCATTTTAGACATATCAAAGTATATATATTATTGATATATGATGAAATTCGTAGACGATTTAGCCCTGCCCTGTCTATTGTAACACGCTAGAGTCAAAAGGAATAAAGATAGAAAGATAAATTTTGCACAGATCAGGCTTTTGTGTGCAGGCAGGTCAAGTTCGAAGATGGGCTATATCGGTCCACGATATCGTATAGCCCCCATATAACCGTATAACCCAATATTCGGTATTTTTGATGATTTTAGCCAAATTTTCCAATGAAATTGTCGGAAAATCCTCACAACGAGTTTTTTCTGAGTACTTTACGCCCTGTAAGAGAATTGTTTATACAGGTCCACCAGATCGTATATCCCCCCATACAACGGTACCCGATATTCCGTATTTTGATGATTTTAGCCACATTTTTCAATGAAATTATCTGAAATACTACACAAGGAGTTCTTTATGAGTACTTTACCCTCTGACAGAGAAAAGTCTGTATAGGCTCACGATATCGTTTATCCCCCATATAACGGTACTTTCCGATATTCGATATTTTTTATGATTTGAACCATGTTTTTTTAAATGGAATTGTCTTAAAATTCACACAAGGGGTTCCTTCTGAGTACTTTACTCCTAAAAAGAGTACTGTCTAAATATATCCACGTTTTGGTATAGCGCCCATATAACGATACCCCCAGATATTCGGTATTTTCATAATTCTCGCGACATTATTCACAGGAATTATTTCAAAGTTCGTATGTAAAGTTCGGAACCGTTACTACAGCCTATGACACAAATTACTTATGCAGGACCGCGTCTTCGTATAGCCCCCATATAGCGGTTTTCATTCGAGCGGTATTTTTTGACAGAATTTTTTGAATATTTTTCAAGTTTCTTCCAAATGGTGAAGGGTATAAAAAGTTCGGCCCGGCCGACCTTATCTGCCTTTTTACTTGTTTTTTTTTTTACATCAAGTCGAGAGTATGATGTCATATAAATGGTCGCCGCCACAGTTCATTGTCATTTGAATGGCATTTTCGGTCACTTTGGCCAAAACTTCCGGCGATTTGTCCTCACCTTCTTGACGGTTATTGCCTTTAAGAGCTTAAAATATCTGAGGCATGTTTGCATAAACCCGCGACTTTTAAAAGCCCCACAAAAAGACGTCTGAAGCTGTCAAATCAGGCGATCGCCAAAACGGGAAATTAGGCACCCGGCAAATGCATCCTTCCGAATATCGATTGTGGCACGCCGTCGCACCGTCCTGTTGGAACCACATGTTTTCCAGTCCCAACTCTTCAAGTTGCGGCAAAAATAAGTCGTTGAGCATTGCTTTATAGCGCTCACCATTCACAGTAACTCACAACGTCTTTGAAGAAAAAAGGTCAGAAAACTCGTCCAGCGAAAACAGCACAACACCATACAATGACTTTGAGTGGGTGTAATGGCTCTTCGTGAGTTACACCCAGATTTTTAGTGCCTCATAAGCGTAAATTTAGCTTATTTACGTATCCGCTTAGATGACAGTGGGCTAATGATTATTTTTGATGAAAAATCCTCTTCTTATTGGTGGTGATTAAAGATGGCTTGAGCATATGTTAGACGCGATTGGCGGTCAGCAGCTAACAGCTGATGCACCATCTATACTTTGTACGGAAACATCTTCAAATCTTGTACCAAAATTCCGCTGTAAAGACCGAAGATAATTTTCGTGGCACGTCGTTTGGTCGTGGTCGACGGCTGCAGCAGCAATATTCTTTGCGGAAGGGATACTCCGGGGTCTGCCACGTTTGGTATCATCTTTTGTTGAGCCAGTCTCTTCAAGTCGAGCGGTAAACGACGCAGTGTTTTATCAGTATGCACTGGACGGTCAGGAAATCTAAATCTGCGACGAAATTTACGTTGTGCCAATGTGATCGACTGATTATTGCTCAAATAAATAATCACCAAAATTCGGCGACCGGGGGATATAAAACGTGGACCTGCACCTTTCTGGCATAGGCTGTAGTATCCATTACGAACTTCAAATGCGAAATTTGAAACAATTCCGGTAAATAATATCGCTAAAATCATCAAAATACCGAATATCGGGGAGTACCGTTATATGGGGGCTATTCAAAGACTTGGACCTGCACAAACAATTTTTACTGCCATAGGCTGCTGTATTCCTTACGAAATTCAAATACCAAATTTAAAATAGTTCCGGTAAATAACGTCGCTAAAATCATCAAAATACCGAATATCGGGAGGTACAGTTATATGGGGGTTATACGAAGAAGTGGACCTGCACAAACAATTTTCTGTTATAGGCTGTAGTATCTATTACGAACTTCAAATGCCAAATTTGAAACAACTCCGGTACATAATGTCGCTGAAATCATGAAAATACCGAATATCGTGAAATACCGTTATATGGGGGCTATAGGGGGTCATAGGCTGTAGTATCCATTATGAACTTCAAATGCGAAATTTGAAACAATTCCGGTAAATAATGTAGCTAAAATCAACAAAATACCGAATATCGGGGGGTACCGTTGTATGGGGGCTATACGAAGACGTGGACCTACATGGCCCATTTTCAATACAAAAAGTCCTGCAGACATAGTACACATTTGAGTAAAATTTTATCAACCTACTTCATTTTGTTCGGAAGCTAGAGTGATTTCCACAGACGGACGGACATTGCAAAATCGACATAGAATTTTATGCTGATCAAGAATATATATACTTTGTGGGGCCTAAAATGTATATTTCGAGGTGTTCCAAACGGAATGACAAATTTAATATACCCTCCACATATAACAATAAGGTACTTCCAAAAAAAAAAAAAAACCAAACAATCCTTTCAAAATTGTAGACTTCTCTCCTCCACTTTTAATATCGCAACAAAGTTAAACCTTTAAACCCATCCGAAATATAATAATGGCAATAAAATTTATAATTATCAAAAAAAAAAACAATAAATCTGTTTCGTTTGTCACAATTCATAAATCTTGACTCCAGAAAGTCATTTATCATTTTTCAATTCCATGGTTTTCAAAAATATAATTACAGAGTCTAACAATGAATGATTCATTTTTATCACGTTCAACCTTGGAAGACACACTTTCAATGTTCTATTCTCAATTGCCGTTTTCTCACCATTGACTCGTTGTGATGGAATAACAACAAAAACAATCTGCTATTGACATTTCCTCTTGAAATGAAGATAAATGCGTTAAACGGCTATTTAAACGGTTTTGTATTTGCTTCGACGAATAACAACAACAATAACAGCAAATGAGAGAAAAAAATTGCAATAAATAATTTTCGTTTTTTGAAATGGCAACACGACCACATAATAATAACAATAATGTTAATGCTCTACAACATTTTGATAGACAATAGCCCAAAGGCTGACAGACGGCCAACTTAAAGAAGACAAATATGAAGTTGTTCTTCGTACGGCATGAAATGCTACAAAGCAATGTTCTAGAGTTACAAAAAGACAAAAAAAAACAACAAAATAATAATAAAAAATGAAAACAATTGTGATTTCTTAATTTAAATAATTGTTAGGGATGTCGATCAGAGAGAGGCTTTTAAGATGACTTCTTAAATATTATATAACTCCCTGAAAAATATTTCCCATAGATAAAATTTTAATATGCTGCAGCTTGTCAACATCTGGAAGAATGAAGAGTTGCCATTGCAGTAATTAAAAAAATAAATTTTTAAAATAAAAAATTTCAAATTTGCTAAAAAAAAATTTACAAAATTCCAAGTGAAACCTCCATATATGGAAAAATCTCATGCGCCACCCCTTAAGCCAATGCATTTAAAAATTTGTAGTTATGATTCATTATTTAACAATCCATTATTATTGAGATTTTTTCCCCTCTAAAACTAACAGACCTTGAAATTTCAATTCAATAGCAAAAAGCAATTCACCTACCGGGGCGGTCGGTGTAGAAGAATCAATAAAAAACCAACAAATTTGCAAATCTATCCAAAAGTGGAGGAGTAGGCTTTTGAAATAAATTAGCATATTTGTAGTTGTGCGTGTTTGTTTTGTAAAATGTAGCCAATTAAAAAACAAAAACAAATGCAATGTTTTTAATAGAACCAGAATATAAGTTGGCCTTTATGTCGAATAAAAAAAAAACAAAATGTCAAAATGCATGTCAAGGTAAATAAGTTTGTGGAGGTTATACGGTATTCTTGTATCCTTTGAAACAGTAACAGAAAAAAAAACAAGTCATGCAAAGCTGGTTCTTAAATTAACCCCTGAAATTCTTAAATTACGCCAGTATTCAGGGGAAATGTTCTACCTATTCTATTCTGTTTTGTGAAATACAGGGTGGGATAAAAACACTTCAACAAATTTTTTATACCCTACACCACAAGGTGGTCAGGGTATTATGTCTTTGTGCATGGAGAAGGAAACGAGATAGACCCATAGTTCCTTTTGATGATCAGCATAGAATCACATTTTGAGTCGATTTATGCATGTCCGTCCGTCCGTTTGTCCATGTATTTTTGTAGTTAAAATGCAGGTCGCATTTATTATTCGATTGAGATGAAATTTTCTAAATAACATTTGTTTGGCTCAAGGACGAACCCTATTGAAATTGGTGAAAATCGGTTCAGATTTGGATATGGCTCTCCTATATATCTTCGTCCGATTTTAGGTTTCTTGTGCACCAAATGGCTAATTTCAGTTTAAAGTGAGTGAAATGTTGCACTTCCAAGCGAATTCATTCAAGAAGTTAATACCTAAAACTTGGGGAAAATCGCTTCAGATATAGCTATAGCTCTCATATATATGTTTCATCCGATTTTGGTGTTTAAGTCCATCACATTCGTAATATACACCCCATAAAAATGCTCTTTGGTACCAGATATTAGATTCAGCCCAGCAACATGATTCAAATTTGATCAAGGTCGGTTCAGATTTGGATATAGCTCCCCTATATATATTCGTCCGATTTTAGGTTTTTTTATGCACCAAATGGCTAATATTATTATAATATTTCAAATTTGCTCCCGTATTTATGTTTCATCCGATTTGGTGTTTACATCTCCAGCTTTCGGAATATGCACTTTACCATAATCATATTTTGTACCAGATATCTCATGGAGCTCAGAAATGCCCAATATAAACCTCTATTTTACAAGAGCTGTACTAAATAAGCATATTGGTGTACGGTATCATATAGACGGTCCCGCCCGACTTTTGAGCTTTCCTTACTAGTTTTTTTTACAAATTTTATTGAATGAAAGCAAAAAATGTCGGAAATAGCATCAAATTTTAGAATAAGTTTAGATTTGTTCGAATTAGTCACCTTTGGCACGAATTATGGCCTTCAAACGGCCAATGAAACCGTCATACGCTACCCGAATGTTGCTCTGCAGTATTTTGGCCCATTCCCGGCGAAGCGCTTGCTTGAAGTGATCGACACTTTGGTATTTTTTAGTGCCAACCTTGCTTTCCAAAATACTCCAGACACAATAGTCCAACGGATTTGTATCCGGAGATTTTGGTGTCCTTTGTGTGCTGGAAATGGAACAAGGAACTTCATTTTGTAACAATCCTTGGGTGGCGCGTGCTGAGTGCGATGGTGTTGAGTCCTGTTGGAATGTCCAAGGTCTGCGGCCAAAATGTTTGCGTGCCCAAGGCTTTAATACACCCTTCAGAATATTTTCGCGATAATATTCGGCATTTATTCTAATGCCACGGTTATGGCGGCCCACACCATCACCATGGCCGGTGCTTGAGTTCTGGTGGCCAACCGAAGATGCACATTTTCCGCTGATCTCTTTGGCAAGTAAACACAATCATTTTGTTTGTTTAAAAACTGCTGGACAACGAATTTTTTCTCATCGGAGAAACCGAAATTCGGCAGTTCAACACTTTCGGCCAAGCGAAGCAACTCTTCGGCTCTTTTGAGCCTATTTTCTATCTGTTGCGGTGTAAGTTCTTGCAATTTTTTGGAATTTCAATGGCTTTACCCCGAGCTCATTTTTCAAAATTTGCCGAATGGAATATTGTGATATGTTCAGCTCACGAGCTATTTTTTCGGCCCCTGCGACGCGGGTTTCGATCAAGTCGCTTCTTTACTTTTCGAACCATTTCTGCTGATGTTGCTATTTTCGTCCGTCCACTTCCCTGAGGCGGCGATGGCACAAGACACAATAGATTTATTCACATTTAAATGCTGGGTTGCTCTAACGATAGCCACTTGTGGTTTTCCAGCCAAATATAAAGAACTTACCCTATCACGCTTGAATTCCATCACGAATAACTTTTTTTTGAAAAATTCTTATCAAAGCGCTTTTGTACGCTTGTAAAAAATATAATGAGCTGTCACTGAAATAATTTTAACAGCAATCGGCAGAGTGGTTTAGAAATGACAGCAGTCTGAAGTTGGTTGCAGTTTTTCATCTCACCCTACATATACCCTTTTTCAAAGGATGGACAGAGTATTCGGATATCCTGCAAGTATTGAGGTAGATTTTTGATCACTGTCATATTCAGAGACAATTTTTTTCTTCGTAATAAATTTTCAATATCAAACCTTGGAGGACTAAAGGCTTAATGTACCAACAATCGGTCGTACCATGGCACAATAAAAAGGTAAGGTAAAGCTACCAGCTGATTACAATTTTTTCCTGAGTGTGGCCGACTTCTCCCAATTTTGCGTATTTATTTATTTATTGTTTTGAAAAATAATAAAAACAAAATATTTTCAAAATCAATGATTGGAAGAAACGTAGATTGTGGGGCTCGAGCTTTGAATATATTAACCAGTTTGGTCATCGAACTGCAATATTGGACACATTGGCTCATATTTTTGAAAGAAAATCCATGCAAAAGAGAGGAAAAAATTTTAAATAATTCTGACTGGAAGCGGACATAGTCTCAGAGCTGTATTTCTGTACTTTTACGAAGCTGTTCTACCTCCTTACCGTATCATGGGTCGTACTATGACATCTCGGATTCTTAATGGTTCAAATTGGAAAAATACATTCAAAATATCATTGAAACCCAATTTCCCCTAGAAGCCATCAACTTTCTCAAAAAAAATTTAAATAATTGACTTTGTCAAAGAAGTAACATCATTACAAATTGTTTTTTTTTTTTTAGATTTAGGTAAGTCTGGCAAGGCGCCGTATCATATCTTTCGCTGGAAAGTTATAATGACACATTAGTGACTTGCATTTTCTGCCGATGATGTAATTTCCAAAACACACATCAGACATTTTAAAAAATTTCTCTTTGGGTGGCTCCAAAATCTTTTCACACTCAATAATTTTCGATTTATTTCCAATCATTATTTTCCATTTGTTTTCACTTTCTGAAAACAAACAAAAAACATGGAACAATTTAAGACAGACAATAAAAATATTTAAAGTGTTTTCACAAAAAAAGGGAAAACCAACAATCTCTTGACATTCAATTTAGAATGGAAATTAAAACACTACTTGAGGAGGGCATATGAAGGAGATTGTATGTGGCTTTAAGAAATCTCCATAAAATCCAAGAGCCCTTTTTGGTGGTTATCATTTCTCAAGTGTGTTACTCAACATATGAAAATGATATTGATTTGCGAGAAGAGTTTCTGAGATAAGTGAGGTTGGGTGTAGACTTGACACGTAATTAGATGCAATATGGATGCATTCCATATGACTTCTCTATCCACAGAACTGCATTTGTGAATAGGAGGCAGCTGAAGTAGATCCATCAAAAATTATTGATTTTTGAAGTGGATTTCTCTTTTCCCGTTTTTAAAAATTGTTTCCACTTGTTTGGCCATTTAAAAAAAAAAATTGAAATTAGTAATGAATCACTTAAGGAAATCAATCAAATGAATCCAACAATTTGAAAATTTTGAAATATGGAGTTATGGTTCTCAATGATGTCAATATGCAAAACTGATTTATAAATTATAAAATCCACAAATTTCCAACTCACACTCCCAAGGGAGTTCGGAGTGATGCAATTTATCTCCCAAAAATAGTTTTTGAAACGTAATTTTTCAATTTAAATGTGTGAAGACTTCTAAACAAAATCCGGTTTTGAAATCATTAACGATATGTCTTCGTTTGAAGTAACACCACAGGAATTTTTACACAAACTTATTAATTCTACGATTTCAATAACAAACCGGAACTTTTAAACAATTCTGAGAAGTGACAACAGATTTCAATAGGATTTGGAAAAGAACAAAATATTTAAATGGATTTAGAAGTTGTTTTGTTTTTTAAGCAGAGATGACTAAATGACCGGTTATATCATCAAAATATCATTAGTCTTAACAAAATATATGTCTGCGTCGATATCATCACCTATAAATGTGAATAATAATTAGGGAATTATTTGATTTTTTTTTATTTCAAAATATATGCATGATTAATTATGATTATCCAATAGAATGTATTCCTTTTGAAATCAATATTTAATACCCCAAAAATAGACAAGCTGAAAAATGTTTGTTTTTCTTTGGAAAAATGCAAGACTGTGAGGAAGACAAATGAAATAGTCTAAATGTGGCAATAAAATACAACTCTGATTCAGGACAATTTGTATTGGCGAAAATTTAAGTTATAACGACAGACTATCTTTTCCTTTTTTAAATATAAATTTAAATAAATATTTATTGATATTTATGTAAATACTTAATGACAGTACACATTCCTAATTTTTCCATTGTAAAAAATTGTGGATGTGTCTTTTTTCAACACATATTTCTATATGAAGGAATTGCCAGATCGAAACAAAATTTAACATATGTTCATCACAGAGATGGAAGTTTCCAAAACACTTAACTTTTTTCTGTTTATACTGCGCTTGTGCTAGGCTAAGAAGTTTCCGAACTGCCCTGGTGATATGGCCAAAACGTGCCTCATCGAAAAAACGGTTTTCGACCTTAGGTCTCTTTGGACCAAATCCGTTTCAGGACATTTAAAGTCGATCTAGATATGTCGGCCCGTCTGGCTGGTGAGCACGAAACCCTCGAAAGGAATATCCTATTTGGTTCAAATTTGTAACATCGTAATATTATTGTCAAACATAGATCGAGATCGGAGTTGAGCAATATCGGTCCACGGCTTCTGGTAAAAAAAAAAATATTTAACTTCACAGAAAGAGTAAGGTTGATTTGATTTGATGCAAACGTTGCAGATCCCAATATTTTTGTCAGTACAAGGTCAGGTGCGAAAATGGACAATATCGCTTCACTCCATCATGTACCTCCCCCACAAAAGGTAATAATTTTAAAATAATAATTCCTATAAAATGTGCAATAAGTGTCCGATTGTGCTCAAATTTCATACACCCCAATATTTCTTTAAACAAAAGATCTGATGTGAAGATGGGATATATCGGTATACTTCTTCTGGTACCTCCCCCACAAAGGATCGAAATTTTGGGTATCCGTGAAGCTCGTAAAACGGGAAATTAGCATCCGATTCTTGTAAAATTTCACACATCCCAATACTTTCACTTAAGCAAGATCTGGTGTGAAGATGGTAGAGAACGGACCATTCCTTCTGGTACCTTCCCCACAAAGGGTCGAAGTTTTGAATAACCAAAACTATCATAAAATCCGAAATAAGCATTAGGTTCTCTTCAAAACACACACATCGCAATATTTTTATTAACCCAAGGTCTGGTGTGAAAATGGTGGTGTGAAATGGTGTGACCATTCCTTCCAGTACCTCCCCCACATAGGGTTCAAGATTTTTGAAAAAAACAAAACGCTCGAAGAAAGCGAAATAAAGTTCTAACTCTCTTCAAATTTCGTACATATCTGCCAACCGCTTCTGGTACCTCAACCACAAAAGGTCACAATTTTCAATACTTTTGTCTGTCATAACTTACAAAACAAGTCGGCGATTCTTGCGAACTTGCTATATCAAAATATTTCTTTTAGCCAGAAATCGGATAAGAATATTAATTATCGAAATTTATGATTTCGCATAAAATTGGATATAAATGTCCAAATTTTGAACATACCAATATTATTATCTGTATAAGATGAAGTAGGATAATGGAATACTTCGTTGCGCTATATCTCTTATAAAGTTTAGGAAGTAGTCGATATTGTTTAAATCTGGCACGTTGTAATATTTTTATCAGTCTTAGATCAAATACGAATTGGTCAATATTGTCCAACTGCTTCGTAACCTTCCCCATAAAGAGTCAACAGTTTGAATAATCAAAACTCAAGGCTGGGGGTATACGTCTGTCGGCAAAACCGACTGATACTATTTTACTTTTAAAAAGCAATAAAGCCAGTTTATTCTCTTTGTAGGTAAAGAGGGGTTAAGAAGGGACAACATGTCCAGTATAACTCTGTTGTACGCTCTAGACATAAATTATTGAAGGAAGTTGCTTTAACAAAATTCTTTAAATATTTAAATGAAATGATCTGATTAAAATATGGTAAGGAGTCATTCCCTAAAAATTGGGATATATATGCAAACGTTGGCTATTGACAGAGAAAATGTTCCAACGTTTCATCATTTTCGCCGCATGACCTGCTTATGCTGTTATCTGCACATCCTATCTTAAATCTGGTATGGAGTCATTCCCTAAAAATTGGGATATGATATTTGCAAACGCTGGCCATTGACAGAGAAAATGCTGCAATGTTTCATCATCTTCGCCGCATGTCCTGTATATGTTGTTATCTGCATATCCTCTCTTGTATAAATGAGCTTGTAGACCTGGTGATCCTTAAGAATGTCTGTTACCCCACAGATTTCTAATAATAAAAGGTTCTTCGTTTTTACCTCATTGGCGACTCCTCATTGCATTTTTGTTGTTTTCCCTACGCCTTCATTGTTCAATAGGGATATGTGGGCATTTTTTACCCATGTCTTCAACTCTAAAGTGACGCATTTAACGGCTTTGCAATGTTCAAGTTTATTGTTGCTAATTTCCTGCCTGTTCCGGTGAGTGAGTTCGCTATCTCGTTACCTCTGATCCCCGCATGACCTGGTATCCGTATAATGCGTACTGAGCCGTGTTGAAATATTTGTTGATTGCATTTATGCATCATAATATAATTTTTGATTTTACTGTCTTAGATGTTATTCTCTTTGTAAATTCTGAACAATATTTTTAAAATCATCGTCCTTATATACTAAACACAACGGTACATAATCCTAGATTTTATTGATTTTATCTATCCTTAAAAATATCAATACTTAAAACTGTAGCTGTTAATCAGCTGATCTATTTAACCTACCTACAGGTGATCAATATTAGGGTAGTTCGCAATTATTCATTTATCGTTACTTATACATTACACCAATATCATGGTAGAAGAATGCAGGTAGACGCATCGACACAGCTGCTGGCATAATGAACTGTCAAACCAATTTTGGAATTGAAATTTTTGAATGAAAAATTATTGAAATTTGTAAAAATTATTGAAAAATACATATCATTACAACCTCCGATTTTCAGATTATTAGAAAACATATAAAAATTTACTTATTTTTGGCAAAACACTTAAAAATTTTTGACATATAAATGTTCTCAAGCCTTGATGCATCTACCTATATTCCTACCATGACCAATATGTAATATTTGTGATAGTAATAGGGAGTGTGATAGATGGAGACACGATACGACCAAAAGACATTCCAACATAAGGAAGATTGATTTACGTTTGCCAGAAAATTGTTATTAAATAAATAAAATTGAAAAATGTATTTTTTGGCGGAAATTTAATTTAAATTTTGCTCCAATAATAAAATAATAATAATCCATCAATTTTTGAAAATTAGTAAAATATACTTTAATTCGTTGGTTTAAATCCCAATAGGTATTTAAGCAACTAATCTAATGATCAGTTTTGATAAATACCTACTTATTGTGCCATGGCTCCATGCCAACCTTGAAAAAGCAAACTTCTCTTTGCCATGCATCATCTTTAAACATAGAACACACATACTAACCATATAATTAAATTTTTTATTACCATAATATTCCATATTAGTTAGAAAACAAAAAAAAAAAAACATTTTATTGCCAATTATTATTTATAGTTTTATTGCCATTTTTTTCTTGGCAAATTTGCTAATTTTTTTCCTACAAAAAAAATAAACAGAAATACTCATATGAAGTTAAACTGTCATTAGCGTGACAAGTATGGCGGTCATAATTGTTCGAACTTGACACTCAAGTGATTCATCAGCACTTTGATTGTCAAACGATTCACTGAATATGGATAAAGCGGTCGGCGTTTTGTTGTGTGCACACCCCACCCGGCGTCACTAGTTGACGTTTTTAGACAAGAATCGCTTAAAATCGATAGCTATACTCTATTAATAACTTTAAATATTCACCGTTTTTTTTTGTTTTCATTTTTCAAAGTTAATAACAATCATAAAAACCAATCAAACGAAGTTGAAAACAATACAAGCGGGGAAATCTATAATTTACTTTGGCATTATTTCCTTTTTTGCCGCGATTGTTTTGTTTTTTGCACAACATTCTCCAATAATCTTTTAATGATTGTTTCAATTAAATTTTTTTTGTGCCGTTGCGATTTTTATTGTTTTGTCTCAAGATTTTGAAGTTCATGTGTCATGTTGAACTGTTTGGCGCTTCCATTGAAGGCAATTGCGGCGGTGGCGTCGGCAGTGGCAATTGTGTAGGCATCTGTAGTTACTGGCGGCGTCAATGGCGGCGTTTTGCCATAAACTAAAAGTAAAACAAGTTTTTTTACAAAATCGCATAACAAGTTTGAAAAAAATACAAGCAAAGAAACGTTTATGGAAATGTAGACACTTGTAAACGTTTAAAACTGCCTTGCAATCATAAAAATCAATACGTCATACGTCAATGCGTTTATTCGGTTGACTCACTTTTGGATTTTGGCATTACTTTCTTATAACTATTATTAAATGTGTTAATAATAGTTGCCATTAAATAGCGATTTGGATCAATTGATAATAATTTCGCGAAAACTGGGTGAGAAAAATACAGGCGACATACTTTGAACAATTTTTTGAGGTTATGGGAGTTTGTGTGCCGCCATACAATTTTCAATTTATGATAGCAATTTTTTAAAATTAGAATAAAAAAATTTGTGTTATTTTTTTTTTTTTTTAAATTAGAAAAAAACATGTGTAATTTTTTAACGTCATTGTTGTTTTTAATTATATTTATAATATACACAACAGAAATCGTTTAGGTATTGGCAATCAATTGATTGTACAGTGTGACCCAAAAAGAAGTGTTGTGAGTTCCTTATAACGTTTTTTTTAAAGAGTGTAAATTTATAGGAAATATTTTTAGATTAGTTATTAAAAATTATATCCCACAAGTGGTGGCTATTTTCTGCTTCGCACAAATGTACTCTTTTCAACACATTTTCCGTGACCTTTCGCAAAACTTCTGGTGTCATGTTGTTAATTTCGTCTCGAATATTGGTTTTCAATTCCCCCAATAGTCCTAGGCCTACTAACATAAACTTTCCTATTTTAAATAACCCCAAAGGAACAGTCTGGAGCTATTAAATCCAGTGAAAGCGGAGGACAATTAAAATTGCTTCTACGCGAAATTATTGTCTGGAGCTATTAAATCCAAGGAGGACAATTAAAATTGCTTCTACGCGAAATTATTGTTTTACCAAAGATGTTTTCTTATGCGACGTTTTCACAAATTTAAATAATTTTTCATTCAACATTTTCAATTCCAAAATTGATTTGACAGTTCATTGCCCCAGCAGCTGTATCGATGCGTCTACCTATATTCTTGTACCACGAGAGCCACATTCTCAATGCTTTTGGTATTGGTAATCTTATGATTGTACAAGGTAGCACAGAAAGATCTAAGTGGTGTGAATTTTTGATAACTAATTTAAGACATGTATTTTTTTTAATTTTTTTTTTTTATAGAAAATAGTTTTAGATTAGTTATTAACAAGTTAAAAAGCACTAAGTTCGACCGGGCCGAACTTTTAATACCCTCCACCATTTGCAACGAATTTGGAAATTTTTAAAAAATAAAATCCTTAAAAAATTCTGTTAAAATTTTAAAAATACCGAATATAGCCGTCATATTGGGGTCTATGCGACGTGGACATACATAGGCATTGCTTGTCATCAGCCATTACCATATTCAAATTGGAAACTTGAAATAAACGGTAAATAATGTAGCTAAAATCATCAAAATATCGTATATAAGGAGGTGCCGTTAAATTAGAGCTGTGCAAAGACCTGGACCAGCATAGACAGTTTTCTGTCACAGGCTGTAGCATCCATTACGAACTTCAAATACCACATTTCAAACAATTTCGGTGGGTATTGTACCAAAAATCGTCAAAATACCGAATATGGGGAGGTACTGATATATGGGGCCTATACGAAGACCTGGACCCGCACAGACAATTTTCTGTCACAGACTGTAGTATTCATTACGAACTTCGAATACCAATTTTCAAACAATTCCGGTGAATAATGTCGCTAAAATCATCAAAATACCGAATATAGGGAGGTACCGTTATAGGGGGGCTATACGAAGACGTAGACCTGCACAGACAATTTTCTGTCTTAGGGTGTAGTATCCATTTTGAGCTTCAAGTACCAAATTTGAAACAATTCCCGTGAATAATGTCGTTAAAATCACCAAAATACCGAATATCAGGAGGTACCGTTATATGGGGGCTATACGAAGAAATGGACTTGCACAATTTTCTATCTTATACTGTAGTATTCATTACGAACTTCAAATACCAATTTTCAAACAATTCCGGTGAATAATGTCGCTAAAATCATGAAAATACCGAATATAGGGAGGTACTGATATATGGGGCCTATACGAAGACCTGGACCCGCACAGAAAATTTTCTGTCACAGACTGTAGTTGCTATAACGAACTTCAAATACCAAATTTGAAACAATTCCCGTGAATAATGTCGTTAAAATCATCAAAATACCGAATATCGGGAGGTACCGTTGTATGGGGGCTATACGAAGACATGGACTTGCAGAGACAATTTTCTATCTTAGACTGTAGTATTCATTACGAACTTCAAATACCAATTTTGAAACAATTCCGGTGAATAATGTCGGTAAAATCATCAAAATACCGAATATAGGGAGGTACTGATATACGGGGCCTATACGAAGACCTGGACCCGCACAGATAATTTTCTGGCACAGACTGTAGTTCCTATAACGAACTTCAAATACCAAATTTGAAACAATTCGCGTGAATAATGGTCGTTAAAATCATCAAAATACCGAATATAGGGAGGTACCGTTATATGGGGGCTATATGAAAACGTGGACCTACATGGCCCATTTCTGGTTCGCATATTTTCCGTAACCTTTCGCATACCTTCCGATGTTATGCTGCTAATTTCGTGTCGAATATTAGTTTTTAATTCCTCAATAGTCCTTGGTTTTTTAACAAAAACTCTCCATTTTAAATAACTCCAAAGGAACCAGTCTGGAGCGGTAAAACCGGGGAACGCGGAGGCCAATTAAAATTGCTTCTACGCGAAATTATTCTTTCACCAAAGATTTCGCAAAGTGCGCTGTGGCTCTATCTTGATGGAACCATATTTACGAATGGTTCTCCACAGATGGGACTATCAAAGTTTCCAACGTGGCCCGATATCGATCATCAGTGATGGAACCCGACACCTCGTTCATTCCCAAAAAAAAAAATATGGACCAATGTTTCTTTCTGAAGAAACACCGCACCATACAGTACACTTAACTGGATGTAATTGTCGTTGATGAAGTACTCTCCGGCTTTTCATAGCCCATATCCCACGGTTGGTTACGAACCCATTTTATTGGAAATGGACTTCCTCTCTTACAACTAAGTTATGAATAAAATTAGGATTCTCTTGTACTTTTTACTGGAAATAAATTGCATAGTCGGTTTCAATTCTTGGACAAGTTGAATTTTGTATGGAAACATTCTTATGATATGCAAAATTCGCTTCAGCGACCCTCTGGAAAGGCCAAGTTGTGTCGAACATCTCCTGGTTGATGTCTCTGGATCCTCACAAATGATCTTCTGTACCACCTGAATATTATCAAATATATTGACGGTTCGTAGTCTGACGGAACCAAGAAGGTTCCTTACTGATCCTTGATGTTTTAAAATTTACCACCAGATCAGGCTTATTGTTGACTGAGAGAGTGCGATCCGCACATTAAATTGACGACGGACGACACGCTAAGTCAAAATAAAGAACCGTAAAAGGAAATTTCAATGATTTGTGCACGCTGTTCACTTGTGTATTGCTCCATTATAAATTTTCCAAGTCCTTTTTACAAAATGCTGAAAAGAAAAACCATATTATAATAAAAAAGTTATAAAAAAATCACACCAAGCAACTCTGAGTCACCCTGTATACGAATTATTGAAGAACACACTGTGAACAAATAGTTTGGAAATATAGTATTAAAATATTCTACCTAATATCAAAATAAAACAAATACTTAAGGTTTTATTTAAGTAATTCCTTCTTAGATCTGAAAGGGTGGCATCTTATTTGAACCTTTTGCAATTTTCTTAAAATATATTTTGTACAAAATAATTTTTGGAACACTGTACTAGTTTTTTTTTTTTGCAATTATCAATTCATTAATAAGCTTATTGTTTTTCTTGTTGCGTAATTTATAAAGTGTTTGAAAATGAATAAAAAAATTTTGGTGGTGGTGAATTTAATGTTGTTCAAACGAAATGATTCTTAATGCTGAGAGTTTCGATCAGACAAATAAAAAAATAGATCTTGAGAATGTTATTGAATTTGATGTGAAATAGTTTTTGCCGCAACATATTGACTTTATAATGAAACAATTGAATATTAATTACAAATTCGCAATGAGTAGCTTTTTTTTGCATTATTTGCGCACAATAGTTGAAGGGGGAAACTAATTTAAAGTGGAGAATGCCACCGACATTGAAGGTCTATTTAGAGTTCGGTAAGAAGGTCAAGACTAGCCTTTATTTCAGGTCTCCTTAGATCGTTTAAATGCTTCCGTTATTAAATACAATGCGTTATGTATACTCAGAGAAAACGAGACATGACGCCTACTCATTTTAGTTTCTTGTTATACTACTGCACTTATTTGTCATATGACGCATAAGGTAAACAAAACTGTGTCATAAAATAAAAAATAAATAAAAATGTGTGGTCATTTACACTGCACTCAATCTAGTTCATCAGTTTACGCTCTACTTTAGCGTTATGTGTAACGCATTTCATGGCGTGCCAAAATTCGAAATTGTTATCTCGTATTTTTGTGTCATATTTAAATACACACACATATATCTTTGAACTTACAATATCAACAAGAAATATAATATTATACAACAATAAACAATATTACAATATTTTATTGCAATTTATTTTCATTAATTGAAATTGTGCCAATTGTTATCAACAAACAGCCGGTCATACAAGCTTATCGGAAATACCTCTCAGTTCTGTGTGAGAGTAGTTGAAATTGTTTCATCTCGGAATGAGTAACTATTTATATGAAAAAATGATAATCTCTTGGATTAAGTAATGAAGCTCTTTCTGTCCAATACGCATACTGCGTATGACTGAGCCTGGAGGCATGGTCCACTTTCTGTCCATCTATGTATGCTTGCTTGTCAGTGGCGACCCGTACCTTTCCCCACTGTTGGAAGGAACTTCAAAGTAAAGTGTATGAAATTACAGATGTGCAAAATGTATGGAACAACAAGTTTCAATTTTTGATTGGATTGTTAATACAGAATTCCTAAAAGGCTAGATACTATTTTTTCATCTTTGTAACCTTTGCAGTCTTCGAAAAGACCGAAAAAGTAGGCCTAACTGCCTTCTTGCAAGGCCATAACAGCAGATCTCTGGAAACGCAAATCAGTGTTGAAATCTTGCTTCCGTAAAATTGGTGGGAAGGCCTTAAGCTTGGAGTGTCAAAATAATCCAAACTTCCTAGAATGTAAAGTGTGAGAATTTCCTTCATTGAATCTTACCTCGTGATTGGAGAAGTGTATCATAGTTTTTGCGTTCGAAGTACAGTGACACACATAAATATTGGCACACCACTCATTTTAATATTGACAGTCTATTTCAAGCACGTAATAATATTTGCATAAATATATTTTTATACAAATGAATGAATTTGAAACTATATGATGCGATTTTGGTTTATCAATTTTTTATTTATTTATTTTTTTTATTTAATACCAAAAAATAAAAATGGCACATTTTCAGAGCATAGAAGTATTGGCACACCTAAATTATATCTTATGAATATAGAAAATATTTGTGAATTAATATTTTGTTGGCAATCCCTTCTGTTTAATAACAGCATCTAGTCGTTTTGCCATAGAATAGACCAATCTTTTGGTCGTTTCTTCGCCTATTTGCAGCCTTTCTTCCAATAAAACTATTTGCAGTTCAGTTTTATTTGAAATTGTACGGTTTTTAACCCGTCTCTTCAATTCTTTCCATAAATGCTCAATTAGATTGAGGTCTGGAGACTGTGGTGGGTGTGGAAGGACGTGTGCGGTATTTTATGCTTTGAGATGTGCCTTTAGGTTCGTTATCATGCTGAAAGACTAATGAATTAGGTAGGTTCAGCTTTTCGGCACTTTTCTTCATATTTCCCTTTAAAATATCGAGATATACTGTTTTGTCCATTATCCCATCTATAAAAACTAGTTCTCCAACACCTCTAACAGACATACAACCCCGTACCATCACTCCCCCATGTTTTACAGTTGGTGCAAGGTTTTGTTTGTCATAGGCAGTGTTTGATTTTCGCCACACAGTAACTCTTTCATCTGATCGGAATATATTAAATTTGCTTTCGTCGGAGAAGAGCACCTGTTCCCAATACTCAGTTGACTTATTTTTATACTCCTTTGCATATTCTAAACGTTTCTTTTGCTTGGTGGGAGAAATGAGTGGTTTACGTCTTGAAACTCGCGCGTTGTAGCCAGCCTCATGCAGCACTTCAAAAATCTTCTTTAACTTCCGCAGCGATCTGGGTTGACGTTGTTTTTGGATTAATTTTGACTTTTCTAACAATTTGCTTGGATTCTCGATCACAAAAAATTCGGGGCCGGTCAGAACGCTTTACATTTTCCAAATTAGGTGCCTCTTTAAATCAATGAATGATGCTCCGAATGGTAAATCGGCTTTTATCCATAATTTCTCCAATCTCGGCATATGATTTACCTTGATTTTGTAAATGAGTAATAATTTTACACTGGGATTCTGTGGTTTCTCTAAGTTTGCGACCCATATTCGCTTGATATATTATTTTCAACCAATAATTTTAACAACTGCTCGAATTTCTAGAAAAAATCAGCTTGGTTGTTTATAACGGTAAATAGCCGTTCATATTTTCAGCAATGACGTTGCCAGAATATAAATTTTTTACATAGTTGCCACATAGTAATACAGGTGTGCCAATACTTTTGTGCACAAAATATTTGACTTTTATTAGTTTATGCATTAAAGAAAATAATACTAACTAATTTGATATAAAAAGAAAGTTGTATGCGGTGCTAGATACTTTCATTTACGTAAAAATATAATTTTCACTTTGCATGCCGAGCATAAAACTGATTGTTAATTTGAAAACTGCCGGTGCGCCAATATTTATGTGCGTCACTGTATGAGAAGGAAAGAAACTCGTTTTATTATTCGTAGGCTTCTCAGCATCATCATTATAATTGCTTCCAGATAAGAAGAGGGAATGTCTAGGGACTCTTTACCAGCTTGCTGTCCCATACAAAACTCTATAAAATACGTTTTGCCATGCATGCAAAATGTGTGGATCAACGAGTTTTAAATTGTGCTTCAAACGAGATATTTTTCCCAAGTCGAAATAATGTCAACTGTTTAGTCGATGGGGGAACAGTTTCCAAAGACTGTTGTCGTCCAGCTGGAACTGGTGGTTTAGTCTCTTTTAATTTGTTATTCTCTCTTCACCCGTGCTTTTTTGACATATTTCGGTTTTCTAAATATTTTTGGTGGTCACCAGAAGGGCTGAAATTGGCAAGGACCACCCTACATCCGGCGAACCATAGCCGCGCAAAACGCCAACATGCCGGCAACCCATTCAAAAACAAAACTAATCGGTACAGAAACTCTCTAGCTGTTTCAGTTAAGCTCGCATTTGTGCTCTAGATCAGGATCGACCAAAACCAGACCAGGGAAAAGTGCACGGACTTGTCGAAAATCTGCCTCACACACGTGAAGAGGTCTCTATCTATTTATGTCAGTGATTTTCACCTCTTTCATCACCCTGTCCTGAATTGTAATGAAGGTTTCGACTGATGGAATGTGAAAACAGATGACATTCTTGCACAGGATTATCCTCAAATATATGTACAGGAAATTCTTTCGTTTAAGAGTTCGATTAATCAATTTCAAGGTTTAAATATTATATATAATGATCACGACACGACAACACATTCAATCGCCATTCAGAACTTTGTTCTCACTGCTACAAAGAAGTGTTGTTGTTTGAAAAACTAAAATCCGCACTTGCAATTCTCGCCCACATGCATAAATAACTAACTGTACTGTAATAATCTCACTTAAATTGTCGTAACATATAAAAATAGCTTAAATCTCCAAGCTAATGGGAAAAAGTTGTCAAGGTTTCTGAGCCCATGAGGTTATATAAATACACGACAATCACACACAAAGTGTCGTGAAAAGCTCTTATCTGGAAAAAAATTTGCATAATGCAAAATTAAAATGCAAAGTATTTTTAAAATTTTATAAGACTCACACAAATTCTAAGTCATATTCTAATATCCGTGTTTTTTTCTATTTTCAGGTATGTCGTATATGTGTCGGAAAAAATGGGGACAAAAATGAAAAACAACGAATCAAGTGGTTGGTTTGTCATCATGCCACACGCTGATGAGACATCATCAGGTGTGTCGGACAAGTATTTTAATTTAATTTGCCAAATATGACCACACAGTCAGATTCATATCTGGCGAGTTCTTTGAACATGATTGGATATCAGATGTGGGCACGACAACAACAACAGCTATCAATTTGTGATGTGATGAAAGCCACCTCAACTAATTTAACAACAAAGCTGGTTGGATATCTGTGGTCGCCACTTAATTTTCCATTTAAATGTTTACTACCAAAATCGGCCAAAAGCGAGTGTGATGTTCCAGCCATATTAAGGCGTGAAATGACACACGTAACAAGCATTTGAATATTCCTTACTTATATGGTATTGAAAAAATTTTCCAAACATTTTAACGCTCAATACTAAGGGTATTTGTGGCTGTTGAGCTAATTTCAAAGCTTTCCCACGCTCCCCAGTGGCGAGGAAGACAAGCGTTGCAGAATAAGGACGACAAAGACAGGCCGAACATGTCTTGTAAACAGCATTCAACATTTGTTCAATGCCTTATTTTAAATATTTGCATATTAATTTAAAGTAAACATGAAAATAACAAATTCTCCCATTCCCCGCCGCCGCAGCAGCAGCAGCAGAAACGACAACAAAAATAAGTCAAATGTGCAGAATTCCTTACTTTTGCAAATGGCACAACTTACCGCCGCCATACGCGATGACAATGCGACGAAGAAAGTCGTTTTTTTTTTTTTCTCTCTTGTGGTTGTTGCTAAAAGTCACGTCTGTTGACATTTCGTTGTTTGACAAATGTCAGTTTTTGTTTTTTTTTTGCCTCTGCCGTCAAAGCAAGCGAGGAAAATGTCTTGTTTTTAGTTCGTGAATTGTCCAAATGTTTGTTAGCTGTTGTGAGATGTCATTTGGAGAATCTCTCGTAAAGACATTTATGTGAAGTGAATAGATAATTTCAACAACGCCGTTGATGGTTATCAGCAGGTGTGCATAGGTAATTTACATTAGGTCTTCTTTGGCAATCGCATTCGTGAATTGGAGCATTGCGAGATTCTCAATTTTAGCTCAAGTTCTAATTAAGGTTTACTTTAAGAGTTATAGGCTAAACTCTTAGGGCACATACAATGTTAATAGATCGAGATTTTTAGCGCCGAAACCGAGCTGGAAAAATATGCTTGAATATTTTATATAAGCCAGGTAAACATAATGCTTGGATAAGTCCTACAAAGAACACTGCATGCCATCATTTGGGCCTTTTTCTAAATTATATTGAATGAAAGCAAAAAATGTCGGAAATAGCATCAACGTTTAGAATAAGTTTAGATTTGTCCGAACTGGTCACCTTTGGCACGAATTATGGCCTTCAAATGGCCAATGAAACCGTCACACGCTGCCCGAATGTTGCTCTGCGGTATTTTGGCCCATTCCCGGCTAAGCGCTTGCTTGAGGTGATCGACACTTTGGTATTTTTTAGTGCCAACCTTGCTTTCCAAAATACTCCAGACGCAATAGTCCAACAGATTGGTATCCGGAGATTTTGGTGGTGAATGGGATGGTGCTGAGTCCTGTTGGGATGTCCAAGGTCTGCAGCCAAAATGTTTGCGTGCCCAAGGTTTTACTACACCCTTCCGAATATTTTCGCGATAATATTCGGCATTTATTCCGACGTCACGGTCGATTAATACGAGCAGAGAAAGACCATCGGCTGTTATGGCGGCCCACACCATCACCATGGCCGGCGCCTGAATTCTGGTGGCCAACCGAAGGTGCACAATTTCAGCTGACCTCTTTGGCATGTCCATGGTCTGCGGCCAAAATGTTTGCATGCCCAAGGCTTTAATACATCCTCCAGAATATTTTCGCTATAATATTCGGCATTTATTCTGATGCCACGGTCGATTAATACGAGCGGAGAGCGACCATCGGCTGTTATGGCGACCCACACCACCATTATCATGGCCGGCGCTTGAGTTCTGGTGGCCAACCGAAGGTGAACATTTTCAGCTGACCTTTTTGGCATGTCCAAGGTCTGCAGCCAAAATGTTTGCATGCCCAAGGTTTTGATACACCCTCCAGAATATTTTCGCGATAATATTCGGGATTTTTTCTGATGCCACGGTAGATTAATACGAGCGAAGAGCGACCATCGGCTGTTATGGCAGCCCACACTATCACCATGGCCGGCGCTTGAGTTCTGGTGGCCAAGCGAAGGTGCACATTTTCAGTTGACCTCTTTGGCAAGAAAACACGATCATTTTGTTTGTTTACAAACTGCTGGACAACGAATATTTTCTCATCGGATAAAACCCAAATTCGGCAGTTCATCACTTTCGGCCAAGCGAAGCAAGTCTTTAGTTCTTCTGAGTCTATTTTTTTTTCTATTGCGGTTTAAGTTCTTGCACTTTTTGGAATCTTCGAATTTCAATGGCTTTACCCCGAGCTTATTTTTCAATATTTGCCGAATGGAATATTGCGATATGTTCAGCTCACGAGCCATCTTTCATTTTTCGGCCACGCGAGTTTCGATCAAGTCGCTTCTTTACTTTTCGAACCATTTCTGCTGATGTTGCTGTTTTCCACTTCCTTGACTTCGGGCTACGCTACCAGTAGCACGGTAATGAGCGATGGTACGAGACACAAACGATTTATTCACATTTAAATGCTGGAGTGCTCTAACGATAGCCACTTGTGTTTTTCCAGCCAAATGTAAAGAAATCACACCATCACGCTTGAATTCCATCACGAAGAACTTTTTTTCTGGAAAATTCTCAACAAAATGCTTTTGTACGCATGTAAACAATATTGTGAGCTGTTACTGGAATAATTTTAACAGCTGTCGGACGAGTGGCTTAGGAATGACAGCAGTCTGAAGTTGGTTGCAGTTTTTTCATCTCAACCTGTACAATGCGAATTTCTAATTTTCAATTCAAAATTATATCTATTTTCTTACCATTGACTCAATGACATTTTATGCCAGTTTTTCAATATTGCAATCAGGCCACTAAATGCTTTTGGATTTCATTAAACACTTTTTTAGTTTAATGCTAAGTGCTAAGTGGACCTGACACTTTCCAAATCGTAACATTTTAATATGCTGCCATTTTTGGATGTCATGTCTGTTTTTGTTTGTAAACTCAATGAAAAAATTATTAAAATATTTATTGTTATGATTCCCTGGCCGCCAAGATTGTCATCAACAATTAAGGGCGACTAAAATAACAACACTATCAAGCACTGGCACCACCAGTGCCCCATCAGCATCATTTCGCGTATCCATTCTCTGGCATGGTCATTTGCCATTATTGTCATGGCTTTGTAGCCTTGCAATGGATTTGGATTGCATTGCCTTGTCATTGTTTTGTGGCATTGTTGTTGTTGTTGTCGTTGTCTGTCAGATCATATCAGATTTTTATTTCGCAGAATATCAGTTTAATTTCTTGCCTCCACCTCCACAATCTTTTGTTTTGTCTCATCTCAAAACGGCGCTGGATTAAGCCTTTTGTTTTTGGCTAGTTTCAATTTCATGCAGTTTGTTGTCCAAGTTTTTTTTTGTGGTGGCTCGGTCCTCCAAAGTCATTGCCAGACTTAATGTATTGACTTAAATGGTCTCCTAATGCAGAGGCGTGTTAATATTATAACCATTATTTTCAAAAGGAATGATTGGTGGCATTGAGATTTAAAGATGGTAAATTGTAAATTGTGAACAAAATCAAGTGAAAACGAAACATTAAACACTGAGGAGGCTTTGAACTAACTAAAATCTTTCGGAACCAAATGAGAGCCACAAAATTCTATGTGGAAGCTAATTTCGGAAAAAATGCCAAATCCTTCATTAGACCGAAAATCGAGCTGTACTGTTGTATTGAGGAGATACCGATTTTATTGTCAATTGACGAACTCAATAAGAACTCTAAAAAACAATAATGGAGCCGGAAGCAAGCTCGATGTTCATCTCCTGTCAACATTTTCAGGACGGTCACCCTCAAACACTTCTTGTGCAATTGCATATGCATGGGTTGCCGACTCCCTCTTTCACTTAATTTCGAGAAAAAATAATTATGGTTCAATGCAAGATGCTACAATGCTAGAAAATCTTCCATGAAGAGACTTAACATATTCCGGAAAGACTCTACAAGTCAATATAAAGACGCATATCGATGGGGCTAAACTGCAATTATATAGCAGTTTAAAAAGAAAACTAGATGATGTGAAGGGTAGCAAAGATTGGTAAAAGATAGCTAAGGAGAAATCAAATAATCAAAATTAAATATTCGTCGAACCTAAGAAACAAGAACGGCATTTTGAAAAATTGCTCAATTCGCCGCAAATATCACCAGACATCCGGGACACCGCAAACCTTCTGATAGGTGCTGCTTTAGACAAGTCTATTTCAATGACAGAGCTAAAGAATGTCTTAAGAAAATCGAGGGGCTAAACTGCAATTTTATAACAGTTTAAAAAGAAAACTTAATAATGCGAAAGAGAGCAAAGATTTATGGAAAATAGCTAAGCAGATTCGAAATGATACAAATAATCAAATAACGAACATAAACGGAATTTTGAAAAATTGCTCAATTCGCCGCAAATATCACCAGACATCCGGGATACCGCAAACCTTTTTTTGATAGATGATGATTTAGACAAGTCTATTTCAATGACAGAGCTAAAGAATCTCTTAAGAAAATGTAACCTAAAATAAATCTCCAAGTGAAGATCGTACTCCATACGAAATGGTAAATTCATGCAGCAAAGTTTTTAAATTTGGAAAAGTAGACCCGACATTTTCTACCAGCATAATCTACCCTATATTTAACAAGTAAAAAAGCTGTATGTTCCGCCAGGCCGAACTTTGAATACCCTCTACCATTTGATACAAATTTGGCAATTTTCAAAAAAAAAAATAAATAAAATCCGTTAAAAATTCTGTTATATGACGACGTGGACCTGCATAGGCAACTTTTGTCACAAGCTATAGCTTTGAATAACCTCCACCATTTGAAACAAATTTGGCAATTTTCAAAAAAAAATAAAATCCGTTAAAAATTCTGTTCTATGACGACGTGTACCTGCATAGGCAACTTTTATCATAAGCTATTACAATATTCAAATGCGAACCTCGAAAAAAATCTGTTTTTAATGTAGCTAAAATCGTCAAAATACCGAATAAAGGGTGATACCATGGGGGTTATAAAACATGGACCTGTATAGCCAATTTTCTGGCATAGGTATCCATTAAGAACTACAAATACAAAATTTGAAATAATTCAAAATTGAAATAATATGGGCGCTTTACGAAACCGTAGATCTGCACAAACAATTTTCTGTTATAGGCTGTAGTATTATCCAGTACGAACTTCAAATGCGAATTTTTAATCAATTCCGGTAAATAATGTCGCTAAAATCATCAAAATACCGATAATCGGAAGGTACCGTTATATGGGGGCTATACGAAACCGTAGATCTGCACAAACAAATTTTTGTCATAGGCTGTAGTATCCATTACGAACTTCAAATACCAAATTTGAAACAGTTCCGGAAAATAATGTCGCTAAAATCATCAAAATACCGAATATCGGGAGATATCGTTATATGGGGCTATACGAAGACGTGGACCTACATGGCCCATTTTCTGTCTAAAGCCGTAGCATCTATTAGGAACTTTAAATATTAATTTTGAATCAATTCCGGTAAAAAAAATGTCGCTAGAATCATCAAAATACCCAATATCGGGAGGTATCGTTATACGGGGTCTATACGAAGACGTGGACCTACATGGCTCATTTCCTGTCTTAGGATGTAGTATCCATTACGAACTTAAAATACTAAATTTTAAATAGTTCCGGTAAATAAAGTCCTGCAGACATAATACACATTTGAGTAAAATTTTATCAACCTACTTCATTTCGTTCGGGCAGACGGATTGACATCGCTAAATCGTCTTAGAATTTTGCGCTGATCAAGAATATATGTATATTCCTTGTGGGGTCTAAAATGTATATTTCGAGGTGTTTCAAACGGAATGACAAACTTAATATACCCTCCATGCTATGATGGAGGATATAAAAATATACAGTTTTATGGATTAATTTTTAAAATCTTTTTAAATTTTTTCCAATTTTTTTTTTTTGAAAGTGAAATTGAAATTTTTTTTGAATTATTTTGAATTGAATTTGAATTTTTGAATTTGAATTGAATTTTTTTTCAAATTGAAATTTTTTTTCATTTTTTTTTTTTTTTTTTTTGAAATTGAAATTTAAATTGATTTTTTTAGAACAGTGTGGCTTGTTTGTTCGGGATACCGTAGTATTTTGTTGTTGCAAAATGGTCAGGCTTTCTCCCTTTATTGTTGTTTTTATAAAAACAACGTTTGTTTATTTTTATTTAATTATTTTGAATTGAATTTTGAATATGAATTGAATTTTTGAATTTGAATTGAATTTGAATTTTGAATTGAATTTTTTTTTTCAAATTGAAATTTTTTTTTCAATTTTTAAAGTTTTTTAGAGTGCGTAAAGTAATATGTGACATAATGTATATTGGAGGGTATAAAAAAAATCATATGCAAAATGTATGGATCAACAGATTTTTGGATGCAAGTGTCGAATTATTTTTTTAAATATACTGAATTGAGTTTTTCCCCTTCGTCAGTAACGGGTGGGTGCCTTAAATATCCCACTATTTCCCAAAGCCTAAATTTTTATATTCCTAATTCCAAATTATTACCACCTCCGCCCATGTCAAAATCGTTGTTGTCATCAAATAATTGTCCCCATGGTACTCATTTCAAACCGAAACTAAACATATTCCGTTGAAAGACCAAACATTGCGTTAAGTGTTCGACACTCAGATGCAGTTTCGTGTTATTTATGAACTACATGGGATTTTAGGGTCTTAGCACATATTTTCTTTTTTTTTTTGGCATGGACAGACAGTCCGCACTGTTTGTCTGATTTGTTTCTTTTGGTCAATGGGTCTCGGATGGTTTTAAATTGGCCAGTTGGATTTTGGCAAAAGATTAGTACAGTTGTTAAGGAATTACCTATTGGTAAAAAAAGCCAACTGTTGGCCAAGAAAACGCACCAGGTCGAGGTGTACCAATACCGAACCAAATACAAATAACAATAACGCTCTATTTATTTTATTTATCGATTTCTTGAAATCAAAAGTCACTATGCCACAAACGCTTTTTAGTTGTTTTAGCCATAATTTTTGTGGTTTGTTTTTTTTTTTTTTCTTCTGTTTGCCTTTTCGCCATCTCCTCTAGAGGAGAGCCACATTTATGGCTGTTTGAGCTTTATTGGTGGTAAGGCTGTTTCAATGTTGTATTATTTCCATTTAACGGTTATGGCCTCGATCGAGTTAACAAGTTCACCCACATTCCCCAAGTCAGTTTGAATTTAAAAAGTTTGTCTTTGGCGTTTGTTTGTTCGTTTGTTGCCAATACCAGCCAAGATTTCAATGTGGCCAAAATCGTAGAAAACAAACAAAAATATTTTTCAGTTTGTTTTCGTTTTTTTGTTGACCGTATGTAAACAAAAAAAAAATGTATTCAACATTTTTCATATTTAAACTTGGTTTGGCACAAATGCTTTAGCCCGGCCAGAGGCTGTAGAGGATGACGTTGGTTAAATGCTATTTTTCGCATTCATGTGAGTTGTTTTTGTTGTTGTCGAAGTTATTCATGTTTCAATAAACAAGAAAAAACAAATGGCCATTATTGAATTAGCTTTTAGTTAAGTCTATTCAAAATTGGCAAACTAGTCTGGTTCGACAATGGGCAATTTGAAACAATAACACAATGTACCGTTGCAAAGAGCTTGGAGGCTGGCGGAGGGGAAGTGTTGTGTGCCGAGCCATTGGCAGATGGTCATTGAGGCCACTAACAACAATTGCATAGCAATTGATGATAAACATCTTATTAATTGTTTAATAGAGTAACAATAATACCACTCGCCGATAATGTTGCGAACAGTTTGAAACCATTACTAACATAAAGACATAATTGTGGGTTTCTAATGCCGGACAATCGGCCATAATGACCTTTAATTTTTGAGATTTAGAGCACAAGTTAAAGTTGTCGAATAAGGGAAATAGGAGAAAAAAAATGTTGAAGAAAATGCTTTCATTCAGCTTCGCATTCTTGGTGTCGTTGTGGTAGGGATACGTAGGTCGATTTTCGGAAAATCTATTTTTGGTTTGAAATTGTTGAAAAGTCGATTTTCGCCTGTTGTATACAGGTAGAAAAATACAGGTAGATGCATCAACGCTTGGTATGTCAAAAAATTTTAAATGTTCTATCAAATACAAGTAGATTTTTTTATGTTTTCTTATACGACGTCATTTAGAGGTTACTATAATTCGCGGTTTTTAACAATTTTTGCAAATTTTTATAATTTTTCATTCAACATTTTAAATTCCAAAATTGGTTTGACAGGTCATTGTCCCAGTAGCTGTGTCGTTGCGTCTACCTATATTCTTCTACCATGCCCTGTGGGAAACATCAATTGTAAATAACTATTGACTTTGTCACCAGTACTACTGATCAACAGTAGGGGCTTGTCATTCGGAGTTCCATAGACATTGTCAATCGTAAGTCAGTAGTTCTTACGGGGCCAAACTGTGAGTCAGCAGTTCATGAGGGGTCCTATGGAGACATTGGAACCAGTGAGTCAGTAGTTTAGAGTTTATTTTTACAGAACAGTGTGGCTTGTTTGTTCGGGATACCGTAGTATTTTGTTGTTGCAAAATGGTCAGGCTTTATCCCTTTATTGTTGTTTTTATAGAAACAACGTTTGTTTATTAGTGGAGAATGTTTACCCCCTGGTAAACATTACCATCGTTCTCCACTAATAAACAAACGTTGTTTTTATAAAAACAACAATAAAGGTTTAGTTTTTACTTTTCAATCCGCATTCCAAAAAATATATAGTAAATTTCATAATTACTACAAAAATTTCATGTGTGTCGTGAAGTTATTTCAAGTAAAGACTTGTAAATTTGATTCAAATTTAACTAGTTCCTTCGTTCCAAATGGTTCCAATTGAATATACAGCGTGAGATGAAAAAACTGCAACCAACTTCAGACTGCTGTAATTTCTAAGTCATTCGTCCGACAGCTGTTAAAATGTTTTCCAGTGACAGCTCATTATATTGTCTACCAACGTACAAAAGCATTTTGATAAAAATTTTTCAGAAACTAAGTTATTCGTGATTGAATTCAAGCGTGAGAGTGCGATTTCTTTATATTTGGCTGGGAGACCACAAGTGGCTATCGTTAGAGCAGTCCAGTATTTAAATGTGAATAAATCTTTTGTGTCTAGTACCATCGCTCGTTACCGTCATACTACTGGTAGCCTAAGCCCGACATCAAGGAAGTGGACGGAAGAAAACAGCAACATCAGCAGAAATGGTTCGAAAAGTGAAGAAGCGATTTGATCGAAACCCGAGTCGCAGTGGCCGAAAAATGGCTCGTGAGCTATACATATCGCAATATTCCATTTGGCAAATATTGAAAAATGACCTCGGGGTAAAGCCATTGAAATTCCAAAAAATGGAAGAACTTACACCGCAACAGAAGGAAAATAGACTCAAAAGAGCACAAGAGTTGCTTCGTTTGGCCGGAAATGGTGAACTGCCGAATTTAGTTTTCTCCGATGAGAAAACATTCGTTCTCCAGCAGTTTGTAAACAAACAAACTGATCGTGTTTACTTGCCAAAGAGGTCAACTGAAAATGTGCACCTTCGGTTGGCCACCAGAACTCAAGCGCCGGCCATGGTGATGGTGTGGGCCGCCATAACAACCGATGGTCGCTCTCCGCTCGTATTAATCGAAAAGCCGTGGCATCAGAATGAATGCCGAATATTATCGCGAAAATATTCTGGAGGGTGTATTAAAGCCTTGGGCACGCAAACATTTTGGCCGGACATTCCCACAAGACTCAGCAACATCGCACTTGGGACGCACCATCCAAGAATGGTTACAAAATGAGGTTCCTCGCTTTATTTCCAGCGCTCCATTCTCATTTCCATCTCCGGATACCAATCCGTTGGACTATTGTGTCTGGAGTATTTTGGAAAGCAAGGTTGTCTCTAAAAAATACCAATGTGTCGATCTTCGCCTGGAATGGGCCAAAATACCGCAGAGCAACATTCGGGCAGCGTGTGACGGTTACATTGGCCGTCTGAAGGCCATAACTTGTGCCAAAGGTGACCAATTCGAACAAACCTAAACTTATTCTAAAATTTGATGCTATTTCCGACATTTTTTTCTTTCATTCAATAAAATTTTAAAAAAATGTAAAATTATGGGGTTTGACTTTGTTGCAGTTTTTTTTTTATCTCAAATGTTTTATCTAAATGTTTTTTGACAGAATCGGTGAAATCAGCTGTGCTAATCGGACGATCTATTTAATTGGCCCTATACTCAATTCTAAACTCAAGATTAGGGTCATGTAAGTGGTCTTTCGATGCGTTGTTGGAAATGAATATTGATATTTTAATTTTTGCCTTTAAAAAGTGAACTGGCAATATTTCCGAATTGGCCTACTTAGCTAGAAATTGAAAAAAGTCCATTTTAATTTTTTTTACGATTTTGAATTGTTTAACGAGCAATTTTCAATTTTTTTACGAGCTTTATTTGAAACTAAACTAAAAAAATTGCAAAAGTTTATCTCAAAATCAAAATTAGATTACAAGCAAGGTAGAAGAATAAAGGTAGATCCATGAAAAGTTAGGAACGTTGGTATGTCAATTATTTTTTTTTTTTTATTAAAAATAAGTAGATTTGTATATGTTGTCTTACACGACGCAAATCGGAGATTGTTATGATATGCATATTTTATTTTTTTTTTACAAATTTGAATAATTTTCCATTCAAAAATTTCAATCCCAAAATTGGTTTGACAGTTCATTGTCCCAGAAGCTGTGTCGATTCTACCATGATTACGAGTAGAATGAAAACTTAAAAAGTCAAAAAAGTGTATTCTCAGCCTTGGGGTGGAAATACATAAAGCGCATATTTGGCTGGCTTAAGTCATCGGTTGGCTTCTTCGTAGATGAACAAAGAAGTTTTATGTGTTTGTTTTCTCTTTCGACTTAGTTTGATTTTAGCCCTAGACTCCTTTCTTCATATCCAGCCGATGTCTTAATCCGGCCAGATAAGCGCTTTATGTATTCCCACCTTTAGGAATTTTTAGACTTTTAAATTCCTAAATTCGATAAACCTAAAGTCGACTTACGTATCCCTATATCTTACAACGAGCCGTGCTTCTCTTTAGTGGGGTACACACAATCGCTCAAAACTGATTGAATGAATGGTTCTTTTATGAAATGTTTATTTAAATATCTATCTTGAGACCCTTATATAAATATGAAAACAATCATGAAATATGCAAAATGTAGGATTAACAAGTTTTTTAATAATTTTCACCTTTTACGAATGGTAGCCTAATTAGCATTGGTTTTCTGTACAGAACTTGCTGCCGCCACTTAAAATAGTTGCTCAAAATAGGACAATACTCACATGTTGGTTTCAAATCTGTTCGATTCCGAAATTGTTTTGTTTATAAGTCAATTAATTGTATCGTAGATATTTATTTTGTCAAAAAGCGTCTATACTGGCGCCGTTTTCGTCTTAACCAAGAAAAGGACCATTTAAATCTAAAAAGAAGAATTATATTAAATTTTCTAGCAATCTAAAAAAAGTAGGTTAGTTCATAAATATTATGAACTGAATCTAAATCTTATTTTTTGAATACATTGCGTGCTTCATTTAAAATCCAGTGAATTTTCGGTGACTTGGTCGATTTGCCAGATTATAGGAACTTAAGGACCATTTAGAGGAATTTCTTCTTAAAGTGAGTACAAACTGGATAAATCCAACCTGAGCTATTTGTTTTTCAAGCTGGATTGATTTGCAAAGCTATTAGACTTTGAATTAAATACAACTTGTTGTCCATTTATATCTCACTTTCCACATATCACCTGCTAGATCTCCGACAAACTTTTTCCAAAATCAACTGTATTTTTGGTCTTACCTCATTATAAATTAATTTGTTTCTTGTTACAAAATATTCCTCAATTTCGTTATTTACAGAATACTTCAATTTTCTTACAGCTAATAACACAAACAAATAAAATAAATACAAAATTTCACACGTTCCAATTTTTTTTCTTCTCTAACACGGAAGAAATTGAACTTTACAACCTCCACACACACAAACACTTTAAACTTGACGTTCAGACCAAACAAAAACTTTGCTCGCAACCACAAATTGGAATTACGCAAAAATCGCCGCATTAGTTTTCGTAGACTTTGTTTTCTTGCGGTTCGACAATGCTCCGTGGTTGGTGTAGAGAGTAAATTTGTTGTACTTTTTATCCATTAGCAAGCAATTAACTGTTGTTTACACGGCACGTTGGTGGTGTTCTGGAGTGATGTCGTCGCTGTCTGGTGGTTGGTACTACACATTTTTTTTTATTTTTTTGACCTTTGTGTCTGGCCACCACCGGCCACTTTCGATGTGTCTGCGGCAGTCAATATAATTGTTTACAAACACTAAATTGTTTATAAACATTATGTAATTTTGACGTTCTTGCATCAAGTTCTCATTGTTTTTTACATTTTTCGAATGTTTATTGAGTTGCTAGCCGGCAAATTAATGGGAAGAAGAATTGAAATTGTAGACGGTTTGTAAATATTTATTTTGACCTCTAAGATGAGAACTGGACAGTTGTTGAATGGCATTCGAGTGGTTGGGATTTTTGATTTAAAGATGCATTTTTCACAAAAAGATGCAGAAAGAGATTATCTTGGATTATTTTCAACCTTCAGATTTTCCATCCGTTATACGTGTCTGAAATGAATTTATCCCCAGCCAACTAAAGGAACCACAAACATAAATGAAGAATTCTGCGTCGTGTATGATCTCTTCTAGCCGAGGAAGTACCACCATAATTTACGATGCAAGATGTTGCATATGTCATTCGTTTGGACCTGGCGGAATCTCTGTAGAAATGTTGTAGCAACCGAATGGTGACAGTTTTCAATCTGTCGTTCCTAAAGATTGAGAAATAAAGCGACAATACATAAAACGCTTTTTTGTCTGGCTAAAGTCAACGGCTGGCTTCTTCGTAGAGGAGTTCAGGTTGACTTAGTTTGATTTTGGCCCTATGCTGATTTGTTCTTTTCCGAAGAAGCCAGCCGATGACTTCAGCCAGTCAAAAAAGTGTTTTAGGTATTGTCGCTTTAATCATACCAAATTTGTAATTTTTCAATCTATCAGATTTTCAAAATCGAACAAGATATCAAAATTTAAAAAAACTATATTTTCCACACCCAACATTCAAAATAAATTATTTATTTCATTTCCTAATTTTTATGGGAATATTTTGGAATACTTCTGAGATATTTTACTTCTCTGTAAACAATTCCACTCAATTTATAAATTCGTCGGCGTATGTGTACATAGTTTATTGCTCCATAATTAACGAAAGAATTATTAACAGTTTTGATCTTTAAATAAACAAAAATCTCAATTAGCCGCAACACCTGTTTTATCGCAATATTTTTGGAACATGCGTGAATATTAAACGTGTTTTTTGCAGTATTTAATACTTAATTATGATTGATACTTAAATTATTTGAAGAAGTAAAAATATCAAAAAAAAAGTCAACTATAAAAAAAATAAAATAAAAATCTGAAATTCCGAGATAAAAAACTGCTACAAAGTCAAACGCCATAATTTTTACATTTTTTTAAATTTCATTGAATGAAAGCAAAAAATTTCGGAAATAGCATCAAATTTTAGAATAAGTTTAGATTTGGTCGAATTGGTCACCTTTGGCACGAAGTATGACCTTCAAACAGCCACTGGAACCGTCACACGCTGCCCGAATGTTGCTCTGCGGTATTTTGGGCCATTCCCGGCGATCGACACTTTGGTATTTTTCAGTGCCAACCTAGCTTTCCAAAATAATCCAGACACAATAGTCCAACGGATTGGTATCCGGAGATTTTGGTGGCCATTTTGCGCTGGAAATGAAGCGAGGTACCTCATTTTGTGGGAACCTCATCCTTGGGTGGCGCGTGCTGAGTGCGATGGTGCTGAGACCTGTTGGAATATCCAAGGTCCACGGCCAAAATGTTTGTTTGTCCAAGGCTTTAATACACCCTCCAGAATATTTTCGTGATAATATTCGGCATTTATTTTGATGCCACGGTCGATTAATACGAGCGGAGAGCCACCATCGGTTTTTATGGCGGCCCACACCATCACCATGGCCAACCGAAGGTTCACATTTTCAGCTGACCTCTTTGGCAAGTAAACACGATCATTTTGTTTGTTTACAAACTGCTGGACAACGAATGTTTTCTCATCGGAGAGAACAAAATTCGGCACTTCACCACTTTCGGCCAAGCGAAGCAACTCTTTAGATCTTTTGAGTCTATTTTCTTTCTGTTGCGGTATAAGTTCTTGCACATTTTGGAATTTCAATGGCTTTACCCCGAGCTCATTTTTCAATATTTGCCGAATGGAATGTTACGATATGTTCAGCTCACGAGCCATTTTATGGACACTGCGATGCGGGTTTCGATCAAGTCGTTTCTTTAATTTTCGAACCATTTCTGCTGATGTTGCTGTTTTCTTCCGTCCACTTCCTTTACGTCAAGCTACGCTACCAGTATCGAGCGGTAACGAGCGATGGTACGAGACACAAAAGATTTATTCACATTTAAATGTTGGAGTGCTCTAACGATAGCCACTTGTGGTTTTCTAGCCAAATATAAAGAAATCACACTATCACGCTTCAATTCCATCACGAATATCTTTTTTTCTAGAAAATTCACACCAAAATGCTTGTGTACGCTGGTAAATAATATAACGAACTATCACTGTGATAATTTTAACAGCTATCGGCCGAGTGGCTTAGAAATGACAGCAATCTGAAGATGGTTGCAGTTTTTTCATCTCACCCTGTAGTTCTTGTTTTCTATTTCTTTAATAATACCCAGCAAAGTGTATTGACAAAAGTACACACCAATAATTTGGAATCGATTTCGCTTAAAAAAATCAAAATCAACTTGCAGCCGTTTAGACAAAGTCCCAAGATCCAAAAATCGATTTCTATGTCAACAACTTCGACTTTTTGTGATTATCGATTATAATATTTGAATGGAAATAATTTTAATATCACGGTAGCGTATTTATGTTTAATAAATTAATGTTTCAAGTTTTTCCCATTTTTTTTTTTTGCTTTTTTTTCTTCTTCTTTTAATTTAAAATTAATTAGTGTTATTTAGCACAAAAACTCATCCATTATCGATCTGACGTACATATTCACATTGTCTATATACCCAATTTCAATAAATGGGTCGGTTGGTTAGTTTACAAACGCTTCTTCTTCTTCCCCATTCATAATAACATACAGCGATTCATTCATGCGCTTATGCACGCGTTTCGGCGTTAATTACTCATTGCCTAGTGTGTGTGCTTTTCCGCATTTTTCTTCAGCGATATCTATGTGTGCCGGTTGTTGGGTTTCTTGGCATGAGCTTCTTTGGCGTTGTTGCCTGCTAATGTCGATTTTTTTGCGTGAAGTTATTATTAAGTTTTCACACGAGTTTGTAAAGTTTTTTTCTCGTTTATTTTTGTGGAAATGTTATAAATTAGAAGCCCCTTGTAAATAGAGTTTTGGCATGGAATTTTTTGTTATTAAACGGTAAGGGAAGCTACTGAAATGCCCTATAGGGAAGTTTTATTTATTATTTTTTTTTTGAAACTTATATAAATTTTGAAGCAATTCTTTGTATTTTAAAATATATGAATTCCGTTAATTTATCCGTTACCATAATTAATGTCAACATACTCTTAGTTATAAAATTTTATTCACAAAGATGTAACTCTTTTACCAAATAATGCAACCTTGAATTCCATTGAAGTTATTACTATTTTAAACAACTTAGCTACTACTTTATTAACTAACTGTGTTCTAGACGATAATTTCTCTTCTCAGAAATGGAAGTTTAGAAAGAATAAATTGAAATAAATCACTTTCCTCTCTGGTTTGACATCCCGTTTCACCAGAAGGAAAGTCCAGCCTATGACTTAAGCCAGTCAAAAAAAACCTTTTATGTATTCTCACCTTAAGGTTGCCTGGACCTCTGGCCCTTCCGTGTGAAAGAGGACTCCTATAGAGCCCATTCCTGTAGGGCGATCTATGATAGGACGCAAATATACAGAATAGACGTCTTCATGACGAAGACTGTAATGCGACCCTCTAACACATTTTTAAGTTACCGACAAAAATCGGTAACTTTAAACACAAAATTTTGATATAAAAAATAAGTTAAGGTTGACAACATTGATATCTATCGGTATGTTTTAAGAGACTACTTTGATTACGTGGCTAACTTACCGATAAAATTTGTTAATTACACAAATTATAAGCATTTTAATTTTACCGACTTTTGTAACTCAAAAAATAAATTAGAGAATCGCACTACTGGACTGGCATTCTGAGACACATGCCTGTTCATAGATAATAGCATTATTGAGAGTATGTTAAGGTGCTTTGAGGATATGAACCAGCTTCGAGCTCGGAAGCATTTGGTCTCCAGCTGATCTTTCTAGGCTGAGCGAGCTGGGCCTGCTTTACGAGGATGAGGGTCTTCTATTGTTTCAAAGTAGATTTTTAGCCTCGGGGATGAGGGTCTTCTATTGTTTCAAAGTAGATTTTTAGCCTCGGATTGGGGTAGGGTGGCGTACAACACTGATAAGCTAGGTTAAGTAGCCTTAAGTGTACTGTATATATTTACCACAATTTTATTACTTTTTTAGTTTGTAAGCTGTTCCTAACCCTATTTTATACCCTCCACTGTTTGTCTCTCTGTTGTAATCACGCTATCTTTCGAATGAATTGAGATAGATGGCTACAATTTTGCACACATGTTTATTTTTCCAGTAGGCAGGTTAAATTCGTAAATGGGCCATTTAGGTCTACGTTTTCATATAGCCCCCATATAACGGTACCTCCCGATATTCGGTATTTTGGTTATTTTAGCGACATTATTCACCGGAATTGTTTCAAATTTGGTATTTGATGTTCGTAATGGGTACTACAACCTGAGACAAGAAATTGTCTGTGCAGGTCCACGTCTTCGTATAGCCCCCATATAACGTTACCCCCCAATCTTCGGTATTTTGATGATTTTAGCGATATTATTCACCGGAATTGTCTCAAATTTGGCGTTTGAAGTTCGTAATGAATACTATAGCCTATGACAGAAAATTGTCGGTGCAGGTCCACGTATAGCCCTAATATAACGGTACCTCCCGATTTTCGGTATTTGGATTATATTAGCTACATTATTCACCGGAATTGTTTCAAATAGGTGCAATACCCACCGAAATTGTTTGAGATGTGGTATTTGAAGTTCGTAATGGATGCTACAGCCTGTGACAGAAAATTGTCTATGCAGGTCCATGTCTTCGCACAGCTCCGATATAACGGTACCTCCCTATATTCGGAATTTTTATGATTTTAGCTATATTATTCACCGATTTTTTTAGGTTTCGCATTTGAATATTGTAATGGCTTCTGACAAAAGTTGCCTATGCAGGTCCTTGTCGTCGTATAGATCTTAATATAAAGGTTACATTCGGTATTTTCAATATTTTAACGGAATTCTGAACGGATTTTATTTATTTTTTTAGTTCCCAAAATCGTTCCAAATGGTAAAGGGTTTTCAAAGATCGGCCCGACCGAACTTACTGCTTTTTTACTTGTTTAGTTTGTAGATTTTTCATATCCCTTTTTAATATTTTTTTTTTTCGGGGCATCATTAAAGTTGTTGCCACAAGGTATAAATCACTCTTTCAGCGATCTCCATTCTAACATGTTGCATTACAACCAAAGAAAAAACTTTAATTCTCTTCCATTCTTGTTTATGAACCATTTACAAAGCAAATCTGTTTCGAGCTAAAGCACATAATTTTGAAATAAAAAAAATAAAAATGACAGCATGGTGAAAAATCTTGTTAATAAATCCGGGGGTCTATGTCGTCACTTAAGATCAACACATTTTTCTTTCAATAGTTTTAGATACGAATGTAGGGTCTTTTATAGAAAGGGTTATTCTCCTTTCTACGAAAGCACAGTCAATGTAATACCTCTTATCTGGGCAGACAGATTGTAGAGTACCTATTCAGTTTACAAAATTTTATTGCCTATTAACTAATGTAATATTTTCTTAGTTACTGTTTCTGCACACATGCAAGCACACGCACTGGCATACCTCTGCCTAAGCATTGGCTTACCTACTTCCAAGTTAACACACCTGGCCAACAGCACTGGCACTAAATATTGATTAATTCTAACATACATTGGCACACACATACATACACTTAAAATGTGCAATAACGCATAATGTTTTGCGCATTAGATTTCATTCTGGGTATTTTTCAGCATTTGCATAGTTTCGCATTAGCGTGAAAAAAACTGGAACATTTTCATAATTCTCAAGAAAATTTCATGTAGTTTATGTAATACAATGATGTAGGCAAATAGTTAAGACAAGAAACTTTACATTTTTAAAAGTAGAAAGGTAAGCCTATTAGAAAAGTTTTGAAACTTTATTTTCCTTCTGACTCTTAGAAATGTTGACACACTTTCTTCAAACTTACTGAAAAGATGCCAGCAAAACTTTTGCTACTTTTTGAACAGATGTTTAGGTACTAAGCCCTTTAAACTGAAAAATAACCCACCGAGGGGGTTGTTTCGCATAAACCCACTGATATTATTTGATTTCTACTAGATATTTTATGTAATAAAATATACTGATCACATTTTTCCATATTTAATTTGAATAATTCTATTTGAAATTCGAATTATTTCATTTGAAGTTAGAATTATCCAATACGAATTGCGAATGAAAAATATCTTTATTTTCAATTAGCTCCAAGTTTGTATTTTCGAAACACAAATAAAATAATTTGAATTACTAATTTAATTTAATATTACTAACAGAAATAGAATAAATTTTCAATGCGCTGATTCGAATTTTAAAAAATAAATTAAATTAATACTCGAATTTTAAATTGAACTTAACGAGTTACCGATGAAATTGGATTCTCTAATATAAATAAAATGTTTCAAATTATCACTAAAATATTTTGGATTATATCCCAAAAAAGTTATAGCTTTGTGGTCGAACTATGGAGTTTTAGGTTGACTTAGGTCGATTTTGGCCCTTCGGTCCTTTGTTCTTTTCTGAAGAAGTCATCCATCATCATGACTTAAGACATTCAGAAAAGTGTTTTATGTATTCTCACATTTACTCTTGAGTTTATCATCAGTACTATTGTTTTTTTTTTTTTTGGAATTAGGGGCCCATCGTAAAATTTATAGCATTTTCTGATAGGCGGATTACTTTCTGGTACCTCCCACATAAAATGTCAACATTTTCAAAGAAAATAATTTACTGTACATAAAGAGGAAGGATGTTTCGATTTAGCTCCGACTTAGCGAATCCTAATATTTGCATCATTGCTAGTTCAGGTGCGAAAATGCACAATATTCGTCCACTCCATCAAGTACCTCCCCCACAAAGGGTCAAAATTTTTTGAAGAACTATAAGTCTTATAAAACGTGATGTAAGTGTCGGATTGGATTGAAATTACACAGGTCACAGTATTTTTATTAACCCAAAGTCTGGTGCCAAGATCGGTCCACTCCTTCTCCCCCACAAATTTTCAAAAAAAAATAGCTTAGAAAGAGAAACGATTATCCGATTTTGCTCCAACTTTGTAAATCCTAATATTTGCATCAGTGCTAGGTCACGTGCGAAATGGACGATATCCACCCACTCCATATAGTACCTCCCCCACAAAGGGTCAATATTTTGAATAATTAAAGCTCTTATAAAATATGATGTAAGTGCCGAATTGGCTTCAAATTACACAGGTCACAATATTTTTATTAACCCAAGGTCTGGTATGAAGGTAGAATATATCGGGTCACTCGTTCGGGTACCTCCCGCACAAGGGGTCACAATTTTGAATAACCATGAAGTTCATAAAACGCGCAATTAACATCTGATTTCATTCAGACTTGTTACATCTCAATATTTCCATCAACACAAGATCTGTTATAAAAATTGTAGAGATCGAAGCATTCCTTCTGGTACCCTCCCCCACAAAGGGTCAAAGTTTTTGAGTTACCAAAACGATTATAAAATCCGAAATAAGCATCCGGTTCTCTTCATATTTCACACATCCCATTATTTTTACTAACACAAGATCTGCTGTGAAGATGGAATATATCTGAAAACCACTTCTGGTACCTCCCCCACACAGGGTTAATGTTTTAAATATCCATGAAGCTCATAAAACGCGAAATTATCATGCGATTCCACTTAGACTTCGTACATCTGAATATTTCCATCAACACAAGATTTGTTATAAACATTTTAGAGATCGGACCATTCTTTCTGCTGCCTCCCCCACAAAGGGTCAAGGTTTTGAATAACCAAAAACGATTATAAAAATTCGAAATAAGCATCCGGTTCTCTTTATATTTCACACATATATTTATTTCTACTAACACATCGGTCGTTCCTTCTTGTACCTCCCCCACAAAGGTTCGAAATTTGGAATATCTATGAAGCTCATAAAACGAGAAATTAACATCCGATTCCATTCAGACTTGGTACATCTCAATATTTCTATGAACATAAGATATATTATAAATATGGTAGCGATCGGACGATTTCTCCTGTTATGTCCCCCACAAAGGGTGAAAATTTTGAATATCCAAAATATTCATAAAATCCAAAATCCGAAATAAACATCCAGTTCTCTTTATATTTCACACATATATTTATTTCTACTAACACAAGATCTGTTGCGAAGATGGGATACATCGGTTCACTCCTTCTGTTACCTCCCCCCACAAAAGGGTCGAAATTTTGAATATCCATGAAGGCCAGAAAACGCGAAATTAGCACCAGGTTCCCTTTATATTTCACACATCCCGTTATTTTTACTAACACAAGATCTGTTGTGAAGATGGAATATATTGGTTCACTTTTTCTGGTACCTCCCCCACAGAGGGTAAAAGTTTTGAATATCTCTGAAGCTCATAAAACGCGAAATTATCATTCGATTTCATTCAGACTTGGCACATCTCAATATTTTCATCAACACAGGATCTGTTATAAAGACGGTAGGGATCGGACCATTTCTTCTGGTACCTCCCCACATAGGGTTCAAGATTTTAAAAAGCAAAACGCTCACAGAAAGCGAAATAAGGATCCAACTCTTCACATAAAAAAACATTTTTGATGAAAGAATATTTTTTGTGAAGATGATATATATATGCGGACCCCTTCTGATACCTCACACACAAAGGGTCATAATTTTCAATACTTTTATTTGTAATAATTTGCAAAACAAGTCGGCGATTCTTTACAATTTGCTATATCTACATATTACTCTCAACCAGAAATCTGATGTGAATTTGGAATTTATGATTTCGCCTAAAATTGGATACAAATGTTCGATTTTCTTGTAAATTTGCCCATACGAATATTTTTATCTGTATTAGATGAAATGTGAAAATGGAATACGTTCGTTCTAAACCTAGCACGTCGCAATATTTATATCATATTTATTTAGGTCCCATACGAAATGGATAATATTGGCTCATTCTTTCGGAACCTACTACAGGGTTGCCCATATTCGACGGACTCATGGGCCCATTCCAATCGACTAGGCTTGTCCGCAGGCAACATTCTTTGCGTCAATTGAATTTTGTACGGGAACAAATGCAAATCAATGCACACACATGTTTTAACATTTTCTAAAAATTATCACATGTCCTACATAAAGTGAAGGAAATAACCTATATAGTCCAAACCTGGCACGTCGCAATATTTTTATCATATTTATTGAGGTCCCATAAGAAATGGACAATAGTGGCCCATTCCTTCGGAACCCACTCCATTGAGAGTCAACAATTTAAATAATCATAACAGAAGTCAAAATATGTTTAAATAATCGAACATTGACTGAGGGTATACATCCAACTGCAACTTTTTAACTTTTTAAAGTAAATTTTGTTTGGAAACCTTTTGAACTGTGCCGAACCCCTTCGACCGTAATAATCTACATTTCGCTTAACCACGTTTATTCAAGCCAAAGCCTTGCCATGAATTTCTTAATTTTGCTTGTTCACACACTCCCATTTGCGTAATAATCAAATTGGGTCTGCAACAACATTTCCCAAACAGCAGACATGACATTCGTTGATTCTGGTCAGTTGACATGATGGAGACTTCCTTCTCCACCTCTTTGGTGTAGAGGTCATCCATACGAAAAAACCCAAAACAACACCAAAAAATCATAACAAATATTTATTTAAAACAACAACCATTTCAAAACCAAGCCCATTTATTCCATGTTGAAAAGTGATGATTATGTTTTCAATACCCACCGAGCCGAACTTGAACCTAATTTCAATAAACAAAACTATGACTCAATTGCTGCGAATCCCCCCAAGAAAAAAAGTGAAACCAAAACAATAATAAAAAGGTCTACACTCTTTTTTCCCCTCCAATTTAGCCCAATTAAAGCCTCAATTGTGCCCTGCCACCGCTTACAGATTTTATTGGTTTCATTAACAGCAATTTTTGTGGCAACTCATAAAAGAGTTTGCGCCCGCCAAATACCTACAAAATCAAAACAACAATTGTTATGTCATTTCTACACTTGATCTTGCAAATCGAAATAGTACGAATTTCGTATATCGCGCAAAACGCAAGCACGAATTCAAAACCCAAAACACACGAAGCTTTTTGCTCCAGTCACGTTTTCACACTCTCATTTTTGCGCCAATTTAATTTTCATTTTCGTGTTGAGTTTCGTTTCCGAGATAACGGCCAGCCAGCCAGCCAAGCCGACAAATGGCTTAATGGGCGGGCGGGCATCAGCGGATATGCAAACAAATGGCGCAAACGAAAATCCCCTCTTCGGCAAGTGTGAATAGAGAGATTATCCGCATGCTAATCCGAGATTAAGACGTGTAACATACATCCATCCAGCCAGCCAGCCAGCCGAACACCTCATTTGGTTTAGCTGGAAGTTTCCGACTGTTTCTTGGCTTTGGTTATGTGACTGCTGGCTTTACCCTTGAACTGCTGCTGGCTGGCTGAGTGGCTGACTAGTTGTTGAGTTTTTGTTTTCCTCTTTTGCCGAATTGAACCATGTCATGCCGCGCTCAAGTGGTGCGGTTTTGCAAATTAACACAAATTTGTTGATATTTATTTTTTCAATTAATTTTGAGTATTGTCGAATTGTTTACCAAAGTCATACTGGCGCACACAAACATTTTTCATGTTTTGATGAATATCATATTTTAATTTGGGTGCGAGAATGTGATCGGACAGTGATGACAACAGATGGGAATTCTTTCTATAGAATACTTGGTACAAAATATTAGAAAATCGTTGTTCGATAACCTTAAAATCCAGTAAATGAGAGCGAGCAATTTTGAAAATTTTAAAAATTAATCTGCAACATAAGCTATCTGAAGAACTGCTCTGTTCATGTCAGGCAATAATTTTATTATTTTTCAAAAAAAAAAAAAAAAAAAAAACCAAAAAAATACAGTGTTGATTTTTTTTTTTTTTTTTTTGAAAAAATAATAAAATAATTGCCTGACATGAAAAGAGCAGTTCTTCAGATAGCTTATATCAGGAAATATACTAATCAAGACATATATAAAGTCGGTCAGGAAGACTATTTTTTGACAACAATTTGACAATAAATCAAGTAGTGTTTGCATTATTGTGATTTGACTTTCATTTGATTTGAAATTGCAAATATATATATGGAATTGCAATATATAACTTAGTTGTCAGACAGAATAAGTCTCCGTCCATATATAGGCCATGATACTATTAAATTTATTTCTTCCCATATTTTCTAAATTTTTTCTTATTAACCACAATAAAGCTAATTTAAATCCCAGTAAAAATTGGCATCCTCTCCGTAACTCAACTGTCCAAATAGCTCTCTTCACTCGCTCTCACTTACTGGACTCTTGGGCTATTGAACAACAATTTGCACAAATTAGTGGGTTATCGAACACACCTAATACCAGGAAATACAAAGGAGACAATTCTCGAAAATGTAGGAAAAATGTCGCCATAGAAAATTAATATCGGAAGAATACAAAAATAAGCTTCTACTACTTACAATCTAGCAAAATACTAAAAATATGTAGCCATTCAAAAACCTGAACTGAATGAAGCCTTTTAGCAATTAATTCATAGAAAAAATGCCTATAAGAAGCTTTTATGCACAGAATAAGTTCGGCGGGCCTCCACCATTTGGAAGGAACTGGACAAATTTCAAAAAATTCTGAAAACTGCCAATTAAATGAGAACCGTTATGTGGAGACTATACATTTTTAAATACAAAATACAAATTTCAAATACAAAATTTGTAATAATTCCGCTAAAATCATGAAAATACCGAATATCGAGAGGTACCGTTATATGGGGGTTATATGAAAACGTGGTCCATTTAAGAACTTAACCTGCCTACTGGGAAAATATGCATGTATGCAAAATTTTAGCCTTCTATCTAAATTCATTCGAAAGATAGGGTCTATCATGAATATTTCGAGGAGTTACAAACGGAATGACAAAGCTAATATAGAATGGTGGATGGTATAAAACATGGGAAAGACTTCTATAGACAGATGACATTTCAGAGCTTTTCCATAAATAAGAAGATAGACGGAATACATACAAGACGTTTTTCATTGAAAAATAAGAACGTATACGTTTGTTTGAAGAAGTGGGGAGACATTTTAGAGGTATCTTACAGAGATATATAAAAGGACTCTTATGGAGATGAGTTTGTCTAGAGCTGGACCAGACATGCTCAGTTTTAGTTTAGAGCTTATTTTTCTTCACACCAACAATCGGGATCATTAAAAAACAAGGTAATCAGAGAGTAACAAAATTGTAGAATCATCTAAAGAGAGAATGTGTACTACAGATCTTCTAAAAAGGGAAAACAAACAAATAATCTGAGAATATAGTTTTTATTTATATTGTCCTTCAGACAAGCTTTTTAAAGGCAGAGGATATTTTAAAAGCCTACTAGAGCGACGAGACCATTTAAAAATCTTCTAGAGGAAGAGGAGATACATTTAATGTTATTTAACGACCGACGACTCCTTTGGGGGTCCCCTGAAGACAAAATACCATTTGGAGTCGATCTAGCGATGTCCGTCTGTCTGTCTGGCTGGATCGTCCAAACTTTGTAGATCGTAATATTATTGTCAAACTTAGATCGAATTCTGACATGGGCAATATCGGTCCACTCCTTCTGCTAACTCACCCAAAAAGGTCGGAATTTTCAAAAAAATATTTTACTGCACAGAAAGAAAAAGAATAATCCGATTTTGCTTCAATTTTGTAAATCCTAATATTTGCGTCAGCGCTACGTCAGATGCGAAAATGGACAATAAACACTTCATCAAATACCTCTCCCGTAAAGGGACGATATTTGGAATAATTATAAATCGTATAAAATGTGAAAATGTGTGAGTCCGATTGTCTTTAAATTTCACACAGCTTTTATTAACAAAACATTTGGTATGAAAATGGTAGGTAGCCTTCTGGCCAAGCGGACATCTTTGAATCGATATAAAAAATACTCCGACGATTGGTTTGAGGTGTTGAAACGAATGGACAAATTCCATTTTATGGTGGAGTGAAGAAAAATCGAAATACGTTCCTTGAAAGGCATTCTGCAATTAGGTCTTAAAGACATACCTCTGAAATGCTATTAAAATTCGACAGAACCTAAATTTTTAATGAAGGCTCTGAAATATTGCACCTAGGACGATTGATAATAAAAACAGCACATAATTCTCGGTATCTTTACGCTCAATTTGAATCGGAATCAGCTGGAATTTAATATTTCTGGTTCTCATTAGGTAGTAGTGGTAGTAGTGAGGGAAAAATCCACACTTTAAAGTGGTTGTATAAATCCGGCTTTTGCTAAAGGTTAAAGGTCTCTTATCAGTAATGTCACCGACCGTTTGGTGTTATTTTAAGGTCCTAGTCATATTTTCCAGCCGAAGTGGATGTAATTTGACAATTTGAAAACTCATCGAGTAGGAACCACCCTCCTCACATAAATTACTCAACATAGGTTCTAACCACATTTTTCAACTGAATGTAGTACAGATTTCAACATATGGCCCCAATTTATAGCATTTGCGGAATTTCTCCTAAAAGTCTTCCATCCATAAATCCTACCTAAAAAGCATCTCTAAATAGTTTCTCATTCGAAAACCAACTCTAGAATATTCTATAGCATCAATCATTCTGCAACCACTGTTTTTCGAATCACTGATTTTACTCAAGTTCTTTTTATTTTTTTGGCACAAGTAAATATTTCCAGCATGACAAGACCCATTCAGAGCGGCCGGACCCCTAAATCAAATAATAGATCATACAAATAGTGTTGATTGTGCTACATGTCCATTGTTGGTTGTTTCGAATGTCAAACATACAATATCGCTGGCAAAGTGTTCGAATCATTTGTTTGTTTATGCGGTTAACACCTGTCAAAACGAAACAATTATCGCAGCAATTTAAATGTTTTGCGGAATATTTTTCGGGCTAATTTTTTTTCGTATCGAGTGCTGATAAATGATGAAAAGTTATCTTTTTCGCAGCAGCATAAAAGTCCAGCATATGGTCTGCCCATCCAAGTAAATTAAGTTACGTTACGTCGGACATTCATTAAAATATGCCGAATATTCGAATGTTGTTTTCTTTGTTGTTTTGGCAACCTCATCAGCAACACCCAGCATAACTACTGGCAAATGTGAAAGTGTTTTTTTTAGTTTTTGCGCAAAAAACAAATATCATTAAGTTGTTGCCATTGTTGCACAGAGGGTGTTGCGGAAAAATAATTAAACAGCAGTTTTGTTGTGGCGGCATTAGATGCCGTTTTTTTTCAAATCACTTTTGCTTTTCATTGTTTTTACACCGCAACAAATACAAAAATATGTTTTTTGTAGCTACAAAAGACGGAAATAATTGAAAGGTTTATGTTTTTTGCACATACATACAAACATACATATACACGTATACATGTGTAGACATTATGTCAAGGTTACTACCGAGCATGCGTATGCTGTAGTATTTTTTAGTATTTTTTAGCTTTTATCTGTTGCGCAAACTGTATTCGAAAGTCAATTTCTAAAACAATGATATTTACTATTGAACATTGAATTTCGTTAGAGCAAATTTTTAATTATTTTCACCATTCGCAATTTATTATGAAACTCTTAAATGCTATTATGTAATGCTATGTGTTATTTCAACGAGATACTAGACAAAGCCACTAGTTAGTAATAGAAAATTGTTTACATTGATACATTGGGCGCCACGTTGAGACTCCACAACTTATAAAAAAGCAACTTTTCGGTTAAATGCTCTGCAGAAGAAGGGAAGGGGGGGGGGGGGGGGGGGGGGGGGTGAAGATTGGGGTAGAAGAGAAATACTTCTTTGTTGTGCAGTATCCTTCTGTTCGACTACTTGGTGTTATAGACCCCGATGGTCTACCATTATGAAGCAGAGAGCTCAAGACATAAGCAATTGTAGTAATCCCCGAAATTAGCTAACATTAGATCCCATACCAGACCTTATTCAGATCATGGTAAGTGAAATAAAGGAGTTAAGAAATTTTGTTAAGACAACTGAATTTAAAATATAATAGACTGTAAATTGCCGGCCTTCTTTCAACAACTTTTTATTCTAGACCGCACAACAGGCCTATACTGGCTTAAGCGTATGTCTACCAGGACATTTGGCGACCCTCGACCCTCTTTTCTACCTAGCCTAACCTAACCCCAAAATAATTAAATCGAAATGATAAGGTAGAATGTTTATTTGACAATCTTGCCAACCCAGATTCGAAGGCTAGGCCAAATCCGAATTGAAGTCAGGCATTCAAAATAATATCAAAGAACTATATCTTTCTAAGCAGGTGATCCTCATTTTGTACATTCGAATACACTTCCACAAGAATTCTATATACCAAAAATCGTTTTAAGCTTTTTCATATATAAGATTCTGCCAAAAAACCTTTTAAAGACAAAAAATCTTCTTAAAGTCATTTATGTTAGAAATAATTCCATCAACAGCTTCAATGTATATAAACAAAGATGTTCCAAGGAGTTTCAAACTAGGAAGGTCTTCAAAATACCGAAGAGTCACCAGAGGCGCTCTAATGATCGTTTTAAAGGTCTACTGTGTGGCATATCTTTCTTTGTTATGTTTTTTTACCATCGACATTTAATTATTGCATTTTTGCTTGTAACCCTACGTTGGGCGCCACTAGAGCAAGACTTATGGTTTGATTCCCAGTTCAACGAGACATGGTCTTAGTATGGTATTGTTTATGACCCGATTTTGGGCGCCAATAAAGAATGGCATTTATTTTGTCCACATGTTCAGCTCGATTAAGTTCGTAATTAATTTCGACAAGACATTGGGCGCCAGTAAAGCATGCCATAATTTACGTTGTTTTCTTAGTTAAAAACTTCAAAATACCCGACATAACAAATTTTTATTAAGTCTTAACAAAAAGTATACCCATCAGAGGGCTGCAACGAGTATGCAAAAATTCAAGCATACTCGGTTTCTTACATGATTTTTGTTGATGCAGTCGTTTAGTTTGATCTGAATGAAATGACCGTTTTCGCTTCTGATCGAATCGAACGCTCAGTTTGAATCACTTCACTCACAATCAAACATGAGCGTTCGAGACGGTTTGATGTGTTCAGCAACATGAGTTGATCGAACACATGAATGTAAATGAGCAATCACAACCGTGATTGTCTTCTTTCAATCGAGTTCGCTTAGCGTCATTGTTTATTCAACCATTTAATCAAGTTGGGACAGTTTATTTTGACTTTTTTAATATTTGAAATAGAAGAATATTGTGATAGTGCGACCGAAATTGTTGCAAGTAGAAACTACACAGGTGTAGGTAAACGAAAAGGTCGAAGTTTGTGAAAAATCTTGACCAATATTGTAAAATAAAAAAATATTTAAACATTTTTATTTTTCTAAATACCAATGATGTGTTTCTTTATTAAAAAATTTAATTTTGTTTTATTTATTTTTTTTTTTTTTTTTTTAAATAAGTTACTGAAGTCTAGCATACCAAAAACCCAAATAAAATGAAAAATTGTATGCTTATTAAATATAATTTGTACCAATTTCTTTAATGGGGACATCTTTTAGTTATGAAATCCTTAGTAAAATTACAATCATGATTTCGCTCAGATTCGAACATTTGTGTTTTAATCAAATCAAATCACTTAACTAGGATAAATAAAACCGAGCAGACTCATCATAGATGATCGACGCGTTATGAACAATTCAACATAAGTTCGTAAACAAATAACTCATGTCAGCTGTTTGATTGCGATCACAAAACTTCGATCAATACATGTTTGATCACAACTTTTTCGTTTGGCTTGAGTAACTCGAATGAACATGTCGCATCTGACCGACTGATTGAGTTTGATTGTATTTCCACTGTGTGTGAACAACCCTACTCAATCATACTCATTGCAGCCCTCTGATACCCATATAGAAAGACCGATAAGACCGATATCGAGACAATAAAAGTTATTTTAGATATTATATGAAAATAAGCTTATAATGATTTTAGGGATGCCGAAATCTGTTTCCTTTAAATGACTTCTATTTATCGTAGCGTTTTTACCCTCAACATTGATTTATAGCGTAGCTATTAGCGATCAATAAATGATTACACGTGTTTTATTCAATTTCGAGCTCGATTAAATACATTATTAATTGTAGTCCCACGTTGGGCGCCAATAAGCATAATAAGACAAACAAAAAAATCAAGCAAGAATTTGTTTAGAACCAGTAATCAAAGCCTTCGGAATATCTAACAACAATTTTGTAATGTGACCAGACGTTGGGCGCCATCGATACGGGGCACATTTATTGTTCTCTAATTGTAAGAAATATTGATTTTGTTCGTCATTTTTATTGACCCGATACGAGTTTTCTTTAATTTTGAGTTCGATTAAAAGCGTCATCAATTGTGGCCCCACGTTGGGCGCCAATAATATATACTGTGTGAGTAAATACTCAAAAAAAATTTTTCAAATTAAATCGTTTTTGTGAGGGATTCAAGAAGTGGGCCTGTCTAAAGGATCTTAAACTGACATCGAAACAATAATAGAAATTGTATTTTGGCAGCACAGAAGTTAGCTAAAAACCAAGTAAAAAAGCTGTAAGTTCGGCCGGGCCGAACTTTGAATACCCTCCACCATTTGAAACGAATTTGGCAATTCTCAAAAACAATAAAATCCGTTAAAAATTCTGTTAAAATCTTAAAAAAAAACCGAATGTAGCTGTTACATTAGGGTCTATACGACGACATGGACCTACATAGATAATCTTTGTCATAAGCCATTACAATATTCAAATGCGAAACTTAATAAAAATCGGTGAATAATGTAGCTAAAATCATCAAAATACCGAATATCGGGAGGTACCGTTATTTGGGGGCTACACGAGGACGTGGATCTGCACGAACAATTTTCTGTTTTAGGCTGTAGCATCTATTACGAACTTCAAATACTAAATTTGAAACAATTCCGGTGCATAACGTCGCTAAAATCATCAAAATACCGAATATCGGGGGGTACCGTTATATGGGGGCTATACGAAGACGTGGACCTGCACAGACAACTTTCTCTTATAGGCTGTAGTATTATTTCAAATTTCAAATACCAAATTTGAAAAAATTGAGATGAACATTGTCGCTAATCAACAAAGAACCGAATATCCGGGGGTACCGTTATATGGGGGCTAAAACTAACATGGACCTACATGGCCCATTTCAATACCAAAAATCCTGCAGACATAATATACATTTGAGTAAAATTTTACAATCTACTTCAATTCGTTCGGAAGCTAGAGTGATTTCCACAGACGGACAGACGGATAGACGGACGGACATCGCTTAATCGACGTAGAATTTTATGCTGATCAAGAATATATATACTTTGTGGGGTCTAAAATGTATATTTCAAGGTGTTACAAACGGAATGACAAACTACTACTATGGTGGAAATTATAACAACAAAACAGTAAATTTGTTGGAAAAAGTAGTAAAAGCCGGTAGTTAATCTAAAATCAAGCGATATCGTAACATGAGTTGACGTTGGGTGCCATTTATAAAAGGTATATATTTGTACGGTATATTTGGAATATTTTATTGTTAGCCGATTCAAAAAGGCTCTCATCGAAAAAACTGATGACACCTAAAAACCGTTTGCAAGGTATCTAGAGCCCTCTAACCGGTACATGTCCAAAATACTACTTTTGCTTCGAACAACGAATCCCTGATATATATATCTATAAATGCAATACATCTAAGAAAAAAATTAAGGAAGTGAAAATAATAGTTATTCTCTTGAAAAGTCAACCAGACGGGCTTGAAAAGATAACCAGATTCTGCTGTGCATAATACACGCTTAATACTCTTTTGAAACCAAAATATAAAGGGTTTTTCTTTAGAGCAAGGGAAAGCGCTGTTTATGTTGGGCGCCATGATATACAAAAAATGCACACAAGATAAGAGTGTTGAATTGATTTCAAATTTTGCATTAGGCGCCGACATTTTCTACAATGTGTTTTTTTTTTAATTTGATTTTAAACTTTCTACAGCCTTCTTTGGTGAACGAGCATTTTTATTTTTTTTTTTTTTTTTTTTTGGGAGAGGGGAAATCGCCAAACCCAGCTCAGCAGAAAAACGTTTTAGGTTTTTGATTTCTTCAGAGCACTGAGCTGAGCAAAAGAATGCACTGCGTACGTTGGGCGCCACGACATACAAAAAATAACACAATAACTTAGAAAATAGAGAAATAATTGATTTCAAATTTTACTTTGGACAGTAACTTTTTCTAGAGTATTCTTGGAAAATTATGCAAATTCTTGTCTTCCGATCAGATTCAGCTCTGCATAAAAAACGCTGTAGGTTCTTTTGGGACCAAAATCTAAAATTTCTTCATTAAGAGAGAGCCTCAATCGATATAAAATATACATAAAAACAACGATAAGATTATTTTAAAATAGACGTTGGGCGCCAATTTTTTTCTAAAGCATTCTTGGAAAAGTATGTAAATTCTTCTCACCGTGCTTGCGTATTTTGGGACCAAAACCTAAAATTGCTTTATTGTAAGAGAGCTTGGATAAGCAAGAAAATGCATTGCTTACATTGGGCGCCAATCGATAATAAAGGACATTAAATCCTTATAAACCTACCTGAAAAATACTTTTATGACTTAATTTTTCATTACCTAAAACACCTAACAAAATGTATTTGCAATTTATGTTCTTCTTACTCACATCTCGTCTTCTGCCGGGAACACATCACCCCAACACATTGAAGATACTTTTCAACCTCTTCTTCCAACTTTCACAAAACCAAATTCTTGTCAGAAGTAGACATATCAGTGATATGGCAAATCCGTTGGAGATGTAGCACTCAAAACAACAAACAGAACCATAATAATTCTAAATTGTGCAAACACTTCAAAGTTAAGAAATACTCTTTCCGTTTTGTTTTTGTTAATATAAATATTCCACAAGGAAAAACAAACAATAACTCCAAACACACATCACTACCCTCAGCATCCAGAATTTATCTCTTAACAATAACACAATGAAGAACACACCGAAAGCTTTTAAAAGATGCTTCGTTGGTGGTGGCAATGATGAGATTTCAACAATACCGCATTGTTGATATCTCACAAAACATACACTCACACACACACACACATACCGAGAAATCTATATATATAGGGAAACACAATTTTCGCCTATATGGCAAAAAAAAAACTTCTTACAGTTTCAAATGTGTCTGCTGGCGTCTTGCGAGAAATATATTCGTACTTCCTTCTGGGAGTCTCTTCGAGAGTTGTTTGTGTGTGTGTGTGTGTGGATTGTTTACCTTTTTGGAAACCACCAAACAACCAACATTCTCATGGAATCCAAAAACAAACAAAATGTAAATTTGTATAAAATAATAAAAACAAAAAACAGCAACAACAAATAAATAAATAAGGAAAGTCGTTTTGTGAGGAAACCAACAACAACAACAAAAATTAACCGACATCAGTACCTACATCAACTACAATTAAGAAAGTGGACGTTGAGGATTGTTTTGGCTTGTTGTTTTGGTAATACAACAACAAGCCCATACCGACAGCCAACAATGGTGGTGGCCTTAACGCCCCAAGCGCCAACAAAATGCAACAGAACACCACCCAGAGGCCGCAGACCAGCAACAAAGACGACAGCAAAAATCGACAGCTTTAACAACCCAACAACCACCCAATGCAAATAAGTCTTAAGCGCACCCGTAGTCGGTTTCCGTTTCTTTTTTTTTGTGCATTGTTGTTATTGTTCTTGTTAGTTTCACCATCGTCATCATCATCCCATGTGGTGGCCCGGCAATGCTCAAGAGTACTTCCAACATTCGCACTTAATGGTCTTTGTCTTGTGCTTGTTGGCCGAGTGGTTGAATTGTTTGTTTGGTTGGTGGTCAACCTCCATGTACTAGTTTTGTCGGTCTCTTCGATTTATCTCTACCCCACATCGCACATCCATCTATCCTTTGTTTCGGGGGATTTTTTCTTTTTTTGTGGTCCATGGGGAGCAGAGTATTCATTCGTACAAAGTGTTAACACACTAGAACTGACACCACACCACGAAATGCAAAATAGTTTTCTCGTTACATGACAGTAGTTAAATTTACAATTTCCATATGTTTTTTCAGCAACACAAACACTCGCAGGCACAAAGGCTGCGGTGATGCTGAGGCGCTGTGGCTCATGGGAAGTAATCCTCATATGGTACTGTGGTTGTGCCATACAGTAGGTGACAAAAATGTAAAGTTGTTTGCTTAAGAAGGCTTGGGAAGGCATGGGCATGAGAATGGGTTACATATATTGGGCGCCAAGATCTGTAAAGAAATATAATTGATTTTAAACTTTACGTTGGGCGCCATAGTTTATAAAAGCTTATTTCGAAGACCTTAAGACTCAGCCTTATTTCCCATATAACATATATGAAAGGGTATAAGTTAAATTTGATTAAACTTGTCATATGGTCACATTGGACGCCAAAATATTTAAGGAAATACACTGTTGTGTACTAAGATAATGGATAAATAAATTGTAAATTTTACGTTGGGCGCCACGTCCTACTCACAAAGACGATAAGACTCAGCCTCAATTTCCAAGTCATATGAGAGAAAGAAGTCATAGGAAAGAATATAAGTTCTATATGGCAAAAATTCTCGATTCTAGGTGTAATTAATTCTCGATTCTAGGTGTATAATAAAAATTCTCAATTCTAGGTGTAATTGAGTGATTTGATTTTCATGTTTTTGTATTGGGCGCCAGTGTGTGCAATGCATTGTAGAAGCACATGGGAAGCAAGTCTCATGCGGTACTGATGTTATGGTATACAGTAGGTGACAAAAATATAAAGCTGGTTTTTTGGAACGCCTGGGAGGATGAGAGAATGTACGGTGAACGTTGGGCGCCAAGATATTCAAAGAAATACACAATAACTAAGATAAGGCAGTGAAATAGTTGATTGTGAATTTTACGTTGGGCGCGTACAAGGCCTCTATTCACATATAATATATGTGAAAGGATATAAGTTCGATATTGCCAAAATATTCAATATATCTTAAGAACTACACGATTCCCAAGAAGGGGTGTAATTGAGTAAATCGATTTTATTTTTTTTTACATTGGGTGCCAGTATATGAGTCTGCGTTGAAGCTCATGGTACACAGTAGTTGACAAAAATGTAAAGTTGTTGTCTTGAGAACGCTTTTGATCTTAAGAGAATATGTTTCTAACGTTGGGAGTCAAGATGTACCAAGAAATACACAGTAATGAAGATAAGCGTGTTATTGAAGTAATTGATTTTAAATATGCATTGGGCGCCAACTTTTTCCACAACCTTTCCGGGGGGAACTTGCAAATTTTTGTACGACGAGCTTGGGAAGGCTTCCAGACTCAGCTCTTCATGAAAAAATGTAACCAGACTCAGCTTTTCATGAAAAAGATTACCAAACTGGGCTTAGGATAAAAATAAACGCTTTTGGAAAAAGCCACTACTTATGTTGGGCGCCATGATATACAGATTCAGTTGATTTTAAATTCACGATGGGCGCCAACTTTTCTACAGCCTTCTTTGGTGATTGTGTAATATTTTTCACGACGAGCTTGCGATGACAACCAGACTCAGCTCTGCATAAAAAAACGCTTGATGTTCTTTTGTAAGCAAAATGCAAAGTTGTCTTCTTTAGAGCACTGGGGTGAGCCAAAGAAACAACTGCTTATATTGAGCGCCATGATATACATAAAATTACATAAGATAAGAGTGATGATTGAAATAATTGCTTCTAAATTTTACGTTAGGTGGCAACTTTTTCCAGAGCATTTTTTTAAATATTTAGTATTCTTTAAGTGTGTTTTTTAAGTAGTTACTTTTAAATTTACGTTGGGTGCCAACTTTTTAACAGCCTTTTTGGCGATCCTGCAATTTTTTTCGACGTTATTCGCAAGTGAAAAATTTGCAAGAGCTCAGCTCAGCGTATACTCGCTTTAGGTTTTTTTTTTTTTTGTAAATTTTATTCCTTTAGAGGCACTGGGGTGAGCAAGAGAATGCACGTTCCCGTTGGGCGCCATTACGCGTTTTTTAGTGGTTGATTTAAAAATTATGTTGGGCGCCAATTATGGAACCAAAAGTTAAAATTTATTTTTTTAAGAGGGCTTGGATGAGCAAAAGATTGCACTGCGTACATTGTGCGCCAATTTATATCATAATAACAAAGTAAGATGGCTTATTGAAATTACTATTTTAATTTTACGTTGGGCGCCAACTTTTTCTAAAGCATTTTTGGGAGAATGTGCGATTTTTTTGATTAACGTTTGTGAAGACCACAAGACTATGTCTAGCATTTAAAGAAGCCTTTAGTTTCAGGGTCCTTAAAATTATTCTTTACTTACGTTGGGCGCCAACACATGCTAAATACAGAATACCCAAGAATTGAGTTTCTATTCCATTTTTGATTTTTTTTTCTTTGAATTTGGGACAAAGATCATATGTCTAAAATTTTAAGGTGTATGTACCGAAGCAGCTTGAACTCTTCTCATGGCATATAATAGGGATGCCAGAGACGCACTCGGATCCTGCCGTCGTTTTTTGTTATATTTTGACATTAATATACCTTGCCTTGATGCCATGCTGCTTATGTATTCACACCTTTACTTGTTTACTTCTTTTTCGAGCAAAGCCAATTTATTGGAATACCAAAAATTACTACGCAATGTTACTGTTATGCAACGTGTATTACCATCGATTTTCAGTATAACATCAAAAACAAGGAAAATACTTTATCCATTCTCTTTATAGTTATATTTCTTTTATCGATGACGCGTTTTATGAAAACAACCGTGGAACGTTCATTCTCCCATGGCATTCGCCATATTTGTTGCGAATGTCTTATAGGCTGCAACAACTTTTGCAATTTTTTTATCCAACTTCCTTTGGAGAATATGGGATTTCTATGCATTTTGAATGTCAATGCGGTTAGGCCCTATTAAGGACAAACTTCTATTCCCCCAACAACCAATAAATCTAAATTCTAAAATAATCTGCTCTGCAAAAACGAAACATTACTTAAAATGCAAAAATTTTATATTACACTTAAATCGGAGGGACACTGATTAATGTCCTCAGATGTATCGGCATAAATCCATGACCAAAAAAAGTGGAAAATCGAATGATATTTGACAAACCAAATATCTCATTTCATCATTGGGCGCCATTGTGATTTGGACGCCACACAATAGGTTAAAAATTCAGTTTGTACATAAAAAAACAACCAAGTCAAAGCAACGAAAATTAATATTTTACTCTTCACGTTGGGCTTTGAAGAGAATGATTCTTTCGGAATTTTTTTCTTTTCTTTTCTTTGTATTTATACGTTGGGCGCCAGCAGACTACTACTACCTACTTGCCAGAAGCAAAAAAATATACAAAGTTTAAAAATTTGTCAGCCAGTGAAAGACTAATATTTTACTTTACAATTGGGCGGCACTTTGACAATTATATATTTTTTAGATTTTTTTAAAAATTGTAAATATTTCCATAAGTGGCCAAAAACAGTAGCACCTACTTTTCTAGAATCCAAAAATTTATTCGAAATTATAGACCGCGAGAGTATAAGAATTTGATTACTCATTAAAGTGCCTACGAGAAGTTTTTCAGAATTCTAAGAAATAACAGTTTTCCTGTGAACAAGTTTATACATTGGGCGCCATCAGAGAATCAGCTACTTTGCCCAAAGAAATAAAAAAAAACTTAAGTTTAGACCTTCCGAGTCCAATAATTTATCTTACGATTTCACGTAACCACATCTTCCGTTTATTTTCCATATCTGGGATATTCTTAAAATGGAGAATTTTATTACTTTGGATATATATGGCGAATTTCTAGTTCGAAAATTCTGTAAATTATTCTCATTCAAGTATGTTGAAGAATTTCTTCAGATTTTGGAAAAAATATAGCATTCGTATAAATAAATTTGTACGTTGGGCGCCAGCAATCAATGCTTAATTAAAGTAAACCCTAAAATTGTTTGCCTATTAGGCTTTTTTGGTTAATTTTCCTATTTTAATTATTTTCCATGCCTGGAGTATTCTTTATGTAAAGCATTGCTTTACTTTGGGATATTTATGGTGAATTTCCAGTTCAAAAATTTCGGACATTATTCCCATTTAAGTATGTTGAAGAATTTCATCAAATTTCTGAAAAAGATATAGCATTAAGCAAATTCACACGTTGGGCGCCAGCATGAATGTTTAATTAAAGTTCACACAAAAATTATTTACCTACAAGGCTTCTTGGGGTAATTTTCGTTCTTTAAAAAAAACACACAATGAGGCGCCAAGGAATTTTTCAATATCACAGTAACCCTAAAGTAAATCTCCAATTTTTTAGGAATTCTTAAAAAAATTCTATTCGCTTCATGTAAAAATTTTCGCTTTTACTCTCTTCAACGCTCGCTATATACCACAATATCTACAGCCAGAAGGAAGATATTCCCAATAAATAACATAGCTTTTCTCCCCCAAAAACAATTGCATTTTAATATGACTCTCAAATTGAGTTTACTTTGGACCATCAACTTGGTCGGTTTTGGTATTGTTCATAGCCATTGCCCTATGCCAAACCTTACATGCTCTAAGGCCATGGGAGCACAACACATATGCGGACAACATATATTGTTGAAGCAATCATGGACTTTACACACAAATCCACTTTATGCCATCGCGATGATCAGAAGGACAGACGCTTCATCTTCTTCGTGAGATGTCCACGGAGGCAAATCGATGCATTCAATTTGCGGCCTCTAGAAGGCAAGGCATTGTACTCGATCCGTTGTGAACATGGACATTTGACTATTTGGACAATTTATTTGTTAATGGCTTTTAGCAACACTTCATTTAAACAATTGACATAAATATTTGCGCCACCAACACCCCAAACACCGGACAATGCAAAGCCATAAAATGTCCAACGCCAGAACATGACAAGTTACAGTGAGGCGTAACAGCGGTGAAAAGTGATTTCTAATTGTTTTCGATTTGCTGAGATCGGGAGATACCAAGCGGCAATCAAAGTCCGACTTAAGGTGGTAAAGGCCAACAATGGAAATTTATGAGTTATTCACAAAATACCAGGAAAATCGGAGAAAAATGTCTTTCTTCCAGGTTTTTTTGCGGCTTCCTCTCTTTGATAATACATTGTTGATTCTTTTAATCACCGGTAGTCTTTATGACATTTGTTATTGTTCGGCTTTTGCACTTAGCCACCCATTGATGATTCTTTTAGCGAGGGGAGTAGGATTCTGAAATTTGCATGTATTTCTTTCACTTGATGTCGTTTCGATGCAGAAAATGCCTTCGTCCGGCCATTTATCATTGTTGGTGGCGCCACATTAAAAGATTATTGCCACATTACGTGGCTTTCTTCTTTGGCCTGTAGTCACCGTGCTGGTGTAACCCACAAAAGTCTTGGCGTCGAAAGTGCGTGACAATGCGCCAAGCGTCCTACATTGTTGAGGTGTCTGCAAATGATTCATTATTAAACACTTGACTGAATTATAACGCGAAGATTGAAAAAAAAAACAAACGCGGTGTTTGGAAAGTGCTTAATTATTGGCGACCTGGGAAAATATTTGGCGTGAAGTATGGGTATGAGTAAATACTTGATGGAATACTGAAGGAGGAGGAGGCGTCGACTTTTAATTCATAAATTTAAAAAATCAGTTCAAAACAAATCACAGTTGTAAGAGCCTACCGATAACCTCTCGACAATTAGTGTATATCGAATGCTCTTGGACACTGAGGCTTGTAGAGGAACTTCTGTTCATACGTTGGGCGCCATTTTGACCCCCTGAATTTATGGATGAATTTCTTATAAGAACTAAATTTATTTAGGAATTTTGAAGAAATTCTTATATTATGTTTGTACTTTCATCTCCTGAATCCAAAAAATCTTAAGAAATTCTATGAATGCTTGGGCGCCATTTTTAAGGCACTTATCAAGATAGATGACAACCCCATATTTCTCAAAGCATATACGAATATTTCTCTAGGCTGATGCCAAAATATTCCTAATGAACTTTTTATAAGATCATGTGCTTGTTTGCTCGGTTTTCGAACATAACTGGCTAAGAAATGGGCCACGCAGTTTAAAAATACGCCCATGTTAATTATTCAAAATTAACATATTAGGTGTTTAACAACAAATTGAACACTGTCTACAGGTCATTCTTTATTTATTTGTTGGATGCCATTTTGGCCTTTCGAAATTATGAATAGTCAATTTTATTTGAAATATTTGAGATTTTTGAAATACTCTTTATGTTGCCAAGTAAATCATTATCTCCCCGTTTAAACAAACATATAGTCATTTATAGGCCTCAAATCTTCGGAACGAATATTTATTTATGTATTGGGCGCCAAATGTAATTCTGAAAAAAAAAAAAACAAAAATAATATTGGGTTTTTCTTTAAATAATTCACAATTGATTGACTTTAATATTATGCCTTTGGACTCCGTTTGACCGACTTCGCCTTAAAAACAAATCAATGTATTTTATCATCTAATAACTTTATATAGTAAATTCGAAGCCAAATCATAGATATTTCCAAAAAAATCGCTTTAAAGATGCAGCACAGATTTGAAAGGCAAAACTTCGACAACATTGTTACTCATTAATTGGACGCCATTTTATGGCTATTTATGAAGACGAAACATACATAGAGAGAGGATTATATTATGGTTTGAATAAATTTCATTAATATTATTCAAATCGTTGGGCGCCATTTTATCTGACTTCTGCTTAATATGCTTCCAACTGTAAAATCAGTATAGTTCAACTTTCTATATGGATTTGAATTCAAAACATAGATATTTCCAATAAATTTTCTTAACATTTTTCAAAGCCAAAACTTCGAAAGCGAAATGGCGCCACCAATGTAGGCTAAATAGAAAAACGAATAAATTATTCAAAGAATATTTCACTATTACCACCTTGAATCCAATTCGTTGGGCGCCATTTTCATCAAATTCTGTTTTAAATGCAATTAAAACAATTACCCGGATCACGAAAGGAGAAAAGTAATACACGTTGAAAAGATAAACATTTCAAAAAATATATCTTGAAACACACCAAAGATTTTAAAGCCAAAATTAAAAAAAAAAGTTGTTCATTCGTTGGACGCCATTTTGAGACTACCACTTCGCAGCAAGTTAACAAATTTGTCGAATTGTAAAATCATCAATTCTTGGGAGCCAATGACAACAGAACTCAGCAGTTTCGATACTACAATTGCCGAAGAATCGAAATACGGCACTAGTAACAGTAGAAAGTCAAAATAAAATGGGAAAAGTTGAAAAGACGTTAATTTCAGCCGGATCTAATTTTGTATGTCTTTCGGCATGGGAAAGCTTGAATTGTCGCCAAATATAGATTTCTTCAAACTAGTTATGGTTGGGCGCCACTTTCACTGAATTATGTTCAAAATATGTAGAATTTAAAATCATTACCCATAGCAGCCAGTATCACAAGAACTGGGGAATTTAGGGAGAATGCTCTCCCAAAGAGAAAATGCCAAAAATGCCAAATTACACCGAAATTGAAGAGATATCCTCCTAAATGTGAGCCATGCCCAATGATGAACATATATTGAGGGTTTTCTGCGAGAAAAGTTAATATTCCCTGAAACTCAATTCAGATGGTACAAACTATCAGATCTATATTGACCGTTATATGGCGCAATACCCCAAAAGTAGACCGATATAGAACTAACTTTTTTGCCAAATTTCAAAGCCTCTATCTTCATTTCACGGACAGATCGACATGGAAAAAAATCGAAAAAAAATTTCTATTTAAAAAAAATATATACATTATAGGATCTAAAACCAATATTTCGAAATGATGCAACACACAAAGTGACAAATGCGAAATACCAATCCTGGATTATCTTTGGGTAGAGGGTATAAAATTATGATCCAAATCCAACCACAGACGTAACCAAAAACGTCTTTCGAACCATTTCAAGCAAAATTTCTTAAAACCATCTAAAAATTTACCATTTAACCCCTGGGCCCTACCCTGGCTACGTCAGCAAATGTAACCACTCCCAGTTAAATACTTTTGCAAGATTTTCTTGAAGTATTCAGCCACATGGAAATGCAGCTAAATCCCTGAAAGTTAATCCAACTCTGTCAAATCCTTTGGGATCTCCGAAAAGACCCAAATGGGCTGGGATCTATACGCATATCCCGAGTTCCGATTTTTATTTTTATTATAAATGCCTGCATTCAGTACTAGTTTACACATCATAAAAGAGTCACTTTTTGACATTTCTATTCAGCATTTTTATAGTATAGTTTTAGGCTCTCTTGACAAGCCAAAGACCAGCATAATACCAGTATATCTGTAGTTATGCTACATGTAAATAAATATAATGTAAATTAATTAAAATAAATATAGTTTATATAGCAGAGTATAACATTTTTTATTAGCTTAAAAAAATATTGGGAGCGCTTCAAAGTATGCTATTCAATGTTAAAAAATCATAGCTCTAATACGATGAGTAAACTAGCCCCTAGATCAGTATTGCATACAGTCATATGTAATAAACGAAATATTCGGAACTAGAAATATACATATAGATCCCAGACCATTTGGGTTTTTTCGAAGATCTTAAGAGCTTTGACAGAGTTGGATTCACTTTCAGGGAACTCTAGAAGGATTTAGCTGCAATGTCGCATACACTATAATTTATATTTGGCCTCCGGACAAATTTTGCCGAAATATTTAACTGGTAGTGTTAGGATTCACCGACGAAGCCAGGATGGGGACCCAAGGGTCCAGGGTCCCCTTCAAAGTTATAATTTTTTTGGGAAATTTTACTTGAAAATCCATTTTTTCACTACACTTTCAGGGAACTCTAGAAGCATCAGGAATACTATTTCCATTCTGTTTCTTTAAAACTGTGATATATGAAACGTCATTTGCCTGATTCCTTAATAGTCTATCTTTAATTTGTACTAGGCCGAATGTCTGATTTTAATTCACAAAAAATATTCCATTTCTTAATTTTTGCTGCCTACTTCAAGGCGAGATTTAAGCTAACCAATTATCATGGTAGAAGAATATAGGTAGACGCGTCGACACAGCTGCTGGGACAATGAACTGTCAAACCTATTTTGGAATTGAAAGTGTTGAATGAAAAATTATTTAAATTTGTAAAAATTGTTGAAAACGCGAATTATAATAGCCTCCGAATGACGTAGGATAAGAAAACATATAAAGATCTACTTATATTTGAAAATACATTTAAATTTTTTTGACATATCAATGCTCCCAATCGTTGATGCAACTACCTGTATTTTTCTGCCATGCCAATTATTTTCCAATTTCATTGAAGAAACTAATTTTTTCCTTTCAATAAATTCCCACAATTCACCCGGCAGCAGCAATGCCATAATGAATATGTCATCCAAGTGTTTTCGTTCGTTTCTTTTCTTTATTCGTTTTTTTTTTTTCAATTTGGAAACTCTAATCGATGTTTTTATTATTACCCTTTTTTGGGGCAACTCCTTGTGCAAATTTGTTTTCATGATTGTTGTTGGCTGGCAACATAAATACCTACCAGCGAACCACACACACACATGTGTGCCTGCAACTCCGACCATAGCATAATACGAGTGAGTACACATTAATGTCTGAAACGTTTAGTGTTCATTTAAAATGTGGCATGCATGACATTTAATTGGCCTCATTGCATATATAAAAGAAAACTGAAAACTGAAAAAAAAATTGAAAATAAAACCAAAACTGAACGCCCGTTCAATTCAACAACGAAACGAAGTCATTGGGAAGTGTTTTTTCTAATTTTTTCATTTTCCTTTCTTTGTGCGAAACTGGGCAATTATTCACATATTTGGCGGCTAACCAAGCATTGAAGCAGTGACAATAACAGCAGCAACAACAACAACAAAAAAGTAAAAGCATGGCCCTTTTTTGTTGTAGAGAATTTCATAGGATGACGTTGTTGTTGGCCACCAACCATTTTTAGCGGCTGACCGACGAACTATTCAATAACTTTTTTTTTTTTTTTTTTTTGTTTAATTGCCGCTTGCCATTGTTATGCAAAAACAATAACCAACAACGTCACCAGCCGCTGCTTTTCTTCTTTCATTATGACAGCTTACGTTTTTGTAACATTATCGATCGATCGATATGAAAATAACAAAAGCAAGCATCGTCCAAAAAACAAAAAAACTGGTGATAATGAAAAAATATCCCAATTTTCTTAATGAAAAGACACAAAGTCGTGACAAACGATTTTGTTTAAACATGGTATTAATAACCAAAAAAAACGTTTTTTAATTGAAAAAAAAGGAATAACGAAAATTATTAACTCTGTGTGACGAATTTTGAATGATAAGCAACAAAATGCTTTAAATAGGCTAATTATCAATGGGAAAACATTGATATTTAACGGTGTTTAGGATTATCATGCTTTTTTTGAAACGATTGCAATCAAGACCGTTTTGTAAACTGATTTCATGACTCAGGCATTTGTTGCATGCAAATGGATAAACAAATCACTGGTGGATAATGTATGCTGCATACTTTTAGGATGGTCTTTGTATAGAACTACATTATAAAGCCTATTAAAATGAGATGCATAGTGGTAAAAGTTTATAGTATTTAGAGGCTAGTTTACACATCATGTTAGAGTCATATGTTAAGTTATACTAAATATATATGTTATTAATGGGGTATATTTATAGAAGGGTTGTTTCAAAAGGGGATTATTTCAATAGATTTATTTTGTAAATAGCGTTTCTACATATCAAGAACTCATTATACCAAAACTTGGTGAAATTAGGCGGAAAATAATGTACAAATGATTCTGGACGTAATCCAAAGATCTCTGTCAATTTTCAAAACTCTATCCTAAATGTTGCGGAATAAATCTCAAATTTTAGAGGTCCTTTATACAACATTTGAGCTAAGAACCCAAAATTCCTTTGGGCCTGTGATCTCAGAAAGTGCTCTATCAAGTCCACTTGGCATTTTCCATAACCCAAAGTGACTATTGTTCAGGGAAATTATAAGAAAATTTCCAGCGAATTGGGAAGAAGTGCAATATTTTTCAAAAATGAACAAGGTTTCTTATTAAAAAAATTGATGCTATATTTTTATGGCACATATTAAGCATACATTTTTATACCCTCCACATTGGAAAGGAGGGTATATTAACTTTGTCAATCCGTTTGTAATACCCTTAAGTATTCGTCGTAGATCCCATAAAATATATATATTTATAATCAGCATAAAATTCTAAGTCGATTTAACGATGTCGTCTGTCTGTCTGCTGAAATCACGTTACAGCCCACATTATTTGACGTAGAGCGCCAAAATTTAGCAGAGCAATTTTTATTGTGTCTGGATGGTTGGTATTGAAAATGAGATACATCGATCCACGTTCTGGTATAGTCCCCATATAACGGTACCTCCCGATATTGGGTATTTTGTCTGAAAATTGGTATTTGTAGGTCATAATGGGTTCTAGCTCCTTTGGCGATACATTGCATGTGTAGGTCCACGATTTGGTATAGCCTTCATATAACGGTACCTCCCGATATTCGGCATTTTGATGGTTTGTGCCACATTTCCTCCAATGTTTCCTTTACCCTAAGGTGGAGGGTATTAAAAGCTTAATGTTTTTTTGCGAAATTTTATGACAATTTCGTTGAAAAAATGTGGCTAAAATCTGTAAAATACGGAATATTTGAAGGTACATTGATATGGAAAATATACGAAGATGTGGGCCTGAATACATAATTTTTTGTCACAGAAAAATGCCAAATTTGAAAAATTCCACAGACATAAATCATTCAAATACCGAATATTGTTAGGTACAGTTATATGAGTGCTATATGGTCCGTGGCTGTTTACAAACAAAGTCAACCGTCATAATTTTTAGATTTCTTTTTAAATTTTATTGAATGAAAGCAAGAAATGTCGAAAATAGCATCAAATTTTAGAATACATTTAGATTTGTTCGAATTGGTCACCTTTGGCACGAATTATGGCCTTCAAATGGCCAATGAAACGTCACACGCTACCCGAATGTTGCTCTGCTGAATTTTGGCTCATTCTCGGTATTTTTTAGTACTTTCCAAAATACTCTAGACATAAAAGTCCAACGGATTGTATCCGGAGATTTTGGTGGCCATTGTGCGCTGAAAATCAAGCGAAGAACCACATTTTGTAAACATTCTTGGGTGGCGCGTGCTGAGTGCGATGGCTGAGTCCTGTTGGAATGTCCAAGGTCTGTGGCCAAAATTTTTGCGTGCCCAAGGCTTTAATACACCCTCAGAATATTTTCGCGATAATATTCAGCATTTATTCTGATGCCACGGTCGATTAATACTAGCGGAGAGCGGCCATCGGCAGTTCTGGTGGCCAACCGAAGGTGCACATTTTCAACTGACCTCTTTGGCAAGTAAACACGATCATTTTGTTTGTCTACAAACTGCTGGACAACGAATGTTTTCTCATCGGAGAAAACCAAATTCGGCAGTCCACCACTTTCAACTCGTTAGCTCTTTTAAGTCTATTTTCTTTCTGTTGCGGTTTTGGAATCTTGGAATTTCAATGGCTTTACCCCGAGCTCATTTTTCAATATTTGCCGAATGTAATATAGCGATATGTTCAGCTCACGAGCCATTTTTCGGCCACTGCGACGCAGTCAAGTCACTTCTTTACTTTTCGAACCATTTCGGCTGATGTTGCTGTTTTCTTTCGTCCACTTCCTTGACGTCGGGCTACGCTACCAGTATCACGGTAACGAGCGATGGTACGAGACTCAAAATATTTATTCACATTTCAATGCTGGAGTGCTCCAACGATAGAAAATTGTGGTTTTCCAGCCAAATATGAAGAAATCACACTATCACGCTGGACTTCCATCACGAATAACATTTTTTTTTTTGGAAAATGCTCACCAAAATCCTTTTTTACACTTGTAAACAATGTTATGAGCTGTCACTGGAATAATTTTAACAGCTGTCGGACGAGTGGCTTAGAAATGGCAGCAGTCTGAAGTTGTTTGCAGCTTTTTCATCTCGCCCTGTATATCTTAATAATATAGAAATAAATACTACATTCCAAAGAATGGCTCTTGTAAGTCATCCACACCAAATATGCCTGAAGAGCCTGTGTGGTAGTGCCTCTCTGGCTCTTCTTGTTTACTACAAATAATTTTCGCCCTACAAGTATGCTACAAAATGTTAAAAATAAAAATGCTTAAAAGCTAACCTAAAACGTGGATATTTTTCAAGGAAATTATATAGATATTCGAAATTGGCAATGATTTTTACAAATATCCTTACATGTAACAGTAACTGTATATTTAACATATTGTAAAAGTCCCGGGAGCAAGGGCGGCCATTAACACACCAGATGTTCACATTTTATTGCCTTTTTATTAAATGAAGCATGATGCTGTACAACTTTTCTTGACATTAGGATAATACATTATAGTCTTAAGGATTCCTTTATATTGTTTTTAATTGTAATCTTATTGATAAAAAAAGACTCAATAAAATATAACTTAACTTAACTTTAACATATTGTTTAATTAATTTAGCCATAATTTTAGTTTTCTCCATGCGAAGGATATTAATAGTAAACATAAAGTATAATTTATAAATGAGAAACGACAATAAATTTAACTATGAAAAATATGTATGAAATTTATTAAGATTGATAACTACCGCACTTAATATCTTTAATTGTTTATGTCAACCCGTTATTATTTCATTTTCAATAGTTTTAATTTACAGCTTTCTGTTAATCACAAAATATGTTGCATACTTTTAGGACAGACTTGTTTATTCTTTATATATTTTAATAAATATTAGGAATCTTGAAAATTTACTAAAATAGCTACATCCTAATCTATTAATTATTTTATTATTAAACAGCAAAACTAAAAAACGAAAAAAAAAACACAACTGTCGTTAGCCTCAAAAAAAAATAAAATCACCAAAAAAAAGAATTATAAAAAAATAACGTTTCGTCAAATATATTTTAATTTAATTATGCTGTAGCCTCAAAATGTCGTCTGCTTAAAGTGCAATAGCACCGCAGAAACAAACACACACACACCTTGTTGGGGCATACCGATTTTAGCAAATCATCTAATGGTTACGCATTTGTGCTTGCCGTTTGTTTTGTGTTTTTCTTCTGCTTGTAAGGCATTTACATTGCGTAAATATTTGCAACGACCGTATTTTTTGGGTGGTGCCTCTTGGCTGATAAAAATATCTGCGTGTGGCGTTTGAGTTTTTCTTTTTTTTTGGCATTTGGATTCCTTAAATTGTTTTGAGGTTCTCATATAAAAATACATGCACACAACGATACCACAATTACAATTGGTATCATACATTGTTTTCTTGCCTTTTGATTTCTTTAATTATGTTTTCTTGTTGCTAATCTCTTGTTCTGAAATATTGCTAACCTTTTTGTGTTGTTTTTGTTGTATATTTGCAGCACGCCAACTATGTACGCCAAGCAGCTGAGGATTATTTGGCTCGACGTCAGGCACGCAACAAATCAATGACGCGTTCAATAACTTCAGGCTCGGCTGGGCCAATTTTGGCCATGGGCAATGTACACTATTTGGTTGGAGCCAAAAGCGGTACATTCTTTGCCCGCGATAATGTATCAAATTTCATAACATGGTGCAGGTGAGTTGAAATTAAATAAAAAAATGAATGTGAGAAAATGCCGGAACTCTATCACGATAAAGTTGGCAATATTTGAATCTAAAGAATGAATTTTTAAGAACTATAGGAAAAATTCATGAAATGTTTATTTGAATTTGAAATATTACGATCCATATATTATAATGTCTAAAGATTATTTCACGAAAATGTTTACCGGCACTGCGGTTACAACTCAAGTGGTCCATCCGCTTAGTTAAATTTTGGCATACTCTTTCCCACATTTCGGCCGGTATCTCACGAATAAATGCTTCAATGCTGTCTTCCAATCCGTCAATTGAAGTGAATTCTTTGTATAGACATGAGCTGTAACCATAGCGACATTAAAAATAGTCCAAAGGCGTTACATCGTTCGATCTGAGATTCACTCCAGTATCGACAATTCTGCTTATTTACGTACCAAAAACTAAAGAAACAAGACACGTGCGTAACTTCTTTAATCCAGTATTTCCAAATAGATATCAGCTAAAAAATCACCCTTTATTTTTTTCATAAGATGTCTTGTATAGACAGTTCAGGACTTTGAAGCCCTTGTAACAAAGGGCCCCTTCATGGTATCCCCTGTTCGAAAAAATGACCTTCCTTAAACTTCCTTCGAATAGCAAACAATGATTATCGCTGATTTTCTCTTCCGGTTAAGCTCTGTCCAAGATCGCTAGTGGGAGGTAATCTTTGGATACCAATAGAGCCGTACCCTCGTGTGGATTTTTTTATTCCTCATTGGATCGGCGTTTTCAGAAATAGACTTCCCTTTAGTAGCCTTGACTTTTCGGTACTCGTCTTTTCCTTACCAAACCAGACAGATGAGTGACGAAGTGAGTGACCATTGCATTCTTGGGAGAGAGCTGTCTCCTTTCTCGAATAGCTAACGATAACTGTCACCGATTTTCTCTTCCGGTTAAGCTCTGTCCATGATCGCTAGTGAGAGGTAATCTTTGGATACCATTAGAGCCGTACTCTCGTGTGGATGTTTTATTCCACTTTGGACCGGCTTTTTAGAAATAGACTTCCCTTTAGTAGCCTTGACTTTTCAGTACTCGTCTTTTCCGTCTTACTCGTAAGGGACCATAGCCTTCTTGGGAGAGGGCTGCCTCCTTCTTCGAGCGAAATCTCTCTCTAGAGACGGTGACTGTCTAAGCTCTCAACCACGATGGTCTTTCAAAAGGTTTCCCTGTTTTGCCAGCTATGCAGTGTGGAGAATTGCTGCTCTGTTCAGCCACACGTTGCTTACTCTTAGGTTTCACATTTTGTTCTGAATTGTATGCAACCTTTCCACTATTTGGCAACCCTGACGACGTAGACGTAGACGCAACCGGTTATCTCTGATGAGTTACCGACTTTACCATGGCTTTAGGATCCGATTCCGTGTTCTATGAAATCGTAGCTTTCGGATTTGTGGTGCGAGCGGGTCTCTTTTCCCGAAGGAGAATCCTCTACACCAAGAGTTCGAGTTTCAGTAGGTTCTTTCAAACTACCCCACGAATCTAAGCTTAGTCTTTATATACGAGATTTTCATCTCGATACGAATTCGGAGCTCTAACCACGGAAATACAAAAGAGCACTCTTCTGGAATTTAGCATATCCAACTTCTTTAAGGTCTGTGCCATCGACTTGTTCGTCGACTTTTCATCATCCTCGACATTAACTGCACTTCACCTTGGAAGTGTCGATTTATCAGCTACTGCTGTGATGTACGGCTTATTGGATAAGAAATCTTCCCAACTCGGTTATCCACACATTCTCCACAACTTCTAACTGGCTCAGGTCACCCATCGTTGACTTGCCTGGAATGATGTTCATTCAACCGTCAGGGAGATCCGTTAGGCTGGAACTGATCTCATCCATGAGGTAGAGGATCTCCTCATTGTGTCCTCCAGTCAGTCCTTGGATTTCACTGGCGTACTGCGTTTGTCGTCCCCTCCTTTTTGGTATATCTTTCGAACTTAATCACGAACCTAAACTTCGACTTGATATATAAGATTTCCTTCTTGGTATGCAAATTCGGATCCTTATCTAAGAATTTGTAGAGACAGAAAATCGAATTTTGCGTTAGTGCCATTTGATGATGGATCGACTTTTTATCGGCCTTCGAAATTAACAGCATATTGCCTCGGAAGTTTGGTTTTATCGGCTACTGCCAATATAAAAACCGCTGGATCGGAAATCCTCCCGAATTGGTTATCCACACATTACTCATCAACTTCCAGCTGACTCAGAACACCCTTTGTTGACTTTCCCGGAATGATGGTCTCATTTAGGTCGTTGTCGGTGAGGGTGACATTGTTCATCAAATCGTCGTGCTGGTCGTAAGGCTGACTGCCCGCTCGGTAAGATCCCATCCATGAAGTCAAGGATTTCCTTACTGTGTACTCCAGTCCGTCCTTAGATTTCACAGGCGTACTGCGTTTGTCGTCCCCTTCTTTGGGTAAGATCTTTCGAACTTCCTCTCAAACCCATGCTCAGTCTTTATATATTAAATTTCCTTCTTGGTATGCAAATCCAGATCCCTATCCAGAAATTTGCGGAGTCACAAAATGGCATTTCTGTAGAATTTTGCATCTTCAACTGCTGTAGCGTCAGTGCCATTGGAGGATGATTAATTTTTCGGTTTTTCATCATCCTCGATTTTATTAGCACTTTGCCTCGGAAGTTTTGTTTTTTTCGGCTACTGCTGCGAAATAAGACCTACTGGCTCAGAGATCTTCTCAATTTGGTTGTTCACACATTCCTCCTCAATTTTCAGTTGACTGAAGTCAACCTTACTTGCCTGGATTGGTGGTCTCATTCAAATCGTCGGTTTACATTGTTCATTACATCGTTGGAGAGGTCCGTTAAGCTGGAACCTCTCGATGATTTCTTCACTATGTATGTCCCGACCTTCTTTGGATGTCACTGGCGTATTCCCCTTCCTTCACTTCACAAATTTGCATTCTTGTAGAACTTTGCATCTCTAACTTCTTTAGCGTCAGTGCCATCGACTTTTCTTCCCCCTCGACATTTGCCTTGGAAGTTTCGTTTTACCGGCTATTGCCGATATAGAACCCGCCGGATCAGAAATCCTCCCAACTTTGTTACCCACACATTCCCCATCAACTTCTAGCTGACTCAGATCACCCTTAGTTGACTTAGTCTGGAATGATGGTCTCACTCAGGTCGTTTTGGGTGGGCGGGCCGTTAGACTGACCATGAGGTCGAGGATTTCCTCACTGTTTACGTCCAGGGTAAGATCTTTCGAACTTCCTCGCGAATCTGAGCTTAGACTTGATACATGAAATTTTCTTCTCGGTATGCAAATTCGGATCCCTATCCACGAATTTGCGAAGATACAAAATGTCATTTCTGAAGAATTTTGCATCTCCAACTGTCGTACCGTCAGTGCCATTGACATTTTCACCGGCTTTTCATTATCCTCGACATTAACAACACTTTTCTTCAGAAATTTCGTTTTATCTGCCGATATAGAATCCACTGAATTAGAGATCTTCCCAAATCCACACAATCCTCCTCAAGTTTGAGCCTTTGTTAACTTGCCTGAAATGACGGTCTCTACAGGTCGTCGTGGGGGATGTCCGGTTGGTATGATCTCATCCACGAGGTCTAGAATTTCCTCGAAGTGCACGTCCACTCCGTCCTTGGTTGGGTTTTTTTCATCCCCTTTATTCACATCGGTCGATATTTAAGAAGCGTTAGTCATTTGAGAATCCTCAACTTCCAGCTGACTCAGGCCACCCTTCGTTGATATGGCAGATAGTTGAGATATGCTGGGACCGTTCGGTATGAGGAAGTCGAGAATTTCTCCACTGTGTAGTCCAATCCGGCTTTTATATGTCAACAGTGTTCTGTGTTTATTATCCCCTTCCTTCACTTCGGTGCTTATTTGGGAAGCGTTAGCCGTTTGAATATCCTTAACTTCCAGCTGACTCAGGTTGGTCTTCGTTGACTTGCCTGAAATGATAATCTCATTCAGGTCGTCGTCGGTGAGGGTGAGAGAGACTGATCTCATCCATAAGGTCTAAGATTTCCTCACTACGTACCTCCAGTCTGTTCTTGGATTTCACTGGCGTACTGTGTTTGTCATACTCTTCCTTAACTTCGTTGCTTATTTGGGAAGCATTAGCCATTTGAATATCCTGGTCGTCAACTTGTCGAGAATTGCTTGCACTTTTAGGAGCAGTGGCAACAGGTGCCAAGGTAATCACAGCTGAGGTCGTTATAACGCTATCCCTGGATATCGACGGCACATGGCTTGCGAGCACACCAGCACACTTACGGTCGGCAATGGGTTATTTAGGCCCTGCGCCGGGATGTTACTCTTTTTTCATCTTTTCCCATATTTAATGTTACTTAATTATTTAATGGAACCACTCCGATCCGCTTTTGTTGCGGAGTAAGGCAACTCCATCAGACCGTGTAGTATAGGGGCTTCAGCCATACGCCTCGTCGTTGAGGCGGTGATCATTGGCGCTCGTTTATTTACATCGAGACGCTTATTGATTCGCAGCTACCCAATATATCTATTGGTAGTTCCACTATCCGCAACCTGTGGACGCGGCCATAAGCAATCAGCTATGCTTCCCGAACACGAAACATATTTTCCAAAATTAGAGTTATGGAAATAGAGCTAAAAATAAAAGACTCATGTCTCGGAGTTTGAAAGTTTGTATCACAAAGTAACTTCCCCCTTCCCTCTTCCATATTTTCCGGATTAAGTTTAAATTTCCACCATTTCGATCCAAACCACACGTTTCTCCATAAAAAACCTCTGATTACATGTTCTCTTAAATTATGTTAATTTGCCAAAACTGAAGACATTTCATTTACATCACACACACACACACACCCAAATACACACCGCCAAATATTTCGGAAGCATTCCTACCGATCATTGCACTTTCAACCAGAATTAAACAAATACAAATTCTTGGCAATAGAATTCAAAGCTAGACAGACTTCTAGCCAAACAACCAATCCAACCCGGTATATAGCTGCCTAGCCGCAAATGAAAGCAGAACGAAATGAAAAGTACTTAGAGAACTATCAAAAAAACGAAAAAAAAAGGGGAAAACAAAATCACAAAAATAAACAACAACAATTCTCTTAAGATTAAATGAAAATAACACCGCAGAACACTCTGCCAATGAAATGCCATGCTGCTACACTTTGAAGAATGAAAACAAAAAATGGGGGGAAATAGAAAACTATTTCAATTAAATTTAGATCAACGAAATTAAACCGTATCCGCGTAAAATTCATTCACAGCAAATTAATGTTAAATAATAAACGCATCACGCACGCACCCCAACAACAACAACCGAAAAACAACAATTCTCTTTGATGTGCGCCCAAAACTAATAATGAGTCAATGAATGGATGAATAACTCCAAAGAAATGGCTGGCAGGGCAGGCAGGCAGGCAGATGGATTGAAAGACAAGCAGCCATGTAAAGAAGGAAGGGAATTGCTTAGAGAGCCACAAAAACCGACCAAAAGACAGACATGCAGACAAACAATCATGGAAAGACATCACTTTACCACAAAACAGAAATCCACAACAGCCATGTAGACCTTCCGTAACATCAACACCTTCCATTGCAGCAGCCGCAACAACTTCAATTGTAATCATAAACCCCAAAGATTTACAATTTATTTTCTTTGTTGGAGGAATAACAAATCTTCTTTTCTTCACTTTTATCCTTCTTTCACTCATTCACTCATCTGGGCTGTTTGTTTGTCTTAATTATTATTTTATTATTTGGAAATTGATTGATTTGTTGATAAGATTTTTTATTGTTATTTATTGTTATTATTATTATTGTTATTTGTTTTGTGTGGTTGTTGAAATAATATTGTTGTTGTTGTTTCTCTTCTATTTCTTTGCAGAAAAAGCCTTAAAATTATAGAGTGCCTCTTATTCGAAACCGACGACCTCATTATGAGAAAAAACGAAAAACATGTCATTTTATGCCTTTTAGAAGTTGCCCGCAGAGGAGCGAAATTCGGTAAGTAATTTGAGAGATTCCTGCAAAAAAAAAAGACTTTAAAAAGAAAATATTTATCTGATAAGAGAAAATAATTTGAAATATATCAGCTACGAAGGCCGACTAGTACCATCTGGTAATATACTACCGAAACATTTTAAAAGAGTTGCTCATAAAAAGTAGATTTTCTGAGGTGCATCAAGTGACGTGTTTCTCTCTTTCCACCAAGCAATTTCTTTAAGTTGGTATTAAAAATAGATTATTTGCTCTTTAATGTACCACAAAAATTGAGTTTTTCAAACCTTATTCCGCTGCTATATTTAGTTAATAGTTCAATTGAACTTAATCGTCCGTGAATTACCGACAAAAATCGGTAAATCTAAATGCTTATAATTTAGGTAATGAAGGGAATTTTCGGGAAGCTGGCGGGCAAAATAAAGTTGTCCCCAATTCCTACCCAAAGCAATTGTGCTATCAACTTTGATTTTGACTCTTCATTAAGTCAAGCCTTGGGCACGCAAAAATCTTGGCCGCAACCTTGGACATTCCAACAGGACTCAGCACCATCGCACTCAGCACACGCCACCCAAGAATGTTTGCAAAATGAGGTTCCTCGCTTCATTTCCAGCGCACAATGGCCACCAAAATCTCCGGAACCAATCCGTTGGACTAATGTGTCTGGAGTATTTCATTGGCCGTTTGAAGGTCATAATTCGTGCCAAAAGTGACCAATTCGAATAAATCTAAACTTATTCTAAAATTTGATGTTATTTCCGACATTTTTTGCTTTCATTTAATAAAATGTAAAAAAAAAATATATAAAAATTATGGCATTTGACTTTGTTGCAGTTTTTATTTATCTCACCCTGTATTATTGTCAAACTTCAAATACAATTATTTACCTCATAAAAAGAGAAAGGATCATTCGAGTTTGTAGAAAATTTGCAAATTCCAATATTTTTGTAAAATGTGAAATAAGAGTTCGATTGTCTTCAAATTTCACACATCGTAATATTTTTGTTAACACAAGATCTGGTGTGATAATGGGATGATATATCGGCTAACTCCTTTTGGTACCTCCCACACAACGGGTCTACATTTTGAATAGTCAAAGAGCTCATAAAACGCTCATGTAATACGAATTAAGCATCCGATACTCTTAATATTTTACATATCTCAATATTTTTACTATAATAATATCTGGTGTGAAGATTGGGTATAAAGGACCACTCCTCCTGGTACCTCCCCCACAAAGGAACAAAATTTTTAATAATTATATCACTAATAAAATGCGAAATAAGCATCCGATTGTCTTTCACACATCTCAATATTTTCACTAATGTAAAATCTGGTTTGAAGATGGTATATATCGGTTCACTTCTTCTGATACCTCCCACACAAAGGGTCAAAAATTTGAATAATTTTATCTCTGATAAAATGCGAAATAAGCACACATTCCAATACTTCTATCAACTCAAGATATATTGTGGAAATGGTGTATATCGGCTTACTCTTTCTGGTACCTCCCCCTCAAAGAAGTCAAAATTTTTAAGAACAATTCCTCATAAAATCGGAAAAAAACATTCGATTGTCTTTAATTTTCACACATCCCAATATATTTACTAAAGAAATATCTGGTGTCACCGGAATTGTTTCACATTTGGTATTTGAAGTTCGAAATGGATACTACACCCAAAGACAGAAAATTGTCTGTGCAAGTCCCCGTCTTCGTATAGCCTCCATATAACGGTACCTTACGATATTCGATATTTTGGTGATTTTAGCGACATTATTCACAGGAATTGTTTTAAATTTGGTGTTTGAAGTTCGTAATGGATACTACATTCTATGACAAAAAATTTGCTGTGCAGGTCCACGTTTTGGTATAGCCCCCATATAATGGTACCTACCTATATTCGTTATTTTGATGATTTTAGCTACATTATTCACCGATATTTTTTTCAAGTTTGGCATTTGAATATTATTATGGCTTATGACAAAAGATGTCTATGCAAGTCCACTTCGTCGTATAAACGCTAATATAATGGCTAATGTCGGTATTTTTAAGATTTTAACAGAATATTTAAAGGATTTTATTCTTTTGAAAATCGTCAAATTCTTTCCAAATGTTGGAGGGCATTCAAGATTCGGCCCGTCCAAATTTACAGATTTTTTAATTGTTGTTCCAAAATACCATAATAATATTCACTTCATAAACGCTTTGAAGTATGCAACCTTTAGTTCAGCTCATATAACACTTGACGGTTAGTCAAAACTCTTTTTGTGATTGGATATGAAGCTTAAACGAGAGAGAGTAAACAAAACGTAAACATATTTTGACATTTCCTCTGATAAAAACCTGGTGTAACACCTCATTGTTATGTCATGGTACAGACTTAATGAACTAAAACTAATTAACATTGAAGTATATAGATGGCGTTGGTTATACGACATAACTGTCAAGGATTGGTGCCTTATCATCTGATAAACATTGTCGTTTTTCTCACTTGTAAATAGACTTTGTTTTTATAGAAACAGCAATAATAGCCACTTTACAACGGATTATTCACTTTACAACGGATTATTCGCATTGATTTGCATTTGTTCCCGTACAAAATTCAATTGACGCAAAGAATGTTGCCTGCGGACAAGCCTCGTCGATTGGAATGGGCCCAAAGAGTCATGGGTCCGCCGAATATGGGCAACCCTGTATGTTATCCCAACAAATAAATATCAACAATGTTCTACAACGCAGATATGATTTATATTTTCTTTCCTCAGTATAGTTTTCACTTTATGAACGCCAAAAAAGTATGCAAACAGTGGAACCACGTCAATATTTATTTATTTCTCATTCCATACGAGCTCAATGATCAATAGTCTTCTTATATTTCGTATATTAACATTGAAGTATAGATGGCGCTCTTAATGTGAAATTTGCAAACTATTTATACAAATTTAGTAGCCTTTCAGCAAACTGTTCTTACTTCATTATGCCTTTGACAGCATCTCATTGTGAAATTGTATATCCATAAATCCATCCACAAATCAGAGATGAGAATCTATTTACTATTCACTTGAATTTGACGAGATCTATTACCAAAATACAGAGCAGACTTACTTTAATGGTGTAATTTCTATTAAATATTTTTAGAAGTAGAATGCGCCCGTTTCGTTAATTTACTCATTAAATATTACCGAGAAAACAGCAAGTCCGGGTAGACGTTCTTTATAAAAATCCATCGATATCGATAATAAGAAGGAAGTACATTGGCTCAACATGCACGTTCTATTTACCCCTTAAAAGTATACAACGTATTATATAATTGTTGCTATGTTCCAGAACCTGTGAGAATATACTTTTTTGGATATCATAAAGGGAAAATCGGCTATCGTAGTAAAAGCTTTTCATTCTTTCAGTTCTGGAACAGACCCTTTATAAGTCCCATAAGTCGACATTTTGTTTAATAGCAAAATCGAGTTATAAAATTTTGACATCGGCTGCCTACCTATAATCGTTAATAATTTCAACTTCAGTGTTCCTTTTTAAAAACTACTTAGAATTAAAATATTTTAATTATTGAGTGGTTTAATTTGTTAGAAAATCGAGGAAATATTCAAAAAAAATTCCATTACATGATTGCATTGCCTAAGTACTTTTCAATATAGCTATCACAATAAATCTACATCCTTTTAAGGTGTCAAATGTTCTCAGCTCAAATTATTGTAAATCCTTCGCCCTTAAATTCCTTTCACATTAACTAATTCCTTTGTTTCCCCTTCTTCTTTTGTATTTCCGCAGGTATGCTAGCTCCAATGTTGGTGCAAATGGAGCGGCAAATCGATCGAGAGATAGCCGCCGACAATAAAGCCAATGGCATTGGCTGTGGCACACAGACCGAATGTGATGGTACACAGACAGATTTTGGCGTGGGAACCGAGACGGTCGGTACCGAAACTGACATTTTCGACGATAGTGACAGTGAAAATGAAGACGATGACGATCAAGGTCCCATGTTAATGTACGGCCCACAGCCACAAATCATTACAAATGATTTGAAGAGTCTCGATGAGATGGTAAGTTACACAGTTACAAATGACAGAGAGACAGAACGATTTACAAATACATATATATATATATATATTTATTTTATATTATTATTATTAAATAATATTTAACTCCACGCTGTGTTTAACCATTGGGTTGCACAAAAAAAAATATTTAAATTGCAGTCAAATATTATTATTATTAGATTTTTTTAATAAATCTTAACGTCTCTTTAAACATTGGCCTACAAACAAAATCACCACCAATCATCCAACTAAGTGAGCGCATGCGCCTCGTCGTTGTTCTTCGAGTCTTTGTGTGTGTGATGGCTTGGTTTGGATATTTCAAGATTTTTTTATTTGACAAACCATTAACGCCACTTTACGCTTCAATTTTTGGAGTTTGGCTTCTGCCAAAGCAGAAACCAAAAAAATACACAAATCTGGTGTTACTTAGATGAATATTGTTGTGCTGGTTTAAAACCTTAAACGATAATTTAATGGCCAAACGGCTGCAAACAAACTTGAGGTTATTTCTTGTTGTTGTTGTTACCACAAATATGACCTTGCTGCCGGTTTTTGCTTCAAAACCATTTGGCAGAAAATTCTACGACGTAATGATCGCCGAGATGATTTATAATGCAAGAAATTGAAAATTATTATTTATGTACTGCTAAAAATAGAAAACACAAGACAAATATGGTTTTAATGGAGCTATGAAAAAGGCCTTACTTAATTTAGAGATGTCAATTGGCAATCATATTTTGCTCAGTTAAAAAGAACGGGAAAATTACACTGTGCGACAAAAATTCAAATTTTTAAATAATTACGGAGAAGATTAAGAAAGAAGAACTAAAATAGAAGACCGGGGTATCGGCTTTTTGAGAATTTACATCGTTAAGTAACCTAAATAGTGGGGAAAAATTCCCAAATCTTTCACACTTTTTAAAAATGTCGAATTAAGATTCCTCTGAATCCGGGCATTTTAGATGTATTATGTCTTCAGCAATATTGTAGGATACGAGGAATATTTTAGTCGAAGACTTTAACCCTCAAGCGAGCCAAAAAATGGGTCTTTTTGGTCCTTTCTTTAAATAATATTTGAAAACTCCATTTTAATAAAATGGTAGTAAGTGGGATCGTAGTAATTATTTGCCATAAAATTCTAATATTTATAAGTCCTAGAAGACGTCAAAAGTCTTAGTCTTACCTAGACGCCAGGAATTCATATATACAAAAAAATCATATTTTAAGGTTAATGACGTATTTTGTATAAATTTGTGAAAAAATCTCAAACGAAACACCTTTCTAGAAGAATGACATTAAAGACAAAAACATTCTTCATCAAATTTCACAATAAGTTACCAAAGAAAAGAAATCTCTATCTCATATGTATATCAAAAAAATAATTGCATCAATGTTCAAAGAAAAAAATCTGAAACTAAAGTGAAAATCAAGGTTAGTTTTTTTAATGTTAATTTAACACGTATCCAATCTGAGTCAAAATCTTCCTTTGCAATTCATTATTTGGGGAAAGTGTCAAAGTAAGAATTATTCTAGATCAAATTTCATTATGAGCGAGTGAACAAAAGAATTTTGTTTATCCAATATGTACCCTGAAAAATAGCATAAATTTTTGTTAATAACAAACCTTGTTCATTTTTGAAAATTTATCTCAAGAGTTTTTTCATCAAAAATGTTTGCTCTTTTTATATGGTACATATTGAATATACAAATTTTGTTTGTTGAGAGACTCATAATGAAATTCGATTTAGAATTATTCTTCCTTTAACACTTCCCCCAAAATGTAAAGGATTAAGGGAGATTTTGACTTAGACTGGAAACGTTTTAAATTTCACAGTAAAAAAGCAAGCACATAATTTTCACTTGTAGTACATAAATTTCGAATGTAATTTTCTTCAATACTATTGTATCTAGGTACATGGTTTGTTCTGAGATTTGAGGTTAAATTTTGTGTAGAATATTTCGTCTTTTATCGCCTCCTGCCTAAATTGATATTTTCTGTTACTTTCTGGCGTCTACTCGAAAAAAACGGAAAAAGTAATCAAATAAATGAGAATTTTTTTTTTGGAATATATTTTCTTGATATATAATGGATTTAGAAATTTTTTTCACTTGGTGAATAATAGTGAAATATGATGAAGAATATTTTTGTCTTTGGCGTCATCCTCCTAAAAAGGTGCCTTGTGCGACAATTTTGCATAAACTCACATAAAGTACGGCATTAACCCGTAAATTTCTAAAAACAAATATTTATGATATTTTTCATGTTATATTCTAATTATACAAATTCCTTTTGTTCGGAGACTCATAATGTACTTTGATGTAGATAAATTCTTCCCTTGACACTTTTCCCAAAAAACTGAATTATAAAGGGAGATTTTGGCTTACAATTGAACTGTGTTAAATTGTCAATAAAAAAGCGCACACAGATAATGTTCCCTTATAGTGCCTAAATTTCGATTGTAATTTCCTTGAAAACTATTGATCTTAAATATATAGTTTGTTCTGACATTTGTAGTGAAATTTTGCTAAGAATATTTCTTGCTTTGATACTTTTTGCATAAAATGCAATTTTATATAACTTTCGGGCGTCAACTCAAAAAGAAGGACCGAAGAAAAATTAATCAAAAAAGGAAATATTTTCGGTTTTATTTTTCTGGAACATTGATTCCAATATTTTTTTAAGATACAATGAAAATGGAGAATTTTGTTCAATGGTGACTTATAGTCAAATTTGGTAAGGAATATTTTTGTCTTTGGTGCCATTCTTCTAAACTGCCGTTTTGTAGTAGATTTTTTCATAAACTCACATAAATTACGGTTTTAACCCTAAAATATGTTTTTCAATATTTGTGGCGTTTCGGTAAGTTTTAGACTTTTGATATCTTCTAGAACCTATTGTAGAATTTTATTATGAATAATTTTGTAGATTGTTATGACTTCCTACGTTTCCGTTTTAATGGAGTTTTTAACCATATTTTTAAAAAATGACAAAAAAGGCCCCTTTCTTGGCTCAATTGAGGGTTAACATTTTTGAACTAAATATTCCTCGTATATTTATCTGCAATATTGCGGAAGACGCTATATACGAAAATGTAAGGATTCCAAGGATTCTTAATAAGAAAAATTCCTAATGTGTGAGAGATCGGAAAACTTGCCCTCTCTGTTTTGGCTAGTTTGCGCTGTAAACTTTCAAAACACCGTGAAACGAAACGTGTATGTTTCTTCAAATTCAAGCTCTACTTTCATAAACTTCTGGATTTCCCTTGTATTTTTTTTTTTTTTTTTTTTTGAAGCTCTGCACGACTTTTCACTGAAATTCTCAGAATTTCTCAAAATAATTAATTCTTGAAATAATTTGTGCATTTCAAAAACTTAAACACCAGCATTTTCACTGACCCTGTTTGAAACACTCACCTTCAACCCAAAAGCAAATTGAGAAAACTTCAATTTTTCACTGCATTTTATTCCGAACACCCCAACAAGGTCTCCCAAAAATTGAAATTGTCATTCTTGGCAAGCATATTTTGTTGTTTTCATTTCGTTTTTTTTATTTCTTCTGAAAAGAACTGAGCTAACAAATTATTCAATTGCTGACATTAACTGCTTTCTTGATATTGATCTGTTTCTGAGAATCAATGGCTAGGTGAAATTAACATTTGTCGTACGAAACCTTATATCATGGCAAGAAATCATAACGAAAATAATTTCTCTTGGCCAGAACAAGCGAACATTCGAACAAACCATTGACCACAACATGCAACCATCGAACCAACCGACCATGTAACATTGCAACTGGAAAACAATGAACCATAACCATAAATTTTCCTATGAAATCGAATTAAAGTCACGTTTTATGGTTAGGGCGCGCGTGCCCATATCGAGGAGCTATTGAAGTCAGAAATTTCTTTCACAACAACAACAGCAACAACATCAATTGACAACCGGAGGCCACAAATGAAATGTGCAACCGCAACAATGTTGGCACAATTCTTCCAAACACAAACACATACATCGATATTTTTTCAATAGGGAATATCAATAACCATGATCCCACCAGATGTACACTCATACATGTACATAGGCGGCCCAGTAATGCCTGTGCGGAACTGCTATTAACCACATGAACCCACAACTAACACGGTGGCCCACATTGGGACAACAATAACAAATGCAATGAGATCGCCACACTGATTATCGGCTGCAATCTGCATAGAGCAAAAATGAAGTGGTGAAATGAATTGAGCTCAAAAGCCACACAAAAGTTGGACGGCCAACCAGCCAGCCAGCCCACCACCACCAATCCATGAATGTAAATCAAGCTATTTTGTTGTTGTTATTGTTATTTTGTTGTTTATTCAAAAAGAAAAACATGTAATTGTTATGGAAAAATTATGAATATTTACATATTCAACTATAATTACAGTAAAAGAGGTAGAGTGAGAGCGAGAGAGAGGGAGAGAGGTTTGGTGAGAGGGTCCTTGGTTGGACAGATAGATAGATAGATATATGTCTGATTTGAGGAAGGAGTTACATGGATATGTCATGTTTTCGCATTTTTTTTTTTTTTTTTTTTTGATGGCTTTAATAAAAGAATGGACAGTATGTTAATGCAGATACATAGAGACATACATACATATTTATAATTGTAGGTTTGCTTGATTTCATTTCAAACATAAGTTAATATCTTTGTACAATGTCTATCTAAGCAATATTATTAACATATTCATTTGAATATTAACAACATTATTAAATTGGCAAATCGTGTATTTAATTTTTGATAACTGCATTGAAATCAAAAAAAATCAAAATGTATTGGGGGTTAGAAGAAATTTTATGACCCAAAATATGGGTCTAGACTCTAGAGCTGGTTAAGGAAAGAGACAAGAGAACACGTGCTCTCAGCAAGCGCAATTCTCTTCACACACCCAGCCAGAAATATTGAAAAACAATTTTACGAGAGAGTAAAAAAAGGGGGAGAAGATAAAAGTGCGGCTCTCTGTCTGGCACTGTTCTAGAGTTCTAAATAGATGGGCAAGTACGCAGGCTGGCGTTGATGTCAATTATTCTCCGTCATGAGTAAATTATTTTCAACAATTGTTTCTATCAAATAATTGTGATTATAATTATACCCTCATATGGCTACAGAGAGTATATACAGTGTTGCCATATTCGACGGACCCATCTGGCAACGCCATAACTTTTTACAGATATGTCACATCGCTTAATGACATACCGCGTTTGAAGCGTCAGTCCAAGCCGATTTTTACCATGAACCAATACACGTCACGCAAGCGCTCTGAAATAGTTGAAATTTACAAGAAGTCAATTGTAAAAACTCAACGTGCTTTTAAAACATTAAAAAATGTGAGAAGTGCGCCTTCTAAGAACACCATTAAGCGTTTATACGAAAAATTTTCGACTGGTAAGGCTCTTTCTAATCCGAAGAGGCCATATAAAAGTCGACCAAGGCGATCGGCCGAGAATATCGCTGCCGTACAAGCCAGTGTTGAGAGGTCCCCAAGAACATCCCAAAAACGCCGTTCTCAGCGGTTGGGCATGGCTCGGTCCACTTTACAAAAATTCAATTGACGCAAAGAATGTTGCCTGCGGACAAGCCTCGTCGATTGGAATGGGCCCAAAGAGTCATGGGTCCGTCGAATATGGGCTACCCTGTACATCATTTGATACGGTCAAAACTGTGCCTAGTCGAAATAACGGTTTTAGACCCTAGGTCTCTTTGGACCAAATCCGTTTCAGAACATTTGGCGTCGATTTAGCGATGTCCGTCCGTCCGTCCGTCCGTCTGTCTGTCTGGCTGCGCACGCACGATAACTCTCGAAGGGAGTATCCGATTTGGTCCAAACTTGGTATATCGTAAAATGTTTGTCAAACTTAGATAGTGTTCGGAGATGAGCAATATCGGTTCACTCCTTTTGGTACCACAAAAGGTCAACATTTTAAAACAATTTTTTTTTTTTGCACAGAAAGGGAAACGATAATCCGATTTTGCTCTAACTTTGCAAATCCTAATATTTGCATTAGTTCTAGGTCAGGTGCAAAAATGGACTATATCGCTCCACTCCATCAAGTACCTCCCCCACAAAGTGTCAAAATTTTGAATAATTACAACTCTTATAAAATGTGATGTAAGAATCCGATTGTCTTTAAATTTCACACATCCCAATAATTTTATTAACCCAAGGTCTGGTAGCAAGGTGGAATACATCGGTCTACTGCTTCTCGTACCTCCCCCACAAAAGGTCGAAATTTTCAAAAAAAAAAAAAACAAAAAAATATTTTCTGCACAGAAAGAGAAGCAACAATCAGATTTTGTTTCAACTTTGCAAATTCTAATATTTGCGCCAGTTCTAGGTCAGGTGCAAAAATGGATAATATCGACCCACTCCATCAAGTACCTCCCCCACAAAGGTTCAACATTTTGAATAATTACAACTCTTATAAAATGTGATGTAAGAATACGGTTATCTTAGAATTTTACACATCCCAATAATTTTATTAACCCAAGGGCTGGTACCAAGCTAGTATACATCGGTCCACTCCTTCTGGTACGTCCCCCAAAAAAGGTCTAAATTTTCAAAAAAAAAAAAAAAAATAATACCCTCGACCATTTGGAACGAATTTGAAAAATTTCAAAAATTAAATCCTTAAAAAATTCTGTTAAAATTTTAAAAATAGCCGTTATATTGGGGTCTATACGACGTGGACCTACATAGGCATTGTTTGTCGTAAGCCATTACCATATTCAAATTCGAAACTTGAAATAAACGGTGAATAATGTAGCTAAAATCATAAAAATATCATATATATAGGAAGGTACCGTTATATCGGAGCTGTGCGAACACGTGGACCAGCATAGACAATTTTCTGTCACAGGCTGTAGCATCCATTATGAACTTCAAATACGACATCTCAAACAATTTCGGTGGGTTTTGTACCTAAACTTGTCAAAATACCGAATATAGGGAGGTACTGATGTATGGGGCCTATACGAAGACCTGGACCTGCATAGACAAGTTTTTGTCACAGCGTGTAGTTCCCATTACAAACTTCAAATACCAAATTTGAAATAATTCCAGTGAATAATGTCGCTAAAATCATCAAAATACCGAATATCGGGAGGTACCGTTATATGGGGGCTATATAAAGGCGTGGACCTGCACAAACAATTTTCTGTCTTAGGCTGTAGTATCGTTTTCGAACTTCAAATACCAAATTTGAAACAATTCCGGTGAATAATGTCGCTAAAATCATCAAACTACCGAATATCGGAAGTTACTGTTATATGGGTGCTATACAGATAAGTGGACCTACACAGACCATTTTTTCGCATATATAAGATACTTTGAACTTGTGTGTAGTAGGTACCAGAAAAAGTAGCCGATATTGACCATTTTCTCGTTTAACTTAGGCCTAATGAAATTTTATGGTACATCAAGTTTGAACTAAATGGGAGTATCTGATTTCCTTCGCTGTGCGATAGGAAATTTTTTATAATGTTATCTCTTTTTACCATTTATGAGTACACCTAAAGGGAAAGAGTGTGCCGATATCAACTATTTTCGAACTTTATCCATGTTAGACAAAAAGATTTAATTGCTTCCAGCGATTATGTCTCTATGGACGACTTGTGAAAGCACTTCCACCTTTAGACTTCTGTAAAGACTTACCTACAAACACCCACCCCGAATATTTAGTAATCCTATCGTCAGCGTCTTCAATGAAAACTCAACTGTCCAAAATAAGCTTAACTCAAAAACATAAATAAATACATATGACAATCTCATGGAGGTGCACTTTAGCAATTATTTTTGTCGATCTTTTTTTGTGGCAGACAAAAAACAATAATATTCATGTATTTTTGCATGTTCAGATGAAGTAAATTTTTGATTTTTTTTCCTTGCCAATTGAAACAAAATAAACATAAGACTGCAAAAAAAATAAAACCCAAAATAATAACAACAACAGAAATTTGTTAATTCCATGTTGCGTGCCTCAGTACACTTTAAGTAAATGCTTGTATCCATGAAGTGTATGTTTACGTTTTTTTTCTTCTTTTTTTATTAAAAAAAAAACAGAAAACTTATACGTAACTATTCCACAATCCAATATACAAAAATATACAGACTGTCAGAAATGAAAACATTATTGCATTTGTTTTTGCAGTTTTTTGTTTTAATTCCTTTCCGTTCGGATTTAAGTATTCGTTCACATGTAATGTTCATTCGTTTCGTCCCGCAATTTCGATTTCGTTTACTTAAGTATGGACTTCTTGCCGCCACCGCCGCCGCATAAACAAACAAATATTGCATAAAAACGCTTGTTTGCGAAATTTATGTAAATTTCCTATTTCTAAATGCTACCAAAAGCGACAAGCCGCAAACGTTCAATAAATACGTATTTCGAATACAATGCCCTAATGAGCTATAATGAAGTCGAGTGGTTCATGTAGATGCGATTGCTGAAATAAATAATAAAAAATACAACTTGAACTGAAGCTTAATTAAAACGAAGTTAAGATGTTAAGACACTAGCATACGAAACAAAAAAATCGCAATTGTTTAAATCTTTCTAAAAATATCTAAATTCGTACCAGAAGACAATTTTTAATTGACTTCCAAATTATTTATATCGGGAAATCATTATTTTCTATAAAATAAGATTTTCTATGATTCGGAAGATGAAAGACTGGGAAAATTCTTAACCGCATGAGTATAAACAAGTAAAAAAGCTGGACCGAATTTTGAATACCCTCCAACAATTAGAACGAATTTGGCAATAATTAAAAAAAAATATAAAAAAAAATCTTAAAAATACCAAATGTAGCCGTCATATTAGGGTCTAAACGACGACAAAATACCGAATATCGGGAGGTACCGTTATATGGGGGCTATACAAAGACATGGACCTGCACAGACAATTTTTTGTCTTGGGCTGTAGTATTCATTACGAACTTCAAATACCAAATTTGAGACAATTCAATATCGCTAAAATCGTCAAAATACCGAATATCGGGAGGTACAGTTATATGGGGGCTATACGAAGTCGTGGACCTGCACAGATAATTTTCTGTCTTAGGCTTTAGTATCCATTACGAACTTCAATGCCAACTTTGAAATAATTCCGTTGAATAATGTCGCTAAAATCATCAAAATACCGAATATCGGGAGGTACCGTTATATGGGGGCTATACGAAGAAGACATGGATCTGCACAGACAATTTTCTGTCTTAGGCTGAAGTACCCATTACGAACTTCAAATACCACATTTGAAACAATTCCGGTGAAAAATGTCGCTAAAATCATCAAAATACCGAATATCGGGAGGTACCCTTATAAGACATGGACTTGCACAGACAATTTTCTTTCATAGGCTGTAGTATTCATTATGAACTTCAGATACCAAATTTGAAACAATTCCGGTGAATAATGTCGCTAAAATCATTAAAATACCGAATATCGGGAGGTACCGTTATATGGGGGCTATACGAAGACGTGGACCTGCAAAGACAATTTTCTGTCATAGGCTGTAGTATTCATTACGAACTTCTAGTACCGAATTTGAAACAATTCCGGTGAATAAAGACGCTAAAATAATCAAAATACCGAATATCGGGAGGTACCGTTATGTGGGGGCTATACGAAGACGTGGACCTGCACAGACAATTTTCTGTCATAGGCTGTAGTGTTCTTTACGAACATCAAATACCATATTTGAAACAATTCCGGTAAATAATGTCGCTAAAATCATCAAAATACCGAATATCGGGAGGTATCGTTACATGGGAGCTATACGAAGACGTGGACCAGCACAGACAATTTTCTGTCATAGGCTGTAGTGTTCATTACGACCTTCAAATACCTAATTTGAAACAATTCCGGTGAATATTGTCGCAAAAATTATCAAAATACCGCATATCGAAAGGTACCGTTATATGGGGGCTATACAAAACGTGGAATTACATGGCCCATTTTAAATACCAAGAGTCCTGCAGACATAATATACATTTAAGTAAAATTGTATCCATCTACTTAATTTCGTTCGGAAGCTACAGTGATTTCCACAGACTGACGGATATCTCGGAATCGACATAGAATTTTATGCTGATCAGGAATATGTATACTCTGTGGGGTATAAAATGTATATTTCGAGGTGTTACAAACGGAATGACAAACTTAATACTATCCATACTATGGTATAAAAATAATGGTCGTCTCCTTCAGGAGGGTCTTTGGGAGGTGAGTCTTTTTGTCATATCTCTACAGGATTCCACTCTACTATCCTCTTTTTTCGTTTTCTTTGAGCTTGAGGTTTTGTTGTCTTTTTTATTTTAATTATTATATTCCAATATTTCTATTCCTGAAGATGTTCCATTACCTGATCTTCATTGTGTCACACACTCCAAAAAATATCAAATTACCCAACTATTAGCCACTCAAATTAAAAATAAAAATATCCATTCCAGCCGATCTCAAATTCGAAACCAAGCCTATGGCATTTAAAAGACACATTTACGAAAAGAGACAACCCATTATGACCAGTTTAAAAGAGATAATTAATCGTTAAAAATAATTGCCATATTAGTTAAAAGCACAATTTAAATGTTTAAACACACACAACAAAGCAACAACAATAAAATACAATTTATGTGACAGATAATTTGTTGTTCACACTTGTCAGACGGCATTTGATTTACACACGAACCATTTACATTATCGGAAATCTTGACAGATTAAATGTCAAGATGTGTGAGTGTGTGTTTTGCTTTGGGCCTCAAATGTCAGTTTTCCTGTCTTGAAATCAGCGATCTTACAAAATATTAGTTCAACTAATTGACATAGACAAAAATAGCACTTTTGAGTGAGGGAAATTTTAATCGGTGCTGGTAAGTTTTGTGACAGTGACAGAAAAATTCATAAAATTGTCAGTTATGCTGATGACAAGTACGATGATGATACAAATCTCGATAAAAAGCCATTAATAAATATATCATGGAGAAGGGCAGGGGAGACCATGGAAATCTGATACAAAAAAAAATGTGAAAAACAAATTACGTTTAAAAAGTCAAACCATGTCACCAACAGTAGCCGTTGTTTTGCTTTAATTTTCCATGAAAATACCTTTCGTTGTAGAAGTTCACAATTTGTATGCAACAGCGTGTTTTAATGGTTTTTGTTTTATTTTTCATTCGTTGGGTTTTATGACTTTTATGTTCTCTGCATTGTTTTGTCCGTTGTTTCCTAATGTCTCGTTGGGATGGCAGGGAGTGCACAGTGGTACTTTTTTGGGTCTTAAAGGCGTACATATATAAATATGTTTTTAAGATAGGGATTCGTAGACGAAACCAAAAGTCGACGAGAAAAAGCGGGTCCAGCCATTTTACTCGTTAAATATTATCGATAAAAAACACCATAGAAAGTCGTTTAGTATCGATAAACTCGTTAATCAGTGACTTGTTTTATCCACAATGGCCTCAGACCCTGAATTCCTGTATTTTTCTATGCGGAAAAATGCCTTAGTCACTATATAAACCCCATATACGCCTATTTATAGACCCTGATTCTTTTTATAGAAAAAGAATACTTCAGCCATTGAAGACCCAATTTTTTCTATATAAAAAGTGCTTCGGTTTTCCAAGGCCAGAGTTGGTTTTTTGAAAAAAAAAATCTAAGGATCCACTTTTTCTCTACAAAAACTATGGCCCCAGGCACAAAGGTCCCGATTTTCTAGAGAAAAATTACCTAAGGCACACTGATGCCCCAATTTTTTTAGGGAAAAAATTGCCTCAGCCACACATAGCCCCCGATTTTATACTCTATAGAAAAAAATTGCCCCCAATATTATTCCATAGAAAAAAATTGCCTCGTACAGGCTGAGCGCAAGATTTTTTCTATAGCATACAAATAGTCCCAAGCACATTGAGGGTCTAATTTTTTCTTTAGAAAAAATTGTCTTAGGCACACTGAGGCCCCGATGTTTTTTTCTAAAGAAATAAATACCTCAGCCCACTAAGCTCGGATTATTCTATAAAAAATACTTAAGCCGACTAATGCCCCCATTTTTTATAACCTAGCCATATGACTACATATACGACCTAAACGTGCCTCATATAAATAACGGTTTTAGACCCTAGGTCTGTGGACCAAATCCATTGCAGTGCATTTTCAGCCGATCTAGGGATATCAGTTCGTCTCTGTTGCTGTCGATCTGTCTCTCAAACTTTTCAAATCCTAATCATCAGTATCAGTGCTAGGTCAGATGGGAAAATTGATAACATTGGGCCACTTTTTCTAGAACTATACCTAAAATAGGGTCAAAATTTCAGTTAATCATTAATCCCATAAGTGGTATGAAGATGAGATAGATCAGGCCATCCTTCAGGTACCTTCCCACGACAAGTCAAAATGTTGAATAATCACAACGCTTACAATATGCGAAAGAAGATACCGACAATTATATTATATATTTCGCATATCCCAATATTTTTACGTACTCTATATCCTTTAGATCAGACCCCTCCTTCTGGTACCTCCCCCTCAACGGGTCAAACTTTTGAATAACCATAAAGCGGGAATTGAGCACCCGATTCCTTTCAAACTCGGCACATCTTAATATTTCTGTCAACACAAGAGCTGGTATGATGATGGTAGATATCGACCCACTCTTTCTGGTACCTCTCCCACAAGGGGTCAAAATTTTGAATAATTATATCTATCATAAAATCCGAAATAAGAGCCCGATTCTTCTCAAATTTCACACATTACAACATTTCTAGTAATACAAGGTCTGGTGTCAAGATTGGACATATCGGCCACTTAATATGGTATCTCCCCCGATACGGGTCAAAATTTTGAACAACCCTAACCCTCATCGATTGCCAAATAAGCATTCAAATCCTTTCAAATACATCCCAATGTTTCTATCAACACAAGATCTGGTGAGAAGATGGTAGCTATTGAGTCATTCCTTCTGGTACCTCCCCCACAACGGGTCAAAATTTTAAATAATCTCAACCCTTATAAAATGTGGAAGAAGAGTTCAATAATCTTGATATTTCGCATATCCCAATATATTTATTAACACAAGATCTGGTGTGATGATTAGATAAGTCGGTCCAGTCCTTTTGGTACCTCCCTCACAAAGGGGTTAAAATTGTGAATAACCAAAATGCTCATAAAGTGTGAAATAAGCATCCAATTCTCCTCAAATTTCACATATCCCAATTTTTCTACTGACACAAAATCTGGTGTGAGGATGGGAAAGATCCAGCCACTTCTTCTGGTATCTCCTCCACTAAGGGTCAAAATTTTGAATAACCATAACCCTCATAGATTGCAAACTAAACATCCGAATCCTTTCAAATTCGGCACACCTCAATATTTCTATTAACACAATATCGGATGTGAAGACTATAGATATTGGCCCACCCCTTCGGGTATCTCCCCAACAAAGGTGTAAAAACTTTGAATAGTAAAACGCTCATAAAATATGAAATAAGCATCCGCTTCTCTTCAAGATCTCTACTGCAGGTGATAGATATCGGCCAACCCTTCTGGTACCTCAGCCACAAAGTCACAATTTTCAATAATTATATCTCTCATAACTTTCGCAAGAAGTCAGCGATTCTTTTGAAACTTAGTTTCTCTTAACCAGAGATCTGATGTGAATATGAAATTTATCGGTCCACCCCTAACTGGAACCTTCACCACAACAAGTATTCTTATAATTATGGAAATTAATGTTCGATTTTCTTTAATTTTGTACATTCCAATAAGTATTAGATGTAGTGGAATTTCTCATCTTATTTCAACATTTTCCAAAAATTATCACAAATCTCATATAAAATGATGGAAATATTTTTATACGACTTGGGTCAGATGAGAAATGTACAATAGTGACCCACTTTTTGGAAGCACACCCATAATTGATCAAACGTTTGAACAATCATAACGCTAGTCAAAATTTCGTATTTGTATCGCTGGGGCTGTTTTTTATAAAAAAAATGTGCCTTATTTAAAAAATATCTCAGCGGGAAATAATGGATTTGCCTCTGAAAACCGATTTTTTTCTATAGAAACTTACTCCTCAGTCTCTAAGCTCGCTCCACTGTCCTTTGCTTTGCTTTGATTTTTTTTGCCTCTTTAAAGTTCCTGTGAAAATGAAATAACAAAAAAAATCAGTTTAGAAGAAATCGTGACATTAGGTCACAAAAACTACTCGACTCGAGTTGTAATAATTATAATTTATGCACTCACGTGTAATAAAAACTTGTTGTTGTTCTTCTATTGCTTTTTCTAGGCTTCTTCTTCTTCGCAGTCTTCTCTTTGACTTTGTTGCAAGAAATGTAGCTGTTGTAGTTGCATTTGTTTACAATGTTATTATTTTTTCTATTGCCTGCCATGTAGCCCTCCGCTCCACACTCTACATTTTTCTAGCTTCCTTTATGTTGTTGCGTTCTGGTACTTGGTTTTGAGTGCATTTACGTGACAAGCATGGAACCTGCACGCCGTTTTAAAGATTTTTGATATTACGAGACAACAACGACGACGTCTACGACGATTACATACAAATCTCATGCACACACACACATGTCATTCATTCCTCCTTTCGTCTATTGCATATTCCAGTAATTCATATTTATTTCTTGTTTCTAGTTTTCATGCACCGTCGAAACAAAACAAAATTTCCTTATGCGTGTTTTGTATTTTCCACATGTCTTTAGATGGGGGGAGGGGAGGGGGTCATACATAAATATTTTCCCTGCATTTTGATGTGAATTCGTGTGTGTTTCTACTGCTCCTGGGAAATCCATTCATTATTCATTGAAATCATGAAATAGAACCCTGTTGATTGTCTTGGTGGCTTAATAAAAGAGAGAGAGATAGAGAGCGAGGTGCACAGACAGGAGGGGAGCATTGTTTGTTTATATGTCTGATGTTATGTATGTTTTGACATTTTCACCTTGCCCAATTTATGCGTACGAGATATTTCATACGTAATGAGAAAAACATGAGAAACTCATGAAACGTTTGCCTGATTGCATACATCTAGGCGTTTAGTTGGCTGTTGCCGTAACATAAATCTCAGTAAGTCGTGCGTTTTTATTTCTTTTTTTCTTTGCGGCAGAGTTCAACAGTTTTTGCATTTATGGTCGGTATTTAGGTAAATAGTCAGATGATCTCTCGACAATTGAGGTTAGCTTTGTCTGGGGGTTAAATGCAGTCTATTAAAACTAATGCTGTTTGTCGCCGCAATGAATGACAACAATTTTCTGTCGCCGTCGATGTTGTTGTCGTTGTCGTTGTGTTCTCTCTGAATTATGCTGCGACACAAAGGCAAGCAAATACCTAGTTATGCCCATGCATGCACATGATGATGTCTAAGTCGGTCGTTTGGTCACTCATTCATCATCACCTCACCTACATAATTTGCGTTGTTTGTTTTAATGATGTTTGTATGTGTATGGCAGTGGAATTTGTTTGGGTTGCAATCTGTAATCGCTTTGTATGCTGCAGTTCTGTTTTGCTTCATCTTTAATAAATTTAAGGTGAAATTTTTAAAATTAATAAGTAAAAAAACTGTAACTTCGGCCGGGCCGGATTTGAATACCCTTGACCATTTGGAACGAATTAGGAAATTTTCAATAAAAAATTAAATCTTAAAAATACCGAATGCAGTTGTTATATTAACGAGACTTGAAAAAAATCGGTGAATAAGGTCGTTAAAATCATTAAAATATAAAATATCGGGAGATACCGTTATATGAGGGCTATACGAAGACGTGGACCTGCACAGACAATTTTCTGTCTCAGGCTGTAGTATCCATTTCGAACTTCAAATACCAAATTTGAAACATTCCCATTTACCATTATATGGGGGCTATACCAAAACGTGAACCTAGATGCCCCATTTTCAATACCAAATGCAGACATACAGGACAGGATAAAAGAACTGCAACAAAGTCAAAGCCATAGTTTTTACATTTTTCTTAAAATTTTCTTAAACGAAAGCAAAAAAATGTCGGAAATAGCATCGAATTTTAGAATAAGTTTAGATTTATTCGAATTGGTCACATTTGGCACGAATTATGACCTTCACACGGCCAATGAAACCGTCACACGCTGCCCGAAAGTTGCTCTGCGGTATTTTGGCCCATTCTCGGCGAAGCGCTTACTTTAGGTGATCGACACTTTGGTATTTTTTAGTGCCATCCTTGCTCCAGACACAATAGTCCAACGCATTGGTATCCGGAGATTTTGGTGGTGGTTTTCGTGCTGAGTCTGCGAAAATGTTTGCGTGCCCATGTCTTTAATACGCCCTCCAGAATATTTTCGCGATAATATTCGGCATTTATTCTGATGCCACGGTCGATTTAACGAGCAGAGAGCGACCATCGGCTGTTATGGTGGCCCACGGCCCACACTATCACCATGGCCGGCGCTCGAGTTCTGGTGGCCAACCGAAGGTGCAATTTTTCAGCTGACCTCTTTGGCATGTCCAAAGGTCGGCAACCAAAATGTTTGCGTGCCCAAAGCTTTAATACAACCTCCAGAGTATTTTCGAGATAATATTCGGCATTTATTCTAATATTCGGCTGTTATGGCGGCCCACACCATCCCCATGGCCCGCGCTTGAGTTTTGGTGGCCAACCGAAGGTGCACATTTTCAGCTGACCTCTTTGGGGAGTAAACACGATCATTTTGTTTGCCCACATTATCACCATGGCCGGCGCTCGAGTTCTGGTGGCCAACCGAAGGTGCAATTTTTCAGCTGACCTCTTTGGCATGTCCAAGGTCTGCGACCAAAATGTTTGCGTGCCCAAAGCTTTAATACAACCTCCAGAATATTTTCGAGATAATATTCGGCATTTATTCTAATATTCGGCTGTTATGGCGGCCCACACCATCCCCATGGCCGGCGCTTGAGTTCTATTGGCCAACCGAAGGTGCACAGTTTCAGCTGACCTCTTTGGCGAGTAAACACGATCATTTTGTTTGCTTACAAACTGCTGGACAACAAATGTTTTCTCATCGAAGAAAACCAAATTCGGCAGCTGACCACTTTCGGGCAAGCAACTCGGAGCAACTCTTTAGCTGTTTTGAGTCTATTTTTTTCTTTTTGGAATTTCAATGGCTTTACCCGGAGCTCATTTTTTAATATTTACCGAATGGAATACTGAGATTTGTTCAGCTCACGAGCAATTTTTCGGCCACTGCGGCGCGGGTTCCAATCTATTCACTTCTTTACTTTACGAACCATTTCTGCTGATGTTGCTGTTTTCTTCCGTCCACTTCCTTGACGTCGAGCTACGCTACCAGTATCACGGTAACGAGCGATGGTACGAGACACAAAAAAATTTATTCCCATTTAAATGCTGGAGTGCTCTAACGATAGCCACTTGTGGTTTTCCAGCCAAGTATAAAGAAATCACACTATCACGCTTGAATTCAATCACGAATAACTTTGATTCTGGAATATTCTCACCAAAATGCTTTTGTACGCTTGTAAACAATATAACGAGCTGTCACTGGAATAATTTTAACAGCTGTCGGACGATTAGCTTAGAAATGACAGCAGTCTGAAGTTGGTTGCAGTTTTTTTCATCTCACCCTATATATCTAGGCCTATCTATACCATGTCCTATATAAAGTCGGCCAGTAGGCCCAAAAGAGTGCTTAAAAGTATCATCAGATGAAGTTATGTTTTTGGTTAGCACAAACTTCCAAAAACATAACTTTATCTGAAAGATACATCCAAAAATTTGGATGTCGGACACCAGAGTAGCTGGGGCAAGAATTTTGAAATTTGTAACAGATGGTTTTAAGGCGTCGTTTTTTTTTTTTTTTTTTTTTTTTTTTTTGTGCAATATGTGCTAAAAGTTAGGGAACTTTACAAAAAACTTTGTTTTCGGACTAATAGTCTATAACTTGGGAGCAAGCTGCTTAGCTAGTGGGTCACTACTGATAGGCGTCATAAGACAAGTTCATGTTTTTTTTTTTTTTTTTTTTTTTGAAATTCGTACTAAGAATTGTACAAAAAGTACTAAAAAACATGTTTTCAACGTTAAATTTTATTTCTCACATCTCAATATTTTTGCTGTTTATACTCGTATATATACATCTAAATTTGGCTTCTCATTTAAGCCTGAGAACTAATTATGAAATATTTCATTTCTCTGTTCTCTACGTTCAATCGAATAACAAACTCTCTCTCATAATTTGCAATGCGCTATTAATCTGTCACAAAACGTATAATTTGCTCTCATCCTCATTTTGGTGGAATATGAATTGGGTAAAACCAAAAAGGGCTTCCAACATTTCCAGCGAAAAAATTGAAAAGTTTAATGAAATTCAATATCACACAGGCGATGTAATTTTTTTGTAATAAATACATAAATTTGTTCATTTTTTCCGACATATGCGTGCATACTACTCCGCCAAGTGCGCTCAGGCCATAAGTCAGTCATAACTTAATTAAAATGTATTAGAAAATATTCCGCAAGCAATGCATATGTATGAGTTATATTTTTCTGCTCTTCACAAAACTTAACAAAAACAATCTAAACGATCCCACGATTTCTCTTCAATTTGAAATAAAAAAGCTGACAAGTTGGAAGTGCAACTCATTGGAAAAACTACAACAACAACAATAGCAACACCATCAAATGTAATGAAATGACTGATTGGGGGATATTGCGGAGCTTTTGTTGAGCTCATTACTTCATAATTGGTGGTTATGGAAAATGTGCAATTTTTATTTGCCATTGTTGTTGTTGGTGTGTGTGTTTTTTTAGCTGGGCCAAGTTGAGTATTGTTTTGACTGGTTGCAATTGTGGCCAGCCGTTTTTTTATCTCCGTTTTGTGTGCGAAATTGTGAAAAGTGTAGTGATTTAGCTTGGAAATAATGTGGAAAAAGACCCAAAAGCAAAGAAAATAGAGGAAAACCATATCGCATACATCACAGTTTAGGGTAGTGCACAGTGGGGTGAAAAAAAAAACTAAATATATAAGACTGGCAAATGTCCGCTAATTTGCTATTTAGATTCGTTGAAACAGTTCGTGTTAGGCCTTTTTAGTTCGCAAAATAGCCTAATTTGCCCAGTTTTACAATTTTTGAAATCAAAACTTCATACATTGTACTTAATTTTCAGACTTTCAAGGTTTTAATATTATTCAATTTTTTTCTTTTTCTGAAAGAATAATAGGAAAATGTTTATCGTTTACCCAAAAATCTGCAAAATCATTCATTTCGAAATTTACCGAGAAGGATATAAGAAAAACCATTGCACAATGGACACACAAATCCAATTTTTGTGTCCAAAAATATTTCTACGTCTCCCTATGTAACCACTAGAAACCAACATTGACCTCAATATACAATTTCAGAATTTCAGCTCTATCTCTTCATCCAAATCCAAATTTAATTACATTTAGTACGCATATCCACAACAATCTACATCTCTCCATCCTAGACACCAACAGTGATCCAAAATTGGTACCATTTAGTACTTTTCGTACAATTATTGTAGTCATTTGCAAAACCACAACCAGATCTCAACGTCAGATACCAACAGATTACTGCTCTATGAAATTACTCGCAACCAAATTTGATAATATTTAGTACTTTTCGTATATTTGTAGTACTTATTTGTAAAACTTTTTCATATCCAACCAACAGAGTCCTCAATATCAAATTTGAGGATTTCATACGTTTCTCTTCCCCCAATACCAAATATAGTACCATTTTGTACTTTTCGTACAAATATAGGACACATTTCCAAACCACATCCATATCTTTACCACAGACACCGACAGTGTGTCATATCAAATTTCAGGATTTCAGTTCCATCCCTTCCCCAATACCAAATTTATTTATATTTCCAAAATCACTTTCACCCATATTTCCAAACCACTTTCATATCTCAATTCCAGATACTAAGAGAGAGCTGAATATCTAATTGGAAAATTCCAACACCATCCCTTCATCCAATACCAAATTTTGTACGTTTTAGTACTTTTCGTACAAAAATAGGACGCATTTCTAAACCACCGACAGATCTCAAACGCATATATTATCAGTAATCTAAATGTCAAATTTCAGGATTTCACCTCTATCCCTTTACCCAATACCAAATTTAGTACCATTTAGTACTTTTCGAGCAATTATAGTACAATTTTCCAAAACAACCTCCAGCTTTATCACAAACATCAACACTGCCATCTATACCAAATTTCAGGATCTCATCTCCATTCCTTCCGGAATTCCATCTCCATAGATTCACCGAATACCAAATATAGCACCATTCTGTACTTTTCGTACAATAATAGTACACATTTCAATTTCAGGATTAAAGCACCATTCAATCCTCCAAATTCAAATTGTACTAAATTTAGTACCGTTTAATACTTTTCGTATACATGAGAACACGCATTAAAAACTACCTCCTTACATCGACTCTACTCCTCAATCTTTATTTCCATTCCAAATTCCAAGTATTTCGCTATAACCTTTCACATGATACGAAATAGTATCAAATGTAGTGCATTTTAGTACTTTTTGTAGACTTAAGTGCAAATTTCCTAAAATCCCTTGGTACATCTTTCTATCAGTGACCCTCATTCCAAATTTAGCTCTACTGCTTCCACAAGTACTTTTAATACTTTTCGTACCATTCTAGTACTAATTTTCGAAACAAAACAGCCTTATCCAACCCCTTCGGACCAAGAGTGACCTCATCCAAAATGTTAAGATTCTAGCTTCAGCCACTTCATATTGGCGTTCATGAATCGTTAAGTCAGTCAATTACTTTCCTCTTTTATTAATATAGATAAACGAACATTGGCCGAAGGTATAAATCTGCCGGCAATACCGAATGATACTTTTTATTTTATTAATAGAACAGTGTTGGTTTGTTTGTTCGGAATACCAAAGTATTTTGTTGTTGCAAAATGTTAAGGCTTTATCCCATTATTGTTGTTTTTATAAAAACAACGTTTGTTTATTAGTGAAGAACGATGGTAGAATTTTAGTTTTAGGTAATTCTTTGGATTATCTTCTATTGAGCTTACGATCTCGTCGCTTGGGTAAACAACGATTTTTGTCACAGGAGTTATTTTTAAAATAGCTCTTGGGGAGAATATCCCAGACAAAATCAAGAGAACTGATGAGGATTGGTGGTTCTTTCTGAAGCCTAGGTATTCCCTGCTTTACCCCCTGGCAAACATTAACATCGTTCTCCACTAATAAACAAACGTTGTTTTTATAAAAACAACAATAATGGGATTAAGCCTGACCATTCTACAAGAATAAGATTTTTTTCTTAAATATGTAATTTTTCGTAAAAAGGAAACATTAAAAAACATATCCTTTAAAATAATGTCTGCCATTTAGGGAAGTTATTTTTTTCACCATTTACCCACAATTATCCTCCCTCTCTTTTCTATCACACCATTATACCACCCCATTGTGCTGAACGATCCTCTAATTTCGTTGTTGCCTTAAATTAAATTAAAATCTAAACTTAAGGAAAACAATTCATCATTCAAGCAAGCGACAATGTGTTGTCAAGACCCAGCAACACCAGCAAAAGCATAAAAACAACAACAAAGACTACAACAAATGGGAATAGTCCATAATAGACAAATGTAACGCAAACTTGCACAAGGCACTCACACACACACACACACACCCCGTACTGTATGTAAACGGATGGTTAGTTGGGGAAGACCAGAAATAGAAACCAAAGCAAAACAGGCAACCCACCAAAGGAGTGTAACATAATAAGCCCAACCAACCAACAGCAACAGACAGACCGACTGACAACAGCAACAATCATTATGGGTTTCCGTAATCATTGCCATCCACCACCACCACCATCATCATCTGCTGCTGCTGCGTCAACATCATCGTCTTTTGCCTTTGAAATAATCAAAAACATTTTTAACATTTCCTCACGCCATCAGCGACAATTTTTCCCAGCAGCAAGACCAACAACACCACAGCCACGAACAACAGCAACAACAACGGCAACAGCTTACACCAACATTTTTGTAATCGAATTTCAATGTTTCACTTTTGAACATAACTTCTAACACGAGAAATTAAATGAAAATGAAAGTTATGGTCATATCCCCCAGATGCAATCCCACCTCCCCTCCGCCCGCCCTTTCTGTCTTCTCACATCCATCTTTGGTTTTCCAGTTTATCTTCCAGATACCAAAAATATATTCACATGCCTTATTCATACTGAGTAGGTCCTCTCCTCCGATGAACTGTATAATGAAAACGATAGTTTTCCTCGCCAGCAACAACAACAACAAACAACTGTTTTAGGTGATCGTTGTTGGTGTCTAGCCATCAAAACAACGTCATCATCAATGTCTTCGCCGCATAATAATAGGCATCAACACCATTAACTCCATCAGCAACGTCATGATCTCTCTTTGATGGTATCATCAACACTCCAAACAACATCACCTCTTCTATTTATTGTTGTTGCTGGTGTTTTTTATTGTTGTTGTGTCTACAGTTTGATTGCCATCATATGTAGCCAAAAAAAGTATGACCATGCGCTCGTCTCCCAGCTGATTGTTAGGGGGCATTTTTCCTCTCTTCACTTTTGGAATTTTTGCAACAAAAGAAATACCTGAAAACTCCATTGAATGGCAGTGCGAAAATGTTAAAGCGCCACTTATCCACCAACGATGAATCTTTAACGAGCGCAGGCCATCATCAGCGACACCACACCACAAGCATGAGTTTAGCTTCAGCAAAGCTATTCATCAGTAATTGGTAGATCTCGGCTCTCATTGCTGGCTGGTCACCAAAACGAAGAGCTGGTGCCTGTAAGTTGGATGATATGCCAAGCAAGCCCGCAATCCAACCAGATAGCTAGCCATCTAACGTGGCTGAGCTGAGCCACCATCAAAAATATGTTTCAATGGCTGGTGATGGATTCCAACCAAAAATGGTCTTAACTGTATGACCTGTATGATGATCATGATGTTTGCTGATAGTCGGACAAGTAGTTATTCATGAATAGCATCAAAGTTTGGTTTCCAAAATAATGTATGGCAGAGGTGTGGGAGGGAGTTTGATTTGAGAGGATACAGGAGGAACATTTTTTTCTTCAAAAAAAAAAAAAATAATAATAATAATAATAAATAAATAAATAAAATAAAAAAGAAAATACTTTTTTTAAATATAAAGATTTATTGAAATTAGGAAAAATTGAATTTTCAAAAACCTCTTTACCGAATGTGTTGACATATTTGAGAAGTGGAAACAATTAGCCGTATGATTGCCGGCATGACTCAGCTACAGAACTTTCCCCTAAAATCCTCCAGTTCTTGATAACAATCCTTAAAAAGAACAGGACGTTTACTTAAAAAATCCCAAAGAAATATCTTCTAATTTTTGTTGTAATTGTACCTTTCCATTTAATATGGTCACCAATGTATATTGGGCGTATGATTGACAACACAACTCATTCGGCACATAGTTCTATTACAATCAAGAGAATTTCTCAGATTTTGAAGTTTTTAAAAAATTATAGAAATCCAACGCAATAATCTTTGAAAACAGTCCTTAAAGCACACGCACACAAATATTATTTAAAAAATCCTTATATGCCAGATTGTTGTATTCATCGAAATACTGAAGTTTGTAGAGGCTTATTGACGATTCGCACGTCTGTTTGTGCAAACAATTTACTTTTCGAACAATGATTATACGAACGTACATATATTGGACGCATTTTTAAACAACTGCCAAATTTCAAACAAAGATGCCATCAGTAATCTAAATACCAAATTTCAAAATTTTATCTCTATCCCTTCACCCAATACCCAATTTAGTACCAATTAGTACTTTTCGTACAAATATAGTGCGCACTTCCAAATCTACCCTCATACCACAATCCCAAATACCAACAGGGACCTCAATATCATATTTCGGGATTTCAGTTCAATTCCTTCATCCAATTTAGTACCAATTTGTACTTTTCGTATAGTACACATTTTTAAAAGCACCTCTATATCTAAAACACAGACACCAACATCTATATCAAATTTCAGGATTTCAACTCTTACCTTACCCCAGTACCAAATTTACTATTATTTAGTATTTTCGTACGCATTTTAAAACCCACCCAAACAAAGATACAATCAGTAATTTAAATACCAAATATCAGAATTTTATCTCCATCCCTTCATACAATATCAAATCAATAGTACCATTTAGTACACTTCGTACAACAAGAGTACAAAATTTCCAAAACCACCTCAATATCTCAATCCCAGATGCCAATAGAGACTTCAATAACATATTTCAGTAAATTTAGTAACAATTAGTACATTTCGTACAGCTAGAGTACAAGATTTCCAAAACCACTTTTATATCTCAATCCCAGATACCAACGGAGTCCTCAATAACATATTTCAGAATTTAAAAACTGTCCATTCACCCAATACCAAATTTATTACCATTTAGTACTTCTTGTACAATTATGGTGCACATTTCCGAAAGCACATCCATATCTTAACCACAGACACCAATGAAGAAACATCTATACCATATTTCAGGATGTAAAGATGCTCCTCGACACAATGGAACCATTCCCACAGTTCTAAGTCTATTAGTTTCCGAGATACTTGCGATCGTTTTAAGTTGAAGGGCACTAGTCAATTTTCAGGAAAATTTCCAAATTCTTGAAATAAAGGCTGTTTTCTCTTTGTTTAAATAAAATACAACTAATATTAGAGCTGTTTTTAGTGTAAAAAATGTTCCTCGACACAATGGAACCATTCCCAGTGTCCTAAGTCTATTAGTTTAAGAGATATTTGCGATCGTTTGAAGTTGAAGGGCACTAGTCAATTTTCAGGAAAATTTCCAAATTCTTGAAATTAAGGCTGTTATCTCCTTGTTTTTCCTTCACCCAATACCAAATTTAGTACTTCTTGTACAATTAGGGTGCACATTTCCAAACCCATCTCCGTATCTAAATTCCATATACCAACAGAGACTTTAATAGCAAATTTGAGGATTCCAGCCCTATCCCATCGCCCAATACCAAATTGAGTACTATTTAGTACTTTTCATGCCAATATAGTTCGCATTTCCAAATATCAACCTCAGATACTAATAGTTATTTGAATATCAAATTTCCGAATTTTATTTCTATCCCTTCAACCGAGACCAAATTGAAGGTCATATAGTACAGGGTTGCCCATATTCGACGGACCCATCTGGCAACGCCATAACTTTTGACAGAGATGTCACATCGCTTAATGACATACCGCGTTTGAAGCGTCAGTCCAAGCAGATTTTTACCATGAACCAATACACGCCACGCGAGCGCTCTGAAATGGTTGAAATTTACAAGAATGGTTGAAATTTACAAGAAAACTCAACGTGCTTTTAAAACATTAAAAAATGTGAGAAGTGCACCTTCTAAGAACACCATTAAGCGTTTATACGAAAAATTTTCGACTGGTAAGGCTCTTTCTAATCCGAAGAGGCCATATAAAAGTCGAACAAGGCGATCGGCCGAGAATATCGCTGCCGTACGAGCCAGTGTTGAGAGGTCCCCTAGAACATCCCAAAAACGCCGTTCTCAGCAGTTAGGCATGGCTCTGTCCACTTTACAACGGATTATTCGCATTGATTTGCATTTGTTCCCGTACAAAATTCAATTGACGCAAAGAATGTTGCCTGCGGTCAAGCCTCGTCGATTGCAATGGGCCCAAAGGTCCGTCGAATATGGGCAACCCTGTACTTTTCGTACAATTATTTTCGAAACCACCTCCATATGTCAAGGCTACACCTAAACAGCGACCCTAATACAAAATTTCAAACTACATGAACTCTCTGTTTTCGCCCAATGCCAAATTGTACCAAATACAGTACCATTTAGTAATTTTCGTGCACACATTTCCAAAATCGCCTCTTTATTACAAACCTATCACTAACAAGGAGACCAATACAAAATTTCATACTTCCAGATTCATCTGTTCACCCTAAATCAATATTTTTCAAATTTAGTACCATTTAGTACAGTTTGCTCACTAAGTACACATTTTCACAGAACCATCTTCATATATCAAACTTATTTTCCAACCTTGATTCCTATACCGAATTTCAAGTTTTTAGCTTTATCCGTTCACATAGCACGAAATGTTACCATTTTAGAAGCTTAGTACCATTTTAGGACATTTCGTAACCTTAAAATTCGAATTTCCAAAAACCCTTTGGTACATCTATCCTGCACTCCATCAGTGCCTCCAATTCCATATTTTAGAATTCTAGCTCATTCCGTTTGTCCAAAACAAAATATTATATTTTTATTACAATTTATTATTTTTCGTACGCTTCCTAGTCCGAATTTCCAAAAACCCAGAATTATCTCAGGCCTACGCACCAAGACTGACCCTCGTATAAAATGTCTATAGGTGAAATGAAAACTAATTTCTGGTAAAATAGGAAGCTAAAATTTTCCACTGATCTGTCTTTTGTCTGCAGGCAGGTCAAGTTCGAAAATTGGCTGTATCGGTCCAATATATCGTATAGCCCCCATATAACGGTACTCCCCGATATTCGGTATTTGATTTTATGATTTTAGCCACATTTTCAATTAAATTGTTCAATTAAACTTTATCCCCTAAAAGAGAATTATCTCTTAAGGTCCACGATATCGTATAGCCCCCATATAACGGTACCCTCCCCTATATTCGGTATTTTAATGATTATAGCCACATTTTCCAATGGAATTGTCTGAAATTTCTCACAAGAAGTTCCTTTGTGTAATTTATCCCCTAGAAGAAATGTGTCTATAAAGGTCCACGATATCGTATAGCCCCCAAAAAAAGGTACACCCCGATATTCGGTATTTTGATGATTACAGCCAAATTTTTCAATGGAATTGTCTTAAAATCCACAAAATGAGTTCCTTTGAGTACATTACCCCCTGAAAGAGAATTGTCTATATAGGTCCACGATATCGTATAGCCCCCATATAACGGTACCACCCGACATTCGGTATTTTGATGATTTTAGAGACATTTTTTACCGGAATTTTTTCAAATTTTGAATTTAAAATTCGGAATTGGTACTACAGCCTAATGCAAAAGATTACATATGAAAGAAAACGTCTTCGTATAGCCCTCATATAAAGATACCTCCCGATATTCTGTATTTTGATGATTTTGGCGGCATTACTCAATGGAATTATTTCAAATTTCGTATTTGAAGTTCGGAATTGGTACTACAGACTATGAAAAAAAATAATTATTAAGGAGCACGTTTTCGTATAGTCCCCACATAAAGGGGTTTTCACTTGAGAGGTATTTTTCTACGGATTTTTTTTTTAATTTTTTAAGCCCCTTCAAATGATGGAGGGTATTTAAAGTTCGGCTGATTTTCATGATTTTTGATTTTTTACTCGTTATTCATTAATTTCAAATTGAACTATCAAATATCAGTTTCTATATTTTATCCAATCCCCCATACCCTCTTTTTTTACCACCTCCCTGTCTCAGATTTTCTCCCTGGCAATTTTCTTCATCCTTTTTTCTTTTTCCCTCTTTTTATTTCATTCATGTTCGATGATATATGTGTTGAATTTGAATTTACAATTGACCTGACAACAACAACAACGACAACAGCAGCAGCAACAATTGGAAATTCATTGTTACATTTGTTGCAGTCTCTTCTGTACTCGTGTGACTGTCCGATGACGATCAACGTTTGATCGCAACATGTTACAAGTCAAATGCATATAATTTTCCATTGGCTTCTGGCATTGGTACTTTACCTTTGAGATAACTTTAAGCTTCAAATTCCCTTGAATACCATGTCGTTGTTGTTGTTGTTGTTGGAAAACCTAACACCTCAAATAGATTTTGTTCCCAGACACAAATCAAAATAACATCCAAAAGAAAAACCAACTCCATACTTGGTAGTGCGAACAAATCGAATGGGTTGTAGGTTTCGTGTAAAGGATTATGGTTTGATTAACGATTACAAACAATGGCTGGAATTGTAGATTTGTTTTTTTGGGGGTATGGTTGTTGTTGTTGTCGATTTCGGACAATTGCGGGTTGAATCGTTAGCCTGTCATCCATTCGGCCTCAATGTTGGGTTGCCTACAAATCCCTCCATTTAATGGCGGCTGCTGTGATTTGTATGGCTTGTGGGGCCATTCAATCGATTCCGATGAGTAACCAAACACCACCGCCTTTTTTTATAACAACACAAATTATCATTATTTTAAGTTGTTGTTTTTTTTTTTTCTTCTTTCCAACCATCATCCATCTTCAAAATGTCTTTGATTGAGTCAAAAATACCGACCAATGATTTTTTTATATTACCGCCATCATAGTATGGAGGGTATATTGGTTTGTCATTCCGTTTGTTACACCTCGAAATATACATTTTAGACCCCACAAAGTACGGACGGACATCGCTAAATCGCCATAGAATTCTAAGCTGATCAAGAATATGATCAGCATAAATTCTATCGCGATTTAGCGATGTCCGTCCGTCTGTGGAAATCACTCTAGCTTCCGAACGAAATGAAGTAGGTTGATAAAATTTTACTCAAATGTGTATTATCTCTGCAAGACTTTTGGTATTGAAATGGGCCATGTAGGTCCACGTTTAGTATAGCCCCAATATTTTAGCGACATTATTTACCGGAATTGTTTCAAAATTTGTATTTAAAGTTGGCAATGGTTGCTACGGCTTAAGACAGAAAGTGGGCCATGCAGGTCCACGTCTTCGTATAGCCCCATATAACGGTACCTCCCGATATTCGGTATTTTGATGATTTTAGCGACATTATTCCCCGGAATTGGTTCAAATTTGGAATTTGAAGTTCGTAATGGATACTACAGCCTGGGGCAGAAAATTGTTTGTGCAGGTCCATGTCTTCGTATAGCCCCCACATAACGGTACCTCCCGATATTCGGTATTTTGATGATTTTAGCGACATTATTCCCCGGAACTGTTTCAAATTTGGTATTTGAAGTTCGAAATGGGTGCTACACCCAATGACTGAAAATTGTTTGTGCAGGTCGACGTCTTCGTATATCCCCCATATAACGGTACCTCCCGATATTGGGTATTTTGATGATTTTAGCGACATTATTTACCGGAATTGTTTCAAATTTGGCATTTGAAGTCCGTAACAGATACTACAGCCTATGACAGAAAATGGACCATGCTGGTCAACGTCTTTGTATAGCCCCCATATAACGGTACCTCCCGATATTCGGTATTTTGATGATTTTAGCGACACTATTTACCGGAATTTTTTTTAATTTGGTATTTGAAGTTCGTAATGGATACTAATGCATATGACAGAAAATTGTGTATGCAGGTCCAGGTCCAGATTCATCTGTTCACCCTAAATCAATATTTTTCAAATTTAGTACCATTTAGTACAGTTTGCTCACTAAGTACACATTTTCACAGAACCATCTTCATATATCAAACTTATTTTCCAACCTTGATTCCTATACCGAATTTCAAGTTTTTAGCTTTATCCGTTCACATAGCACGAAATGTTACCATTTTAGAAGCTTAGTACCATTTTAGGACATTTCGTAACCTTAAAATTCGAATTTCCAAAAACCCTTTGGTACATCTATCCTGCACTCCATCAGTGCCTCCAATTCCATATTTTAGAATTCTAGCTCATTCCGTTTGTCCAAAACAAAATATTATATTTTTATTACAATTTATTATTTTTCGTACGCTTCCTAGTCCGAATTTCCAAAAACCCAGAATTATCTCAGGCCTACGCACCAAGACTGACCCTCGTATAAAATGTCTATAGGTGAAATGAAAACTAATTTCTGGTAAAATAGGAAGCTAAAATTTTCCACTGATCTGTCTTTTGTCTGCAGGCAGGTCAAGTTCGAAAATTGGCTGTATCGGTCCAATACATCGTATAGCCCCCATATAACGGTACTCCCCGATATTCGGTATTTGATTTTATGATTTTAGCCACATTTTCAATTAAATTGTTCAATTAAACTTTATCCCCTAAAAGAGAATTATCTCTTAAGGTCCACGATATCGTATAGCCCCCATATAACGGTACCCTCCCCTATATTCGGTATTTTAATGATTATAGCCACATTTTCCAATGGAATTGTCTGAAATTTCTCACAAGAAGTTCCTTTGTGTAATTTATCCCCTAGAAGAAATGTGTCTGTGTGTGCCCGATATTCGGTATTTTGATGATTTTAGCGACATTATTCCCCGGAACTGTTTCAAATTTGGTATTTGAAGTTCGAAATGGGTGCTACACCCAATGACTGAAAATTGTTTGTGCAGGTCGACGTCTTCGTATATCCCCCATATAACGGTACCTCCCGATATTGGGTATTTTGATGATTTTAGCGACATTATTTACCGGAATTGTTTCAAATTTGGCATTTGAAGTCCGTAACAGATACTACAGCCTATGACAGAAAATGGACCATGCTGGTCAACGTCTTTGTATAGCCCCCATATAACGGTACCTCCCGATATTCGGTATTTTGATGATTTTAGCGACATTATTTACCGGAATTTTTTTTAATTTGGTATTTGAAGTTCGTAATGGATACTAATGCATATGACAGAAAATTGTGTATGCAGGTCCAGGTACCCTCCCCTATATTCGGTATTTTAATGATTATAGCCACATTTTCCAATGGAATTGTCTGAAATTTCTCACAAGAAGTTCCTTTGTGTAATTTATCCCCTAGAAGAAATGTGTCTATAAAGGTCCACGATATCGTATAGCCCCCAAAAAAAGGTACACCCCGATATTCGGTATTTTGATGATTACAGCCAAATTTTTCAATGGAATTGTCTTAAAATCCACAAAATGAGTTCCTTTGAGTACATTACCCCCTGAAAGAGAATTGTCTATATAGGTCCACGATATCGTATAGCCCCCATATAACGGTACCACCCGACATTCGGTATTTTGATGATTTTAGAGACATTTTTTACCGGAATTTTTTCAAATTTTGAATTTAAAATTCGGAATTGGTACTACAGCCTAATGCAAAAGATTACATATGAAAGAAAACGTCTTCGTATAGCCCTCATATAAAGATACCTCCCGATATTCTGTATTTTGATGATTTTGGCGGCATTACTCAATGGAATTATTTCAAATTTCGTATTTGAAGTTCGGAATTGGTACTACAGACTATGAAAAAAAATAATTATTAAGGAGCACGTTTTCGTATAGTCCCCACATAAAGGGGTTTTCACTTGAGAGGTATTTTTCTACGGATTTTTTTTTTAATTTTTTAAGCCCCTTCAAATGATGGAGGGTATTTAAAGTTCGGCTGATTTTCATGATTTTTGATTTTTTACTCGTTATTCATTAATTTCAAATTGAACTATCAAATATCAGTTTCTATATTTTATCCAATCCCCCATACCCTCTTTTTTTACCACCTCCCTGTCTCAGATTTTCTCCCTGGCAATTTTCTTCATCCTTTTTTCTTTTTCCCTCTTTTTATTTCATTCATGTTCGATGATATATGTGTTGAATTTGAATTTACAATTGACCTGACAACAACAACAACGACAACAGCAGCAGCAACAATTGGAAATTCATTGTTACATTTGTTGCAGTCTCTTCTGTACTCGTGTGACTGTCCGATGACGATCAACGTTTGATCGCAACATGTTACAAGTCAAATGCATATAATTTTCCATTGGCTTCTGGCATTGGTACTTTACCTTTGAGATAACTTTAAGCTTCAAATTCCCTTGAATACCATGTCGTTGTTGTTGTTGTTGTTGGAAAACCTAACACCTCAAATAGATTTTGTTCCCAGACACAAATCAAAATAACATCCAAAAGAAAAACCAACTCCATACTTGGTAGTGCGAACAAATCGAATGGGTTGTAGGTTTCGTGTAAAGGATTATGGTTTGATTAACGATTACAAACAATGGCTGGAATTGTAGATTTGTTTTTTTGGGGGTATGGTTGTTGTTGTTGTCGATTTCGGACAATTGCGGGTTGAATCGTTAGCCTGTCATCCATTCGGCCTCAATGTTGGGTTGCCTACAAATCCCTCCATTTAATGGCGGCTGCTGTGATTTGTATGGCTTGTGGGGCCATTCAATCGATTCCGATGAGTAACCAAACACCACCGCCTTTTTTTATAACAACACAAATTATCATTATTTTAAGTTGTTGTTTTTTTTTTTCTTCTTTCCAACCATCATCCATCTTCAAAATGTCTTTGATTGAGTCAAAAATACCGACCAATGATTTTTTTATATTACCGCCATCATAGTATGGAGGGTATATTGGTTTGTCATTCCGTTTGTTACACCTCGAAATATACATTTTAGACCCCACAAAGTACGGACGGACATCGCTAAATCGCCATAGAATTCTAAGCTGATCAAGAATATGATCAGCATAAATTCTATCGCGATTTAGCGATGTCCGTCCGTCTGTGGAAATCACTCTAGCTTCCGAACGAAATGAAGTAGGTTGATAAAATTTTACTCAAATGTGTATTATCTCTGCAAGACTTTTGGTATTGAAATGGGCCATGTAGGTCCACGTTTAGTATAGCCCCAATATTTTAGCGACATTATTTACCGGAATTGTTTCAAAATTTGTATTTAAAGTTGGCAATGGTTGCTACGGCTTAAGACAGAAAGTGGGCCATGCAGGTCCACGTCTTCGTATAGCCCCATATAACGGTACCTCCCGATATTCGGTATTTTGATGATTTTAGCGACATTATTCCCCGGAATTGGTTCAAATTTGGAATTTGAAGTTCGTAATGGATACTACAGCCTGGGGCAGAAAATTGTTTGTGCAGGTCCATGTCTTCGTATAGCCCCCACATAACGGTACCTCCCGATATTCGGTATTTTGATGATTTTAGCGACATTATTCCCCGGAACTGTTTCAAATTTGGTATTTGAAGTTCGAAATGGGTGCTACACCCAATGACTGAAAATTGTTTGTGCAGGTCGACGTCTTCGTATATCCCCCATATAACGGTACCTCCCGATATTGGGTATTTTGATGATTTTAGCGACATTATTTACCGGAATTGTTTCAAATTTGGCATTTGAAGTCCGTAACAGATACTACAGCCTATGACAGAAAATGGACCATGCTGGTCAACGTCTTTGTATAGCCCCCATATAACGGTACCTCCCGATATTCGGTATTTTGATGATTTTAGCGACACTATTTACCGGAATTTTTTTTAATTTGGTATTTGAAGTTCGTAATGGATACTAATGCATATGACAGAAAATTGTGTATGCAGGTCCAGGTCCAGATTCATCTGTTCACCCTAAATCAATATTTTTCAAATTTAGTACCATTTAGTACAGTTTGCTCACTAAGTACACATTTTCACAGAACCATCTTCATATATCAAACTTATTTTCCAACCTTGATTCCTATACCGAATTTCAAGTTTTTAGCTTTATCCGTTCACATAGCACGAAATGTTACCATTTTAGAAGCTTAGTACCATTTTAGGACATTTCGTAACCTTAAAATTCGAATTTCCAAAAACCCTTTGGTACATCTATCCTGCACTCCATCAGTGCCTCCAATTCCATATTTTAGAATTCTAGCTCATTCCGTTTGTCCAAAACAAAATATTATATTTTTATTACAATTTATTATTTTTCGTACGCTTCCTAGTCCGAATTTCCAAAAACCCAGAATTATCTCAGGCCTACGCACCAAGACTGACCCTCGTATAAAATGTCTATAGGTGAAATGAAAACTAATTTCTGGTAAAATAGGAAGCTAAAATTTTCCACTGATCTGTCTTTTGTCTGCAGGCAGGTCAAGTTCGAAAATTGGCTGTATCGGTCCAATACATCGTATAGCCCCCATATAACGGTACTCCCCGATATTCGGTATTTGATTTTATGATTTTAGCCACATTTTCAATTAAATTGTTCAATTAAACTTTATCCCCTAAAAGAGAATTATCTCTTAAGGTCCACGATATCGTATAGCCCCCATATAACGGTACCCTCCCCTATATTCGGTATTTTAATGATTATAGCCACATTTTCCAATGGAATTGTCTGAAATTTCTCACAAGAAGTTCCTTTGTGTAATTTATCCCCTAGAAGAAATGTGTCTGTGTGTGCCCGATATTCGGTATTTTGATGATTTTAGCGACATTATTCCCCGGAACTGTTTCAAATTTGGTATTTGAAGTTCGAAATGGGTGCTACACCCAATGACTGAAAATTGTTTGTGCAGGTCGACGTCTTCGTATATCCCCCATATAACGGTACCTCCCGATATTGGGTATTTTGATGATTTTAGCGACATTATTTACCGGAATTGTTTCAAATTTGGCATTTGAAGTCCGTAACAGATACTACAGCCTATGACAGAAAATGGACCATGCTGGTCAACGTCTTTGTATAGCCCCCATATAACGGTACCTCCCGATATTCGGTATTTTGATGATTTTAGCGACATTATTTACCGGAATTTTTTTTAATTTGGTATTTGAAGTTCGTAATGGATACTAATGCATATGACAGAAAATTGTGTATGCAGGTCCAGGTCTTCGTATAAGCCCCATATATCAGTACCTCCCTATATTCGGTTTTTTGATAAATTTTTGAATCATTATTCACCGAAATTGTTTCGAAATTGGTATTTGAAGTTCGCAATAGATACTACGGCATTAAATGGGCCATACAGGTCCACGTCTCCGTATAGCCCCCATATAACACTACCTCCCTATATTCGGTATTTTGGTGATTTTAGCGCCATTATTCACCGGAATCGTTTCAAATTTGGTATTTGAAGTTCGTAATGGATACTACAGCCTATGGCAAAAAAATTGTCTGTGCAGGTCCACGTCTTCGTATAGCCCCCATATAACGGTACCTCCCGATATTCGGTATTTTGATGATTTTAGCGACATTATTTACCGAAACTATTTCAAATTTTGTATTTGAAGTTCGTAATGGATACTACAGCCTATGGCAGAAAATTGCCTATGCAGGTCCAGGTCTTCGTATAGCCCCCATTGCACCTCCCTTTATTCGGTATTTTTGATGATTTTAGCTACATTATAAACAGATTTTTTTTTCAAGTTTCGCATTTGAATATTGTAATAGCTTATGAAAAAAGTTTCCTATGCAGGTCCACGTCGTCGTATAGACGATTCGATATTTTTAAAATTTTAACATAATTTTTAATGAATTTTATTTATTTATTTATTTATTTTTTTTGAAAATTTGCCAAATTTGCACCAAATGGTGGAGGGTATCCAAAGATCGGCCCAGCCGAAGTTACAGCTTTTTTTCCTTGTTTTCTTTTGAAACTTTGCGACCCTGTGCCGGGACCAAAACGATGAAGCTTTAAAAGACAAGTTTAAGATTTTTAAATATTTTTCTTATAAATGTTGCCATTGGGCAAATTGCTATCAACTTTCAACACGAATTATCCCCCTCCAACAAAAAAAAAAAACACCAACATCAACACCAGCAATTCCACTGCATGTCAGCAATTGCATGGAAGAAGGTGGCCGCCAGCAAAACCATCCTGGTCTCCAGTCACTCTAGTCACTCACTTATTCACCCAGTCACTGGCTGGGTTCAGTTGGCCAACACAACATGGAAATTTATTAATCAAAATATACTCTTAAACTATGTATGGACAAACATTTCCTTGTTGGTTTTTTTTTTTTTGAATATCCAGAAATTACCAAAACAGCCCCAGCGCTGGAGTGAAAATAATATTTAAATATCTGGCAGGAATGCATGAAGAAATGCTGCCTCCTAGGCCTCTTGGCAAGTACTTAAAACCATTGCAGCTCAGTTTAACAAATAACTACTGGATGGTGGCGTTGGTTTCGTGCAACAAACGGCCGGCCACAGGCTAAGCGATCCTCAATGCCGCCGATATTGTGGTTGTTGTTGTTTTGCAAAGCGCGTAAACATAATGATTTAATGTTATCACAATGATCGGTGAATGGTCTTTTAATAATGATCATTTAAATGCCATAAACAAATTTTCACTTTAACGTTTTATCCAGCTGCTTGATCACCCGCACATTAGCCACACTTGGAGTCCTCCTTCTTCTTGGCGGGTTGTTTGCTTCTCATCAGTTTTAACAATCACTGACTGACATCACCATCAATGGTGTCTGGATTCCCTGATAAGAGCTTTAAGAAATACATTGTTGTTGTTGTTTTCTTGGTTATGTTGCAGTCCACTCCTCGCTTTATAATTTTCGGCATTGTTCGTGTGCCTGCGTCCGACTTCCTTATGAAATCGCAATAATATGATATTTACCAATAAATCACAATTATCATGCAAACACCATCATCATCAAGTGGAAGTTTTTATTGTCTGCTGAGTTTATTTGTTTGTTTGTTTGTCTGTCGGAATGTCCGACTCTTTGTTGATTTTGCAATTGTGGGAGCCAAATTAACATCAGACAAGAGTACCACCCAATTTTTGCCCAGAAACCGAAGAAGCAGCAAAATAAGTAAAAGCTGCATTTACGGCAACCAAACAAAAAGAAAGTCTTGTGTTGGGACTATCTTGTCGAAATATCTAATATTCAATTAATTATTAAGTTTTTCTTAAAAAAACATATAAGGAGGATGGGATTTTTTGGGAGGACGATATGGAGGAAGGTAATGGGCTGGCTAAAAAATATACAAATTTATGCATAAAATTTGAGGAAACAATAATTTAAAAGCCATTACAAGGTAATATGAACAAGTAGAGGACATTGCAGAGAAAGGCATTATTTGGGAGGACGATATCGAGGAAGGTAATGGGCTGGCTGAAATAATATGCAAATGTATGCATTGATTTTGGTGATATGACAATCTGAGAGTCTCATAATCCTAATAACCCATTACAAGGTAATGTAAACAAGCAGAGTTATGTCCAACTAGTTCATAATTCAGTACATCAGTTCCTAAGCGTATGAATGATTTCATTAATTAAATATGTTTCTATCACTCATACGCAGATAGTTACAAACGACCGGAACTAGATAAGGCTGCACATTTTTCAGTTGTAATTCGAATAATTTTTTATTCAATTTAAAAGCGATTTAATTTTTAAAGCGAGGTATTCCAATTGTAATTCGAATGATTGAATTACAAATTGAATTTTTCCAACTAGATTTCGAATAATTCGAATTACTTTTGGAATAATCCGAATTATAAATGGAATAAATCTAATTACATATGAAATAATTCGAAATACAACTGAAATAATTCGATGTTCTATCTCAAATTACAATTAAAATATTTCGAATTACATCTGAAAAAGGAATAGTTCGACCGATAGAAATAGTTTAGCACAACTCTATTCTTCCTTTATCTTGAAGGGCATCTAAAAGCAACACGAATTTTTGCCATCAATGCCTTCAATTTTGTTTCTTAAAAATGCATGACTTTTTACGAAAAAGGCCCGGTTTTTTTTTTTTTTTTTTGAAAAAAAATTGAAAAAAGGAAGAAAAAAGATTTGAAAAAATGTTCTAAAACACGATATTTCTGGTAGGACGTAAAACCTATTAACAACAAGTAAAAATGCTGTTAGTTCGGCCGGGCCGAGCTCTGAATACCCTCCACCATTTGGAACGAATTTTGCAATTCTCAAAAAACAATAAAATCCGTTAAAAATTCTGTTGAAATTTTAAAAATGTCGAATTTAGTTGTTATATTAGGGTCTATACGACGACGTGGATCTGCATAGGCAAGTTTTGTCATAAGCTATTACAATATTCAAATTCGTAAAAAAAATCGGCGAATAATGTAGCTAAAATCATTAAAATACCGAATATCGGGAGGTACCGTTACATGGAGGGCTATACGAAGACGTGGACCTGCACAGACAATTTTCTGTCTTGGATTGTAGTATCAATTTCGAACTTCAAATGCCAAATTTGAAACAATTCTGGTGAATAATGAAGCTACAGTCATCAAAATACCGATTATCGGGAGGTACCGTTATATGGTGGCTATACGAAGACGTGGACCTGCACAGACAATTTTCTGTCTTGGATTGTAGTATCAATTTCGAACTTCAAATGCCAAATTTGAAACAATTCTGGTGAATAATGTGGCTAAAATCAACAAAGTGCCGAATATCGGGAGGTACTGTTATATGGGTGCTATACGAAGACGTGGACCTGCACAGACAATTTTATGTCTTAGGCTGTAGCAGCCATTACGAACTTCAAATACCAAATTTGAAAGAACTCCGGTGAATAATGTCGCTAAAATTATCAATATACCGAATATCGGGAGGTACTGTTGTATGGGGGCTATACGAAGACATGGACCTGCACAGACAATCTCCTGTCATAGGCTATAGAATCCATTATGAACATCAAATACCAAAGTTGAAACAATTCCGGTGAATAATTCCGCTGAAATCCTCAAAATTCCGAATATAGGAAGGAACCGTTATATGGGAGCTAAACGAAGACGTGGACCTACATGGCTCATTTAAAATACCAAAAGTCCTGCAGACATAATACACATTTGACTAAAATTGTATCAACCTACTTCAATTCGTTCGGAAGCTAGAGTAATTTCCACAGACGGACAGACGGACCGACATAGAATTTTATAATAGAGAATATATATACTTTGTGGGGTCTAAAATGTATTTTTCGAGGTGTTACAAATGGAATGACAAATATATAAATATAATATACCCTCCATACTATGGTGGAGGCTACAAAAATCAACGATATTTGGGCTGAGGACCCTTAATAATTAGATTTTTAAAATACACAGTCTTCAGGCAGGAGTTCCTTGGAGGATATCTAAAAAATGATGATTTTTCAGCTCGATATAAAATTGCCGAATTCAAACCTTATCCCAACACCGAATGGGACATTCTGTGGTGTTTTGCACTTTTCGTACATTTATAGAACACATTTCCAAAACCAACTCCTTCTCTTATTCACAGACAGCAACAGTGGCATTCATATCTCATTTCAGGATTCCAACTCTATCCCTTCGTCCAATACCAAATTTAGTACTATTTAGTACATTTCGTACGAATATAGGACGAATTTTCACTTTGTACTTTTCGCACAATTATAGTACATATTTCCAGAACCACCTCCATACCTCAATTCCAGATACTACAGAGTCGTCAATATCAAATTTGAGGATTCAAGCCTTATCCCTAGACAAAATACCTAATTTAGTACCATTTAATACATTTCGTACAAATATAGGACACATATTTCAAAACACCGCCAAATCTCAAACCCACATACCGAAACCACTTCCATATGTCCAGGCTACACATTAACAGAGACCCTAATACCAAATTTCAGATTTCAAGCATCTATCTGTTCACTCAATACCAAATTGTACCAAATATAGTACTATATAGTACATATCGTTCACTTGTAGCACACATTCCCAACACATTCACATATTTACCACAAACCTAAAACCAACAGGGACCCCAACACAAAATTTCAATATTCCAGCTTAATCCTTCCACCCTAAACCGAACAGTTCCAAATTTTGTACCATTTCGTACAGTTCGCACACCTGGTACATATTTCCAGAACCACCTTAATTTATCAAGCTCACTTTCCAGCCTTGATTCTCATATCAGATGTCAAGTTTTTAGCATCAGATAAAACAAATGGTACCATTTTAGAAGTTTAGTACCGTTTTCGAACTTTGCGTAATCTTCAAGTTTAAATTTCAAAAAACCTTTTCGTACATATATCCTGCACTCCATCAGTGACTCTCCGTTTGTCCAACATAAAGTGTTAAAATTTTTGTTATGGTGCTGGGTCCAGTTGGAATTTCCAAGGTCTGCGGCCGAAATGTTTGCGGGCCCAAGGCTTTAATACACCCTCCACAATATTTTCGCGATAATTTTCGGCATTTATTCTGATGCCACGGTCAATTAATACGAGCGGAGAGCGACCATCGGCTGTTATGGCGGCCCACACCATCACCATGGCCTGCGCTTGAGTTCTGATGGCCAACCGAAGGTGCACATTTTCAGCTGACCTCTTTGACAAGGAAACACGATCATTTTGTTTGTATACAAACTGCTGGACAACGAATGTCTTCTCATCGGAGAAAACCAAATTCGACAGTTCACCACTTTCGGCCACACAGCCAAGAAACAACTCTTTAGCTCTTTTGAGTCTATTTTCTTTCTGTTGCGGTGTAAGTTCTTGCACTTTTTGGAATTTCAATGGCTTTACCACGAGCTCATTTTTCAATATTTGCCGAATGGAATATTGCGATATGCTCAGCTCACGAGCCATTTTTCGGCCACTACGACGACGCGGGTTTCGATCAAATCGGTTCTTTACCTTTCGAACCATTTCTGTATGTATTTTAAAGATTCCCCATTTACATTCCAACCGAATAAACAATAATTTGTTGATTAAATTACACCAAGTGGGGTTAAAGTATTCGATACATCCCCATTCCAATAATCTCCATCAAAAGTGTTTTAAAGTATCGATTACTGTAAAGTAATCATTTCAAAAATATATTCAATTGAATTACTCCACAATTGCATTTTGACCAACAATAACAACAACATCGGCAGCAGCAGCAGCATACAAGAAAAAACATGCATTACATTGACTTCCTAGTGGCGGAACATAAAGATGATGCTACCTTAGATTGTGGTTATGATTTTATGGTTGGGGAATAATAACAACAACAAGGACAACCCAATGAAACACGAAAAAAAGATGGCAGCACAGTGAAGTGATTTGTAACAAACATGATTAGCTGTTTAAATGTCTTCAAATAGTAAAGGGATCCGTAAAGCGATATTAAATTTTGAAATCCAATTTAATTTTTTTAGGTATATAATGTTTGAGAACTGCAGAAATGCTTCTTACAAATATAGGTCCACAGATAAATATAGGTCCACCTTTTGGTACAGCATTTTGAATCCTGATTTTAGTTATTTCAAGGGTAGTGGTCTCATTTTTTAATTGATTGTATAACAAATAATGTTGTAGAATATTTTGACTACCTAAGTTTTTAACCATATTTTAAAAAATGGGCCAAAAAGACCCCTTTGTCGACCCACTTGAGGATTAAAATTCACGACCAAAATATTTCCCGCATTTTTGTTCTCAATATTGCCAAAGACACTATAAACCTAAAATGTACCGATTCCGAATAATCCTAATCCCAAATTTTTCAAAATTGTGGAAGAGGGGGATCATGCCCCCTCTCTTTCAAAATGCAAATACAAGTGTCTTCTTTTTACTTCTGCTATTGTAATCTGATAAACAATTTTAGTTCCGTTTACACTCTCAAAAATTAACTCTAGTCGTTTAATTTTTAAAAGAAAGTCCCTTGTTGGTTTTTAAGGGATCCCTTGGAAATCAGGTCAGCCCAGGTGAAAGTGTTTTCAAGACTTAAGTACTCAACAAGATTGAGCTTCTGTGTTGATTTATCTTCCAATGGAGTTTCGTTCCAATGGGTTTTCCTGCTGTAACTTCGATCTAGACATAACCTCAATCGGGACATAACCTCAATCTAGGCATGAGCTCATTGCAAGGCTTTCCTTAAAGGAAACAATATGACCACTTTTATATTTGAAGGGGTACCCAATAACACTACGTATGTGATTACCTTGTGGTCAACAGCAACCCAAAGAAATACGTTTGTTTTCTTTTCGTTAAATTCAGTATTTATAATTGACAATGTTTCGTTTAATATTTGTTAAGTACAAGAATGTGAATGTTGCTTAAATGCCGATAGAAAGAATATCAAAAAATAAAAGGAATTTGGCTCTTCCTCTTATCATACCATTCACTGTAAATGGTATGCTCTCATGAACAAATTATGATAACATAGATGCTCGATTGTAATTGGCTGTTTCCGGCACTCTCTCCTCGCTTCTCCTTGTTTTTCCTTTTAAGCTTACTCATTTTAGTACAAACCTGCAACTTGGCAGCACTGTTCATATTTTTTTAGGCATCACATAACAAATATGTTCACACGCCTCCGACCAAAGTGTGTCGGCGACGTTATAATTACAATATGATATTCTTATATAAACTAATGAATAAGAATGAATACAAATTGTATTGAAATTAGAAAATATGATTCAATTAGAAAAAGGAAATTAATACGCCAACATTCTGAATAATATAGCCTGCTACTTACTCCATAAGTCTTTGAAAACTTCATTTTCTACATCTTGAAAATCGGCATTTTCCTTACATTCAATATCGTCATTTCATCTTCATTCTGAATTCATTCATTCCTCCTAAATACATAAACACTCGTTAAGTTTTATTCGGATTCCATAATTTCACTTACTCCACATTATTTTTGTTAAGACCAATGGGGAATCGGTTGGCATCGATGCATAGCTCGCATTCCGAAACACTATGTCTCTTACTAAAAATTTATCGGGAAATCGCTCGGAATGATATTCACCATCCTTCTGAAAACTTTAACCTTATTCGGTATTCATTTGGAACCTTCAGAAAAATTCCGGTTTGATAACAACCCCTTTTCTACACTATCCACAACTTTTCATTGTTACAATTCAAATTGAAAACAAATTTACAAATGTTGATCTCTTTTAAATTGGATTTATTTCAAAGTAATCGAAGACTTGCAGCACAAAAATATCAACTCTGCTTTGACATGATAGGGGCATCCCCAGGAAAATTTTTCAGTTAAGCTATTATCAGACGATAAGGGTTTGACATATGTGCTGTGACTTTTGTTATCCATGTGTACTTCCGTGTGTATTTAAAAATTTTTATTTTACTCATAATGCTTGCTATTTTTATTTCCTTTGTCACGTTGTGATTTTATTGTATTTTCTAAGAGATTATTATGCTTTATGTATGACTTTTTACCGCACATTTAATTTTATATATTTTTACACAACAAACAAACAACACTTTTCATTAAATTATATTTCTCCGATGACATTAGGGCTCGCTGTGATCGAAAAAGTACATATGTACCACGGTAGAAAAATACAAGTAGATGCATCAACGCTTGTGAACATTGATATGTCAAACAATTCTTTTTTTTTTTTTTCAAAAATAAATAGATTTTTATCAGTTTTCTTATACGACGCTAGTCGGAGGTTGTTATGATATGCATTTTTCAAGAAGTTGTACAAATTTAAATAATTTTTCATTCAACATTTTCAATTACAAAATTGGTTTGACTTTTCAATGTTCCAGCAGCTGTGTCAACGCGTCTACCAATATTCTTCTACCATGATATGTACCATGGTAGAAGAATACAGATTGATTTTGAGAACATAATCCAATCTTCCTCTTCGATTATCACTTCTATTTTCTTTTCAGCCCTACTGGAGCAATGTAAAATAATGAGAAGAGAACACAATAGCTTCTATTCTCTTTTTATTTAAAAATATGTTCCTTAAGTACTACTGAAACTAATCTAACTTAACCTAATCACAGCTATACAATTATTCTTATCTATTCTAATATCGAGTGGAGAACTTGTCATTTCATTCAAGTGGTCTTGTACATCTGCTGAGCACATCATAACTTTATTATATTATCTCACACATTATCGTATGCGTCCGCGCACAAAATCACCGAATTTTTCACATGTGATATTTTATGGCGGCTGGAAAATATGTAATTTTAGAATATTTAGTGTTTATCCCTAGATTTTCCCGGCGCCTCAACCGCACTCAAAAGAATGTACAAAGTCAAACAATTTTGAAATGGAAATTTTTGAATGAAATTATCCAAATAAAAATTGTACATGTCATAACAACCTCCGATTGGAAAACTTATAAAAAATTATGTCTGACATATCAATGTTCCCAAGCGTTGATGCACCTACCCGTTTTCTTCTGCCATGATATATACTTTACTCATGTATTTCACAACTGAAATGTCGTCCATGTATCACAGGATACGTGCAACTTCTACATATGGAAAAATTGACCCTTATCGTCTGATAGCGGCTTAGCAGTTAACTGTACACTACCTTTATTATTTTGCCATGGAAATTGTTTTGCCATGAAATATTTTTTCCTTCTTAATTTCTGTTAAATATTTGCCAACGAAAAAAATATCTTTTTTTTGTTTTCTTCTCAAAAACATAATTAAATAATTTTTTCTATTATACTGTGCAGGTCTTCCTTTTCATTTTGTTTGATGATTCCATGACTCCCCAAAAATATGATTGCCGTTTAAGTTTTCCTTTTTTTAATATTAAAGCATTTTTTTCGTTATTACTTTTGGTTGGGGGAGCAGATGAAAGTCAAATAAAAGGTCAGAACTTAATGTGTGTTGGTTTTTTTCTTTCTCGCTGGCTGGCTGGCTCTTTTTCTTTTCCCTAATGGACAGACAGATTAGGATTTTTGCAAGCCCTGGCTATTTATTTCATTTTTTTTTTTCATCTTCCTCTACTGCGATTCACATTGTACATGATCCTCTGGGTTTAGAGTGCGGCGGCAGCCTCAACCACAGAAGCAGCCACCACCACCACAAAACATCATCTACCACATTACACGGCATGGAACAACATTAGACATTATCGCTGTGATCGTGTTTAGGTTAAGAAACAATTCATATGGCAATACTGCCAAGTCATGGGTGGAGAGAGAGAGGGGTCCAGGGGTAGAGGTTGGATGACAGGCTCCGGCATACCAAGTAAAATACACTTTGTTTGGCGCTACCTTTTAAGACATTTGTTGAACCTTTAAATGGCCCGTGTGCTATCTTCTAACAGCAACAGCAGCACCAACAACCAAACGAACTACTGCACACAGAGATCCAACAGCACAACGTGACGATCATCATGATCATCCCAGGGTCCAGCCGAGTCAGTTTGTCTCAAGATTTGTCTTGCCTGCAGAGGGTATTGCATAAATTCACGCGCTCCTTGGCAATTTGTGGTTGTTTGGTCTTGCTGCCGTTGCTTGGCTGATGCCGGGCGTATAGAGCAGTGATCTTGCACTCGCGTATGTATCATTTATTGTCTAAACAAATAATCCAACAAATAGGCCCACAAACAAGCCTCGTACATGGGGCCAAACAAATCTGTAGGAAATGCGAAACTTAGACCAAAAAAAAAACAACAACTCAAACAACATTAACGGCTTCTTTATAGTCTGACCTCTGTACTCCTGGGGTTCGTTTCGTTTTTTTTTTTATTTTTGGAAGAAGTTAGGATTTGCTTTGCCGTCTAGATGTCTGTCCCCCAGCCAGGTCCATGTGTCTGTAAATCACTGTTTATGGCAGGCAGGAAGGCATTCAGGCAAGGCCCACACACACCACCCCACCTTCAGCATCTCCACATACCAAACAACTGCCATAATCGTGTTTAACTACATGTTTGTTCCCTACCCATCGTCTCGTATCGTATTGACCATTCATTGGAAATACCCCTCTTTGGTTGTTAGAAGATCGTCACCAGGATCTCCAGACACGCGGGCCCAAACAACACCAACAAAAAAACCTTTAAAAAAGTGTAGGAAGAAACTGAACGAATGAAAATAAATAGACAAAAACCGATACCATTTGTAGCACTTCATATCGAACGAAACCCGAAACAAATTTCGCTCGTTTAGTTTTATGTTGAAAACCATTTAAGTAACAGAAAAACAATTTCATTTTATGTTAAATCGTGTCGATGCATAATTTCATTCGAGATATTTCCATTTTCGCCAGGGCTAGCCAGAAATTCTCTGAACTCACGCAATTTGTTCGGATCGAAATGATTTCTTTTTTTAAGGAAATGAAAAGCAAGATTTTCCAATGCATAAAAAATAACGGATGACTAATCGATAATGGTCAAAGGGGTATGCAGATGGCATGGTAGAAGAATACAGGTAATCGTATCGACTCAGCTGATGAGACAATGCTACAATTTTTAAAAATGCATATCATAACAACCTCCGATTGGTGTCGTACGCGAAAACTTATAAAAATCTACTTTTTTTAAAAACAAAAACATTTAAAAAAATTGACATATTAATGTTTCCAAGCGTGGATGCATCTACCTATATTGTTCTACCATGGTAGATGGCAGCAAATTAATTTTTAAACAATGAATATTCGGCCAGCAGTATTCTGGTGTTGAAGAAGGGTTAATTGAAAAGCCAAACGTGTTAATTTTTACTCAGCTTCTGTGGAATTTACATCCCTGGAATAAAAACTATCAGCTGATTTGACATTGTCATCCGATTTCCAATATATATATAATAATAACCTGCGAACTTTTAATACTATTTTGACTTCCAATGTATCCTACTTCAGAATTAAAGAATAAGCGGTTGCATTCACAGATGTACCATTGCTGGTTAGATTCTTGTTGTTGGCGTTTACGTCAAATGAAATCGACTCTCAATTTCAGTGGATATTATTTGACGTATACGCAATGCAATTGACAGTTGAAATCTACTGACTTTTTTATGTGTTTACGGCGTTTAATGTCTTACTCAGGCGCAACGGTATCATGGCAGAAGAATACAGGTAGATGCATCAACGCTTGGGAGCATTGAAATGTCAAAAAATTTTAAATGGTTTTTTAAATATAAGTAGATTTTTATATTTTTTATTTTACGACGTCATTCGGAGGTTCTTATAATTCGTGTTTTTTAACAATTTTTACAAATTTAAATAATTTTTCATTGAACATTTTCAAATCCAAAATTTGTTTGACAGTTCATTGTCTCAGCAGCTGTGTCGATGCGTCTATCTATATTCTTCTACCATGAACGGTATTTAATCCCATATCGTGTTCTCATTGTGCACTCCGTTTAAGCCTCCATATGAACATGGCATAAGTACGTTATGCTCTCATGGCAGAAGAATACATGTAGACGCATTGAAATTGAAATTTTTGAATGAAAACTTATTTTATTTGTAAAAATTTCTGACAAATGCATATTATAATAACCTCCGATATACGTCGTATACGAAAACACATAAAAATCTAGTTATACTTGAAAAAAAAAACATTTTAAAAATTTTAACGTTTCAATGTTCCCAAACGTGAGAATAGTTAATACATTTTTTTAATTACTAACTTAAATTTTAATATTTTGTCGGTCCACCGTTAGCGTCAAAAACAGCTGCTAGACGTCTAGGCATCAAAGACACTAAACTTTCAATTATATCGGGCGTTATTTCAGACCATGCTCGAACTAGGTCTTTTTTGTCATATTTTCTCATTTATTTTTTCAATCCCAAACATTTTCTATGGGATTGAGGTCCGGCGACTTGGGAGGTAAATTAAGTTGTCCGGAGCATAATAGAAAAGCCAGTATCGGACGACGTGAGTTGTATGCTTCAGATCATTGTCTTGTTGGAAGATCCATTTAGTTCCATGTTACCCAAGTTACCGACAGATGGCTTTAAATCTTCTTCTAATATCGATTCATAGAGCTTTCTATAAAAACATAATTGACCACTCCAGATTCCGCAATTCAACCTGCCACCACGGTGTTTAACTGTAGGTATTATATTTTTTTGTATATAGTGCTGTGTTGGATTTTCTCCAAATTTTTGATCGTCCATCACTTCCCAAAAATGTTGTATTGGATCCTGACTTACTTTCTTGATTATACTGCTAACATCTCGTTTGGATAACAATTTCGAGCTTAACTATAGTTTAGTAAAAACCAGTGGTAGTTATTTTTAACCTGATTCCAGGAAACAATTTTTTGGGGGGACGGACACGGAACCCCAGATTTTTGACCCGAAATTCCGGGTTCAAGACGCGGAATAGACATCGTTGGAAAGCTTATGAAAACTCTGACACTCTTACCTTTCCAAAATGTTACAATTTGTGCTATTACCTTTCTGCTTTCCAACGATACTTATATTGTCTATATCGGGCAAGTGGATCCGGGTCTAGTCCAGGTCTTGAATCCGGACTTTCGATTTAAAAATCATTGTCCGTTTCCCAACATAAAATAAGTTTCCCGGAATCAGAGTAAAAATAACTACCTCTGGAAAAAATGTCGAGAAAATCAAAGAGTTTCTATTAAATTTGAGTTGTTCACAATTTCGATCTTGCAGATCACCCTTTATTTTCAGTTGTACCGCTTTCATTATAATTTCGTATTACAGTTTGCACAGTTGAACGGCATAAATTACAAGTTTTGGCGATTTATCCGTATGATATATATTTCTTTACTAAAATATGAGTTTCGTTTCGGTTTCCCATTTTTAGAGATTCACGATGTAACAAAAAAAATATTTTATGGAACACTTTGCACACTAAAAGTTCGTTTACATACGAAATCTCTACACAGATTATTGGCCAATCACAAAACATATGACCATATAAAACATACCTTAAATTTATTGTGATTGGTCAATTATCAGGGTTAATACGAGTAGAGACCCTGTATGTAAACGTACTCTAAAAGGCTTCTAAAGACATCGAAAATAAAAGTGACGAAAAATAAATAAGGGTTCCCCTTTTTCAACTTTTGCATTTGTAGGAGTTGCCACTTTGTATGCACACTTTTTTCCCGCCAATTTTACATTGTATTTCTAATTATTTATTTTTATTATTATATTTTTTCAAAATTTATACTTTTTATAAATAAACTTGGTTTTATTGCTTTAAATATACACATAAAATTGGATTTAATTATAGTTGCCCATTGGCCAAAATCTTAAAATCGCAAGGTGTATGTTCACTTTATTCCCTCACTGTATGTATACGTAAACAAACACCAGCTGAGCGGCATTTATACCCTCCTAAGAGTATATCTCATTGTAGAAGAATACAGGCAGACGCGTTGACACAGCTGATGGGGCAATGAACTGTCAAAATATTTTTTGTAATTGAAAATTTTGAATGAAAAAATTATTCAAATTTTTAAAAAAAAATCAAAAAACTCATATTTAAACAACCTCCGATTGATGTCGTATAAGAAAACATACAAATCTACTTATATTTGAAAATCATTTTAAAATTTTTGACATATCAATGATCCCAAGCGTTAATGCATCTACTTGTATTCTTCTACCATGGTATATCCGCCGGGAAGAGAGTCGCACATTTATGTTCTCCCAATTTTTAACTCCCTGAACCTAATTGTGAGCGTAGCCTAAATTTACGCTCAATGAAGGCAAGCGTGTCTACTCATGCCTGTCCCCAGAGTACGAAATTAAACTATATCAAGCGTTTGCAATCGTTTCGTTCTGTATATGTAATCGAAACAAAGCTGATATTAAAATAACGGGACTTGTTTCTTATTTTGTACTTTTTGTGTAGATGAGTGGATATAAAAACAAAACTGAAATATACTCTGCTTGATGACCCAACATTGGAAACGAAATAGTACAATACTCATTGCAAACGTTTCCCTGTATATAAACTCGTTACAAATAGAGTACAAAGAAATATTAAGATAAGTTCATTACTTTTTATTAATTTATTTGACCATCATACAATGTAAAAAAGTCCACAAATCCAGTCCAATATTAAGAATAATAACTCTTAATGTCCCAGTCATCATTTCACACAACAAACGTTGGCAAACGTTTCCCAACGATTCATTAGAAAACGATACAGCTCGGCAACTCACAGCCGAAGTACATTGAGGCAATCGTATTGTTTGTGTACTTCTGTCACTGAAATTTATGTGGTTTTGTTTCAAGAACAAATCTATTGAAAAATTTTAAAAGTTTGTGTCTTCGTGAGAGGTGTACCTTAATCGTTTCGCTTATTTTCGTTCGCTACCTGACCCTGATCTAAACATATAAAGTTAACCCAATGGATATATGAAACTAAGTGTATTTCAATTGGATTTATAGATCCATTCAAATAGATTTATAGATTATTAGAAATAGATCCATTTTTATCTTAATTTTCTCTTCTCCATACAAGAAATACACAATAGGACAGTTCAGAATATTAACAATATTTATTTTGTAAACCATTGGGTTTCAATTTTTTCTTCATTGTCGTGAAATTAAAATAATAATTTCAAATGCCTTTATTTAAAATTTTGATTCTCAGTAACGTTCTTTTTTCTCCTTCTTCTCATTTCAGGTTCGTGATTTGGTCGAAAAATGTACCTGTCCATCACAGTTCCCCATGGTCCGTGTCTCCGAAGGCAAATATCGTATTGGCGATACAAAAGTTTTAATATTTGTACGGGTAAGTATGACGAATAAAAAAATTCCCAACCATCTACACACATATTTACATAATAACCGTATGCTAAAATTCCACTGCGAAAATATGCAAAAACGGACGGCGAGTGTTGAAGAAATAAAATTAACGCCACAAATGATTTCTCTTCCCTGCAACAATTCATCAATTGTTTTATTGACGTGTCGATTGTCGGCGTTGGCGGTGTCTTTTTGCTGGCACAATCGTAAAGACAGTGATGTCAATATCTTAAATCGCGTCATTTTGTCTTCTTCTTTTTTTTTTCGTTTTCGGTTTTGTCTTTCTTGTCACCTAATTGGACAGCACGGTGTTAAGAAATATACATATATATATGTATATGAGCATTTGTTTAAAATGTCCCAATGCAAGCCATTAAACTCCCCTCACTCAATTCGGACAATGTAAACAAATAAAAAGTATAAATTTATTTTGGCATACTGCATTACTAACTGCTTTTGCGTAAACACCTCACGAAATTGTCATCATTATCATCGGCATCCAACAACAGCGGCAAATGGCGGCAACAAGGTGGCACAACACAATTCGTTTTCGACATAATTTCCAACAAAAGATCCTATATTCAAGTGTCGCTATTATTTTATTGTAAATATTCGATTAATAGCGGCTGGAGTGGACTGGAGGATATTTTGCATAGCGGCCACTTCACTAACTAACTCCGTTCGAGTCCATATTCCGTTTCCAAAAAAAAAAAAACAGAAACGCCATACGACTATGGGGTAATTGAGTACTAGTCGTAACTTTACATGGTGTCCATTAATACAGCAGTCAATACAACAAACAACGATCCGTGGTGGGGTTCAGTGATTTTATTAACACAATAACGACGACTGACATCGACGGACTCCTCGCTTCATACATCCCCACATACATAAAGAGAAACGAAAAAAAAAATCCCTGCCTAATATGGAAATTTTTGTCGTTTAGTTCGATGACGACGAGGACAATGTTGGCACTTTTGATTGTTTGGGCACGAAAACGATAACAAATTTCTTAAATGTTCGGCATGAATATAAACAACTAAAATGTATGTTCCTCGATCTTAAATGCCAACGAATTGTAATTTTTATGGAGCTTATTTGTTTCGATTGTGTTTTTTTTCTTTTGTAATATCGAGGACAATTGACAGAAAACGATTGAGGTTTGAAGTGACACATCCTTGTGTGCAAAAAAATGGAGTTTATTATGAAGTTATCTGATGCGAAGTTTGATTATAGCTTTGTTTTTAATGGTAAAACTAGCAGCAAATCGCCCTAACAGAACTACATTGCTTAAAAAGTACGGCAACGTAAAACTCTTCAAAATTTCAGAAATATGTGGCAATCCTTAAATGTAACATGGACTCTCCATGGTAGAAGAATACAGGTATCTAAACAGCTGCAGGGGCAATGAACTGTCAAACCAATTTTGGAATTGAAAAATTTGAATGAAAAGTTATTCAAATGTACAAAACTCAAATTATAATAACCTCTGATTGGCACCGTATAGGAAAACATTTAAAAACTACTTATGTTTGAAAAAAAAAATTGAAAAATTTTTGACATATCAATGTTCCCTAGCGTTAATGCATCTACCTGTATTCTTCAAGCATGGTACTCTCTTTGACACAGCTGATCAGAAGATAAACTTTCACAATGATTGTAATGGTCGAAATTGCAGAACAAATTGTAAACAAAACTTAAATGAATTCTTAAATTTCGTTTTATTTTGAAAATCTCGGATAAGAGGTCGCGTGTGACCGAGAAAATTATTTCATTTTAAAATTATTTTAAAAAAAGACAGCAGCAACTCTCCAAGTCCCAGTCTGCAAATAAAAATTAAAATCACACAGGCAAAATAGTCGGCTCATATGCAAAATTCCAGCGTTGCCAGCTGAAAATTTAATAAGCTAGAAAATGCAACTATGGAAAATCTGTAGGGATATGTAGGTGCGTATAAAGCAAACACAAATAAACATAGAAAAACTAGAAACCTGGCATTGTTTTTGGTCCTATTAAATTAATAATAAAACAAAGAGGAAAAGTCTACCAAACACCGACCAAGGCCCATTAAACAGGTCGTGTAAGTCACAATTGAGATCGAAATACCCTCATAATGTGAAAATGTTTCTTTACGTTTTCAGACGTTTAATTAGCATTCATTTTAACAAAGCGCGTGAAATCAAGTGGTCTTATGGGATGACCTAATGGTTAGGCTAAATACTAAAAGTCGATTAATCAAATGTCAACTTACAAACCCCTATAACGTCAGTTATTATAGTTGCATCGCTACCATGGCAGAAGAAGAAGTAGATGCATCAACGCTTGGAAGCATTGATATGTCAAAAAAATTTAAATGTTTTTTCAAATATAAGTAGATTTTTATATGTTTTCTTATACCACGTCATTCGGAAGTTATTATAATTCGCGTTTTTCAACAATTTTTACAAATTTAAATAATTTTTCATTCAACATTTCCAATTCTAAAATTGGTTTGACAGTTCATTGTATTCTTCTACAATGATCGCTATTAATTACAGGAGCGTTTTGGAGCGCACCCCAATCCGCACTAGATACCCTACTCAACTTAAAACCCTTAAGTCTATTTGTAGAAGAACAAGCTGCTAGGTGTGCCCTGCGACTGAATGAAGTGGGGCAATGGCGGAGTAAGTCCTTTACACAATCCGTCATTTTCAAGTATGTGGAGAACGTAGGAAATCAAGCTATAGCCATTGATTATATATCACCGTGGCAAAGCTTTGAATTTAATTGATATCAATATACCTAACAGAGACGTCTGGACCCGCAACATTCCACCTTTTAATGGTATAGCTATCTATACTGATGGTCATAGATGGAAAGTGGAATGGGAGCTAGGGTCTTCTGTGAAAGCCTAAGTATCCAAAGATCCTTCCTGTCAGGAAGGTCATAAAGCTACTGGCAAACATAATCAATGAGCTGGATGGACCGGTGTCTATATATGTCGATAGTCAACGGGACCTGATGGCTCTAAAATCTTTTACAATTAAATCTATGGCAGTTTTGGATCGCAGGAATGCTCTGGAAAAGGTTAAGTCGTATGTCAAACTCTGTTTGATCCCTGGACACTGCAACATATCTGGCAATGAATTGGCCAGACACGAAGCTGAGTCAGTAGATCTAGAGATTGAGAGAGCTCAGTGAAGCCACATTTATCCCACTTCTTCCAAATACTACTTCTTCTTGACAAATCAATGTTCCCAAGCGTCTACCTGTATTCTTCTACGCAAATCGAAGGTTGTTATAGTATGTATTTTTCAACAATTTTTACAAATTCCAATAATTTTTCATTCAACATTTTCAATTCCAAAATCGGTTGGACAGTTCATTGTCCCAGAAGCTGTGTCGATGCGACTACCTGTATTCTTTTTGTCATGCTATTGACTTTTTTTACCAGTATTACTGACCAAATATAGACAACCATTTTTCCTAAAGACATTTTCTATGAGCTTATAGTAAGTCAGTAGTCCTTACGAACCATATGGAGGCATTGGAACCACTAAATCACCAGTCTATGCTGGGAACACTGGTACAATCGATTAAATTTCACAAATAACTTTATTTTCTCTCATAAGTAGATGAATTCTGTTAGTTGACAGATATATTTGTTATTTAGTTTTATTGTTTTTTATTTAATATTTATTTATTTTATTTATATTTATCTCGATGCAGACACTATCGCTCTGTTCGTCACAGTTGAGTTCGTGAGCACGTTTTACTCACCCTCTCTTTGTTTATTGTTATTCATAGTAACGCAATCAACTTTCGCAAGTTGCGTTCCCTACATCGTAATTGGAACAAGACCAAAATAGTTCTAAGGTATAAAATGTTAACCATTCGTAGTACATGTCTATGTTTACTGAAAAGAAGAAGTCTCGAATAAAGAATACTAATACTACTAACTCTTCAATTTCATGTTCTAGAAATGAACTAAATACTTTTTTCTTCAGTTGATTAGCCACACATCAAATTTCCCGCCTATCGATATGAAATTATTACAAATCGACATCATTTATATGGATATATGTGTACATTTGTATTAAAAAAATGTCGCCATAATGGTGTCTAATGTTGAAAAGTGTCAAACAAATTGCTTGGGATTTGGAATCCGGGTGTCACAAAGCAAATATTTTCAATTTTTTATTCAATATTTGATATTGTTGTTGTGGATTAAGCGGCTTATCTTTACAACACATCAACTTAGGTATTAAATATTGTTGCTTTCACTTCCATGGCAAATGATTTGGATTAAATTCGCTCACAACAAACCCACCACCCCATCCTGACGCCGTACTCCGCTGCAATGACTATTGAATTCTCCGAAATCCATGTCTTTCCTACAAAGTGTGCAATTTAATAATTCATGACTACCGGTTTTCCTAGACTGTCAGCCACCACAAAATGCCAATCAATCAAAGAAATGAAATCGGCATCTTAGATAACAAAACAAGATGTGCATCCCTACAAAACACCGAATTGACAGATGCGCCAGTGCTCTAGATTGTATACCCCAGCCGGTGGGGATGGGAAAGCTGGATAAATGCACTGGAAATCTATTAACTGACACCAGCCAAATTGCACATTATCCGTACCGATGATGATGATGATTTATTACAGAATAATTACTTGTCAAATTATCTGGACGCAATAATCTTGTACGGCGTATTCCTTTTTTCGTTTTGTTTAGAAGACAAGGTAATGTGAGACCACACCGTCATGTGGCGCATGGCACACTCGCCTATCTACCATCGATGATCATTCAATTCCATTTCGCGCGCGCAGGAAAAATTAATTTCTATTACAAATTTATTAAATTGCAATTTTTCTTAATTTCCTCTTTCATTTTCTCCTTGCAGATATTACGTTCACACGTTATGGTGCGTGTTGGCGGCGGCTGGGATACACTCTCACACTATTTGGATAAACACGATCCTTGCCGTTGCAAGGCACAGCATCGTTCATCGGTGGCCGCACGTTTGATACCGCGAGCCAATCAGCAAACAAATGGCATTGAGCTGCATAAAGCTCAGGTGATATTCGAAAGGTAAGCTAAATGTTTTTGTTGTTATTATTTTTTATGTATGATTTCCAGCACCAACATCTGGATAGGCTGCTGTTGCATGCCGGTCGGCTGCTTGACTGGTGTGCCTGCCATAAAGTATGATGAAGCAAATTTGTCGTATAAAATATTTATAGATTTTATTTATGCGCATGTAAAGTTCAGGGTTGGGAAAACTAAGAATATAGTATGGCTTTATTTCATAAAATTATTGAAAATATGTTCCTTAAAATCGAAGTTTTTACTTTGAAACTATTAAGGTGAGAATACATAAAACGCTTTTTTGAATGTCTTAAGTCATCGGCTGTCTTCTTCGTAGAGGAACAATGGAGTTTCAAGTTGACTTAGTTCGATTTTGGCCCTAGGCTCTTTTGTTCATTTCCGAAGAAGCCAGCCGATGACTTAAGCCAGCCAGATAAGCGCTTTAGCGAGCCCTATTTTCATAGAAAGAATATAATTTAATCAAAACTGTTTATTGTTTGTTGTGTGAAATATATATAAAATTAAATTTTGCGTAAAAGTCATTACCATAAATGCCATAAATCTGGTTGGATTAAGCAATAAATCTTGATAATTGGATTTAATCCAGATAAAATTTTATAACCACGCGCTATAAAGAAACGTTTTTCAGCAAAAATTTTTTGACTTTATGTCTCCGATTTGTAATTATGAAATTGAAAGTAAATTCCAAAGCTACTCGGAATTTCTGACGCTGTTATCCTTTACAATTTAGCATGGCAGAAGAATACAGGTAGATGCATCAACGCTTGGGAGCATTGATATGTCAAAAAAATTTAAATGTTTTTTTCAAATATAAGTAGAATTTTATATGTTTTCTTATACTACTTTTCATTCAATATTTTCAATTCCAAAATTGGTTTGACAGTTCATTGTCCGAGCAGCTGTGTCGACGCGTCTACCTAGCAAGAAATGTCATTCAATTTCGTCCTTATACTATGTTCACATTGGAGTTTGAACTACGTTATTTGCATAATTCCATTTTTTATACTTCTTAATTTTTTTTATTTTAAAGAAATTAGAACGAAAATACATGAAATACCCACAGATATGAAAATCTATACATAATTGAAGCTCAATTGAGTTGAAAATACTATTGTCAAAATTATTTTTGTCAATCACAATTTTAAGCCTTTTTCGTTTCTGGGGGGGTAGCACACTTTCATCGTAGATCTGAGGGTGATTTGAATCGAATAGTGTGTAAAAATTCTCTTTCGATCAGAACATTTTTTGTGGGAAATTAAGTAGATTTTTGATATTGAAAGATTAATAGCATGTTCCAAGATATCGAAAGAAAATTAGTGCAAAGGAAAGCTAGTCACTCTCTTTCGTATCAAAATTTTCTCCATTAACATTCGTGACTCAGTGACATACTTTTGAAAAATTAATCGCGAAATTTAACGAAAAAAGCGCCAAAATGACAGAATTGAATGAGAAAAGCAGTAAAAAATACAACCATACGTTACTTTGCTCTGTCTGAAGTGACAGTTCAGTTGTAAACAAACAAATTGTAAATAAACAAACAAAATAGCATTCCGAGTTTCCCAGTGAACTTGTTCAATCAAAACAATATCTATGTTGAAATAATTCTCCTGAATTATTATCAGATGACAGCAAACACACAAGTGACTGATTTTGACTTTTGTATTCGCACGTGCGAAAGAAAATGATAGTTGGACGCAAGATTACACAGAAATCCTTAGGTTTTCGTTCGCTTTGATGTTCGTACAATTTTTCGTTCTGATGGATTTTAGTGGGATAGAAATCAGCTGTTTGGTGTGTAAAAGATGTGTGAACGTGTTTTTTCGATTTCGTGGCTCAAAAGAACGAATAGAAAGAGATTCACGAACCATGTGAACTTGGCATTAAGCCAGTGGATGAAAACAGAAACGTTGAGATAAATAAAATAAAAAAACCTTAGTTACTGTTTTATTGGCGCCCTGAGTGAAATGATAGAACACGGCAAGTCTATCGCAAAAACTGAGAGCCGCGTCATTTTTAGGAGTTTTTACAACTCAGAAATAACTAATGTATATTAACTTTTCTTGGAGGATCATGAGCTAGTTCATAGGAACCTTAGGTAAACTAATTCATTGGAACTATTCGTGGAAAAAACTAACCGAACTACATGCAATTTTTTTTAACATCTTCTGTGTTAAACTACTAACTTCAGTCTCTTAAGAATTTGTGTTTAAACTCTTATCTTAACTTTTATCGTAAAATTCAACTACTGACCTATTGTACAATAGGTTGTACAACTCCGCCCCTTTAGCCTTACTTGCAAATAAATTGCAATTGAGTATGACAAATGGCTTGGTTTCTAGTCAGCACCGCCACATTAGGCTTTATCTTCATAGTCATCATTAGCAAACGCCAGCAAACAGGCAGCAGACACATCATGATCTTAATAACTGATCAATATAATTTGTCTTCCTTGATCAATTGAAAAAATAAACAACAACAATAAAAATAAAACGCTTGATAAATCGATTGATTGCCAACATTAATTGGGGAGTGTCTTATTGAGTTGGGGAAATGCTTGTTTGCAAATAGAGGCAATGAGCGCCCAAGCAAACACCATACAACACACACAGAATGTAAACTTAATTTACCCGTTGACAAATTAGCATTTTTAATTGCCGTGATCTGGAACAGCTAGCTCCGAACAATAACAGGTACTGGAACGTAAAATTTGTATGGCGGTAATCTGATATTATTCACATACCAAAATGGATACAATTTGAATTTGACAACCTGTAATTAGTCGCAAGGTGACAAGCCATCAGCGTGTAATAATGTGCGGTAACGTTTTGTTCGGACTTTCAGTTTTTTTTTCTGTTTTTGTCAGATCGACATTGTTTTGGCATTTCTCTAATCTAGAATGGCAATAAATAGTCGAGCTGAAAATGGCGTTTAATTTAGCTTAGGTGACAGTTTTTTTTTCTATTAAGGCGTTGCTGATAGATTTATGGTCTAATGGGTTTTCAATGTAAATAAAAGGGAGGGAGAAAAAGTGAAAACCGCCAGTGAATTAATTTAAAAATAGGCGTCAACTGTAAATTAATGCGTTAGATTGCTGCATGGAATATTTTTGCATAGTAAGATGGGTAGATAGTGATTGTAGAACATTGATTTATTAAATTCAACAGTATTTCTTAACAATGAAGGTCTATAATAACTAATAGAGATTTATGTGCAAAGAGAAGAGAGCGAGAGAAAAGTGTACCCTGTAGGAAACGTGAATGGAGAATAACTATTAAATTACTATTGACTTTGTCACTAGTATTACTGACCAAGTGTAGACAAGCAATGACCTTTTCCTACAGACATTTTGTATGAGCTTGTCATTCGAAAGTCGCTAGTGGCATTGTCAATAGAAAGTAAGTAGTTCTTATGCGCCTATATGAAGACATTGGAAACAGTGGGTCAGTAGTCCATGAGGGGTCATATGAAGAAATTGGAACCAGTGAATCAGTAGTTTCGAGTTTATTATTTTACTCTTTAACCAGCATTCGAGAAACTATTTAGTAAATTTCATAACTAGTTGAATTGTATTGTGAAGTTACTTCAAGAAAAGACTTGCAAATTTGATTCAATTGTATGTTTAACAAAGAAAATCTTAACTTTTTTTTAAAATTAAAAAGGCAAAATGTGTGTATTATGCCTTTTCGGAATTGTCACTTTAGTGTTTACTTCTAGACTGCATTTGACAAGTTTTACTTGTCTGCTTGAATATTTTTCTTTGATTTGCCTTTGAAAAGCGGTTCCCAATGTTTTACCCACTATTTCACTAAAAGTTGATGTGAACTATTTTAAATCTAAGTTTAATAGAATTGAGCTCGAAACCTTTGTTGGTTTTATATTTATTTATTATTTTCGATATTTCATCCTCCAATTAGGGACAAAACAGATGACCGCAAATCAAGGTCGAAGGCCGTACCTGGGGAGATTTTGTATATTTTTGTTATATGTTTAAATATTATTGTTCCTGATGTTGTCTTCCATCGGAGGACGAAAAATCTAAAATAATATATAAACAAAAAAACAACAAAGACCTCGAACTCAATATTATTTACCTTTAATTTGAAATAACCTAAAAATTAGGAAGTTTGGGAAAACTTCATAATTTACTTACAAAATATGCCGGCATCTCTTAAGGTACGCTCACACTGAGCAAATATTTGTCCAAATTTATTTTTCCATATTTAGTTGAACAAATGTGAAATTCATACAGAGTTCATTTGATGTTCACATGATAGTCAAATATTTGGCAAAATTTGTTTGGTCAAACAGTCACCAAACAGTGTCAAATACTGTGATGGGAAAACATGTCTGATATGCGTTCACATTCGTAAAATATATTTTCCCCATAAATAATATGTCAAAATTTTTAAAATGTTGTTTTTTTTTCCAAAAATAAGTGGATTTTTATATTTTCTTATACGACGCAAATCGGAGGTTACGCTTTTTTAAAATAATTTTTACAAATTTGAATAATTTTTCATTCAAAATTTTCAATTTCAAAATTGGTTTGACAGTTCCTTATGCCGTCATCTGTGTCAATGCGACTACCTGAATTCTTCTACCATGATATGAATCAAATTCGCGGCAACTCTTATACAGTGTTCACATACAGTAAAAAACTATGACACATGTATTCCTTTCAAGATGATGATTTGAAGAACAAGAACAATAGAACAAGAGTGTTATTGGGATAACTGGGGAATGATAGCAAAATGTTGGTACTACGCTAGGTTCACAATCAAGGCCCACACTTTTAAAAGATTTTCAAACTGCACCAACCATTTTATATATCTGTATCAAGAAAGTATGAAATGCTTAATTCATCAAATTGAATTAAGCCAGTGATCAGTTGATTGGAAACCTTTAGTTAATTGAACTGATAAAAAAAATGCAAAGTATATAAGTTCTAGTAACTTCCCGAATCCAGTCAATCACGAGCATCTCCTCGGCGGAGACCGTAGAGCGCAGATTCCACCAGGCGGTGGTTGTTGTTGGTTAGCTCACTTTGATACATACGAGACTCTGCTCTCATTGGAAACAATTGTGAATATAGTAGTAGTAATCTACAAAGATCCTCGGTGGTCACCGCGATCCTCTGTGATTGCAAGAACCTCGGGGTTTACTTGTCGTTTAGAAGTTGAAAAGAAAACACTAAGGTCTCTGCGCCACCCCAAATTACACAAGGTGATTTTGTTTATTGTTAAGGAAAGAAACATATATAATAAACCACCAAACTTAGATAAACTTAAAACTAATACCATTGTGTTTTCTTTTTATTTTCTGTTATGTCACCCCACAATTCCCCACATACACACAAAGTATTCCACCATTTTACTGTCATTACATAATCTCTGTCATAAATTTTTAAATATGAGGCTCAGAGGAAGTCTTTCTTTTTCTTGTCCTTACTGTAATTCTATTATATCAAAGAAATTTGGTATTGCACTTATCTTTACTTTCTAGTCCCGGGAAATATATTTCAATACCCAATTCTTCGCGCACTCAATCTATTCTGCCCAGGCCATTTCCTTTACTACACGTGTGTATTAAATGTTGCACCGATATGACCGTATCAACTTACTCCATTTCAATTGGCTTAAAACTTAAGCTGCGGCATTATACCACTTATTTTTTATTGAACGATTAACTTTACACTAAACTAATCCTTATTTTCTTTTCTTCATATCCTCTTTCAGATCACCACCAACAGCACGCAAAAGTATTTCCAATCACAACAATGCTGGCACCACAGTAAACAACGTTAATACCTCATTAGCCAACAACAACCATTCGGCTTCGTCATCATCGTTGCTTGCACCCGTTTATGGAGGTCTCAATAAAAATCGCAGCCCTAGTCCAACTATACAACAACGTAAATTCTATACATCACCACAACATCAAGAGCTGGCCACTGGCAACAACACTTCTCCAGCCTCGTCGCTCACATCACCTAGTGTTGTGCGCCGTTCTATGTCACCAAGTCCCAGGCGTTTAATTGATATGCGTAAGAAACAAACTTCCTTGGATTCGTATAGTAATGGCCCGAAATCATTGCCCATCACCGTGGAACACGACGGCAATAGTGGTCATGTCCAGTATGATTCCTTTGATCAGACATCGTCGACGGGACATGCGGCCGGACATCATAACTCTTCCGATACAAGTGCAAATAGTAATAAATTTGAAAATATTAGCGATAATGGAAGTGAAATCAGTGATGAAGGATATCGCAGTTTGGGTGTAATTCAATCGAATGCTCAAAAGCGCGAGTCCATACATAGCCAAGCATCAATTGATGACGCAGAAAATAATGGTGAGTATGAATGGAAAGCATGAAATAATTGACTCCTCTGTAGAAAAAGGGTAGATTGCCAGCTGAATGTTGTAACAGTTTGTTATGTATTCAGTCTTCGTGACATATGTCTCCAAATACTTTTCCCTTAAAGTTTGACAACCATCTTCTGAATATTAGATGTCTATTATTCTTGCATAAAATAAAAGTCAAGCAAAGCCCTAAATATCTATGTGACAGATTAAAATTTTTTCCATCTTGATGGGGCAAAAAATTGCTCCGTTTAAACGTCGTATCATTATTTCTGAATAGTAGTTTTTCATAAGTTCCGATCGTTTTGAAATGATTGACACATCAAAGTTGGAAAATTAATAGCGAAATCAAGCAAAAAGCGCCAAAATGACAGATTTATGCGAAAAAAAGCAATAAAAATACAACCCTTCGTCAGCTGGCTCTGTCTGAACTAAGAGTTCAGTTGTAAACAAACAAACAAAATAACATTCCGAGTTTCCCAATGATTTTTTTCAATTTACTTTTGTTTTTTAAAAAAAAGTAATATTTTTTAGCCCTATATTTTATGGATGATGTGGAGGAGATTCAAAGTGTACCTCGATGGCATTTAAGAAGGTGGCCAATGCCTAGAAGGAGTAATAGATATCGTCTGCATAACCAAGAAATGTTACCGCTTGTTGCTGGGGACTTCTATAAGAAAAGTGTTCGATCAATTGTTGTTTCTAGCTCCGTCCTCTTTTATTTTCTGATATTTTCTTTTTTGTGCGTGACTTTTGATCAGCCCAAATCTGTGAATAATAACGCCGGTCTGACAAATAGATCATAAACAGAGTTTTCTTATCTTATCACTTTCCACTCTGCAATTGTGGGAGGAGGACCCATGGTATTAAACTTAAACACACATTTTATCCAGTGGCACTCCTCTATTAAACTCAGGTTTCTCCTCCATATAATCAGCTAGTGCCCGCATCTCTGTAGTACAGTATTTTTTGCTTACCTGCACAATCAAAAATTGCACGACATCTTGTGCAGCTATGCCCAAAATGCAGGTAGCTTCATTGCATTTATCTGCACAATGAAGCAGGTATCTTTAACTTTACTTACGTGCACAAAAAGTGCAGGTATCTTTAATTTTCTATTCGTGCACAACAAAGCAGCAATCTTTATTTTACTTACGTACGTGTAATAGCCAGCCAAAATCAATGGGGAATCTTTTAAAGTTTATAATGCATTTATTAAGTGGTTTAATTATATTAAACACAACAATTTAACGTAAAATAAATAATTCATAATTCTCATGAATTGTCTAGACAAGCAATGCTCACCATTAGCGTCATCGAAACTTCAAACAAAAGAGTGTTCTCTTTTAGCTCATCAAAAGTAGTTAAGCAATGGATAGACAAACTCAGAGAGACAAATTCACAACATATGTATTTGAGCATCAGTGGTGTTTTATCCAGCATAACCATCTTTTAGTGTGGGAGAGGAAGCGAGAATATGTTTTTAATGCATGCTCTTTTCTTGTGTTGTTATTGTTTTTGCGAATACCAAAACAAAAACGAAGTGGTAGTTTTTAGTGTCTTCTTTGAGTTTGCAAAAATTTTTCTTGTGCAGATAAATACAACTTTTGTAACCAAATTAAAAAAAATTACCAAATTTTCGAGGCAGGAATGTCCAATGTGCAGCTATCGATTGGGCACTTAAATACAATTCAAATAAAGGGATTCAGAAAAAAATGGCATAAAAAAGTTTTTTGGTCTGCAAAGGCCAATGCGCAGCTAATGTTGATGCAGGTAAATAGAAACCACTGTAGATGATTTTTTCGTGCTGAAATTGAGTAAATAAGAATTATATTTGTTTTTGACATATTATAATTGTATTTATCATTTCTATTCACCTTTTGGTTTTTCATTTTCAATGATAGCAATATATATGTTGAAACAATTCTCCTGAATTATTATAAGACGACTAATTTTATCAAGTAACTGATTTTGACATTTGTGTTCGCATGGGTGCGAAAGGAAAAATATTGTGGAACGCTTACACTGAAATGCTTTCGCTTTCGTTCGCTTTGATGTTCGTACAATTTTTCGTTCTAATGGATTTCAGTGGGACGGAAATCAGCTGTTTATCGTGTAAAAGGTGTGGAAATAGATGCATTTTTACAGAGATATGGCAAGCTTTTTGTAAAAGTAACTGGTAGTCCAAAGAATTTGTAATTAGTTTCGTGAAATAAACCTATATTTCAGTTCATCAGCATAAAATAAACGATTTGCGTTATTCATTTTTGACATAAATAAATGTTGCTGTTATTGTCATATTTTCAATATAACATATGGCAACATGAATTCAGTAAACTTCATGTTAAAAGATAAAGGGAAGATGGTCTTACTTTTTGCTTATCGGACAGTTCACACTTACATGAAAAATTATGATGTAGGTATTCAGCTAATAAATTAATAAATTAATCTTTTACTCATTACCAAACTCTAAATTCTTGTATTCCCCCTTTTTTCCCATTCCAGTGCGTCACGATCAAACATCAAGTGATTCTCAATTCTCGCCCAGTGAAGACATTACCAATACATCACAAAAAACTCCTGAAACCATGGACAATAGCTACACAACACAAAATGACGACGACTTACAGCAGCATCATCATCACCATCATGACATTGACAATGGTCCACAATCATTGCCAGCCATCTTAAATGCCGAACACATTCAAGTGGCATCAAATAAATTTGAGCAATCCGGTATCTACATTACCGATGAAGAAATTACCGTTGATGTCTCGAGCAATACAGGCCTGAAGAAAAGTGGTTTTGCCAATAAGATTTTTGCTGGCAATGGCGATGATACCACAGATGCCAGTAAAACGGCTTCCAATAAGAATTTGTCAGGTAGTAAAAGTAAAATTCCCTACTCGCCAATGGCAACCCCGCAAAGACGTCGTAGCATCGATAACAGCACATGTAATACAGGAAGTCTACAGGATTTACACTCACGTACAGGTCTACCGGTCATGAATCGGGCCAAGCCTGTCTACAGATCAATGAGAAAGCCACCAGCAGCCATAAGTGCCATCAGTGAGGCTAGGAAAAGTAAATCACCAGCACCTGCAGCGGCCGCACCAACAGCTACAGTGAAGAACATTAATAATACCTGGAGTGGTAGAAATGCCCTGACTGGAGGGGGACGTAAACGCCCCACTTTGTCAAGTGATACCTTTACACCCAATACTGGCACTGCACCATCGGCATCTCCATTTGAACGCAATTCAAAGACCAGATCATCGCATATAATTTATGATAGCAATGGTCGCAGGGTAAAGGGTTGCACCGCATCATTGACCACATCGCCAACCAAGAATCATGCAAATTCCCCATTGGCCCAACAGCTGTTGGAAGCTGCCAGCTCGGCGAAAAATGATGCCCAAATATTGGAGAAAATGAAAACATTGCTTCTACAATATTCGACCAGTAATACCAAGTTGCAGGGTGGAGCGAATGCAGCACGCCCACAAAATCCCAAGAAACCAGCCTATGATGATTTCACCAGTGCCTGGGTCCATAGTAATGGTAATTTGGAACGTTCCGCCAGTTGTTCACCACCCACAAAGGCACCATCGAAACGTAGCTCTGCCGCTTCGTCATGTGAAAGCAATGCCTCGCGGGATATGTCCGTAATTGTATCGCCCAGACGTGAACGTGGCATGTCTAAGATTCCAGCGCCAGTACGCCAACATACTGAACTTTACTAACATAAGATTATGTCACCACAAATTCGTCGAATTGTGGGATTTCCAAAATTGCCTAGAAAACCTTAGCATTTAAGACAAGAGCAACTTCAGAAGTGTAATAATAACAACAACAACAATATAGAATAGTAATGATTGAGTGCGAGAAAAAAGGGTCAACGTGAGTCCAAGTTCAGTTGGGGACATTGTATCATTGCATTTTCAAATGAATTTTGTAGTGAGAACATGGCATAAGCCTTGTAGTTGGCAATGCGGCCTCATAACTGTAATGAACTTTTATCTCTAGTTTAAAGGGTATTGGAATGAATGTGTTCAGAATAGAATAAAAAAATAGAGGTAAATAAGATTAAAATTGTGAAAAGTTATGATCTTTGATTGAATGTAAATAGAACGGCGTTTAGCATTAAAGAGAATTTTAGAGCTCGTTTAGACTACTAAATCCACTCGATTTCAAATTTCAATTCCGTAGCACATATGTCACGTAAATCGTATTAATAATAAGCTTGGAATTGACATTTGAGATTGAATGGGTTTTAATACTCTCCTTATCCAAGTTATGTTTCTTTATTGATCATTTCCAACCTAGCAGTTCTTAAAATTTATGATTTCTAAAATTTCATACGAATTTATCAAAAAAAAGTAGACATCTTCTGCAGTAGAAAAACAAAATTACCTAGAGACTGCCATTATAAATTTCTTTGATAAAAACCCACATCGTATATGAATAACTTTTCTATCCTGCATTTATTAAAAACAAAACAAAAGATCCAGCATTTTAATAAGGTTCTAAGAAAACAAACAATTTACCATAAAGCCTCCTAAATCAACACAAACAACTCCCGATCAGGTCAAAAGAGATTGTAATCATAGAAATTAATGCCTCTGGTTTTATTTGCAAGACAACATTTCAAAAAAAAACACCAATTTAAACATTTTTATATGAGAGACCTAGTATACATACATTCATATTACTACTTTTATATTTATATATAAAAAAAATAATCCATATATATCTGCGGATTTTAATCGGACGAAATAGTATTTGAAGAAAAAAGACAAAAAAGGATAGTTTTCTAGTATTTTTAAAGGAGAAGTAACACAGGCCGAGCATACGTACTTGTATGATGACGGGGGGGCAAATGACGGTGTCGTTGAGAGAGAATTACACTACGTTTACATTAAAGCTCTTTCCCACAATAACTGGTCAATTCCGATAAATTTAATGTATTTTTCCTTGGTTATTTTTATTGTGATTGGTCAATTATGCCACAAAGTGCTGCAATCATAACGTGGCCTTAGATTCCACATATTAAACATTTTTCATGAGAGAAGTTCGTATGTAGGGATCCCCTTAGGGTGGGAATACATAAAGCCCTTATTTGGCTGGCTTAAGTCATCGGCTGGCTTTTTCGTAGAGGAACAAAGAAGTTTTAGGTTGATTTAGTTCGATTTTGGCTCTAGGCTCCTTTGTTCATTTCCGAAGAAGCCAGCCGATGACTTTAGCCACCCAAATAAGCACTTTATGTATTCCCACCTTTACTCCCGGAATTCCCGTTCTCTCGCATGAAAAAATCCAGTTTGTGTATATTCGGCGTTTATTATGGCATCTGCATTTGCCTTCCACCCTAAGAAGTAGACATCTTTTTTATACATCACTCTGTAGAAATAATTGAAAATCTAAATTTTAAGAAAAGAGAAACAACACTATTGTAGTATTACAAAAAAAAGAGAATAGAGAAATTTATTTTTTCACATGGTATAGAAATAGAGATAACAGTATAATTAGTAAAGAAAAAAAAAAAACATGGGCTAATTAAGAAACAAAAATCCTGCAAATCGTATTAAATTTTTGTAAATTACCATTTAATTTTTTTATGTTTTTGGTTTTGCGACAACACAAGGCTTTAAGTGTATAAAAACAAGGAAATGAATAATTAGATTTATTTTTTCAAAAACATTATTAAGAGGCACTGGCATGAAAGGTTTTCGTGTAGACATAATTTATTTTATAAAATTGTCAAGATAATTCAATTAGAAAGACGAAAATTACAACATTCACATCAAATCAGGTCGTTGGACCATGCCATGATTGCGACATGAATAGTCATGATTTCTGCACATGAGTTGGGTGAGTGTTGGATATTGGGTTGTGAGATGATTAGAGAACTTCGTTTTTTGTTTAGAGACACTTTATAATTTTAAGCTGAAACTGTTGACTACGAAATAACAAAAAACCCAAAATTAGATCCCAACAACAAAAACAACACTTATTTTTTAAGCACGTATCTATGTCTCAAGACAAAAAAAGAGTATATTTTTTAATAATTGTTTTCTTTCTTTTTTCTTTTTTTACCCCACTTAGATTTAAAATGAAAACTAAATTTAATTTTGGTGCTTAATTTAATGACATATATAATGTATTCAAAATGAAAATCCTATAATCAAAATAACAACAACAACACACATACACAGTTAATTATATATATGTATAATCCCTCTCTCTTAAATAATTATATACTCAATTTTATAAACCTTTTTATTGAATACTCCTATACTCAAAGAAACAACAAATACTAAACAAAACAAAAACATACACATTGCATTGAAGGAGAAGCTAATAATTCACAAGGAACCCAGCTCTGTACACAGGTGTTGACAGAGTTGTATTTTAACTGACTCACAATTAAACAACAGGGTGACATGACAAGTTTCCCTTTGGACGAAAAACAAATCACAAGCTTTTTTCCCTCTCATTGGCTTCTCAATTCAAAGTCTTTGAAAATGTATGTTAACTTTTTATAACAAAAACAATATATTTTAAACAACAACAACAACAACTACTACTACATACTTGTCACAATTACTAATTTTAATTATATAAATCAAACAAACAACTCTAAATGAGCACAACTTTAAACAAAACTAAAACAAATAATTAATTATTATAAAAAAGCTTTTAAAAATACACACACACACATAAGCCAAATATGAAAAACAAAACAACAACATAAAATGATAATAATTTTGTTAAAGAATTGCTGTGGATGGAGGAAGGGTCAAGGCAATCATATCAAAAGGCAAGGATTGGCCTCTGCTGTCCCTAAAACAAACTCTCCAGCCACATAAAATTCTTCTTCTTCATCTTCTTGCATTAAAGTTAAACTTTATTTGAAATAAAACGTTTTGTTCAACAATATTCAACAACAATTTAATTGTTATCAAAAACACAAAGATAAGAAAAAAAAACAAACAAGCAAATCAAAACAAAGCAAGTAATTAAATTAAATGTTAAACAAATTTGTTTGTATTTAAGTAACATATCTTAATTAAGTTTAAGTAACTTTCTAAGGCTACGTTTATATAGAGGGTGTACAAAACCAGTTCTATTTGACATATCTTGGTATGTATGTATACAATGGACGCCATAAACATAGCCTGAAGAATTGTAGAATTGCAATTCTTCTCTCTTTTTTGGTTAAGATTTTCCTCTCCCTCTCTCTCTTGCTTTCTTTGTAATATATTATTTCTTTCTCTCTTTTTTTATATTGTAATCTGTTAAGCGAAACCTAAACAAACAAAAATAATTTTATATTAATCAATTATTTTTTTATTTTGCAAAATGTGTATTGAAAATACATAAAATTAGCAATTAATTATTTTTATAAACAAAAGAAAAAAACAAACAAAGAACGAAGCAAATTATATTCAGCCGAAATAAAAATCAATTCTAATTAAATTGCAGTTAATTATTATTATTATGTCTTAAATAAAACAACAAAAATATTATTGTGTGACACAATTTTAAAATACAAACAAAAAAAACAATAAAAACTAAAAAATTAATGAAAATGTGGTTTTATTGCAAAAAAATGGTATGTTTGGGAGAATACAGGGCATGGTAGATGTACCTGATGAATATAGCGCTCGCTGTGATCAAAAAAGTACGTATGTACCATGGTAGAAGAATATAGGTAGACGCGTCGACACAGCTGCTGGGACAATGAACTGTCAAACCAATTTTGGAATTGAAATTTTTGAATAAAATATTGTTAAATTTTTAAAAAAAATGCACATCATAACAACCTCCATTTGACGTCGGATACGAAAAAATATACAAATCTACTTATTTTAAAGAAATAGGTAAAAATGTTGACATATCAATGTTCCCAAGCGTTGATGCATCTACCTGAATTTTTCTACACGTCCACGTGGACGTCTTTATACAACACACAAGGACAGTAGGAGATATAGGACAGTGAAAGATAATTTTTTCTTACAAAACGACTGCAAGTATCCCTCCTAAAGGCCGCCATATTGAATTTATACATTCTTTTGAAAGAAGGTAAAGCTGAGAGGAAATCCAGTCTGATTACCCAAAAATTTGTAGCAATTATTTCTGGATGTCGTCTGTTAACGCAAAAGTTCTCATCTCCAGAAGAAGAGGCATTCGAGAGAGAAGTTTTGACTTCTATTTTATTCCTTAGAAATTCTCACCAGACTAATTTGAGCTTGCAATCTCTTTCAACTCTTCTTAATTTTTTTTGCGAAATCAGTCAGCAGTTTTAAGTTAATATTTTAAAATTGTTTTTTTTTTTTTAATAATTATGGGATTCCGTTAAATTAGGACCATACATTGACATTCTTTGCGAGAATTAGGATTTTAAAATATCAAATTACTTTTTGCGCTTATTTGGCAGGCTTAAGTTATCGGCTGGCATCTTCGTATAGGAACAAACGAGTTTTAGATTGACTTAGTTCGATTTTGGCTCTGGGCTCCTTTTTTCATATCCGAAGAAGCCGGCCGATGTTTTAAGGTGGGAATACTTACAGCGCTTATCTGGCTGGCTGACTTAAGTCATTGGCTGGCTTCTTCGGAAATGAAAAAAGGGGCCTAGGGCCAAAATCGAACTAAGTCAACCTAAAACTCATTTGCTCATCTACGAAGAAGCCAGCCAAATATGCGCTTTATCTATTTCCACCCTTAAGCCTGCCAAATAAGCCTTTTCTATGCTCTCCCCCGTAAAGTTTTTTCAAAATGTTAACCCAAGACTTCAAATTTAAAAAAATAAAGTAAAAAAATATTAAGTTCGGCCGGGCCGAACTTTTAACACCCTCCACCATTTTTCAAAAAAAACCATAAGGTGGGTGATGCCGTTATATGGGGCCATACCAAAAACGGGAATCTCTCTAGACAATTTTATACTTCAAGGATTTTCATTTACCAAATCTTCTTAAATTCCAAATTTTAAATAATTTCGTGGATAAAGGAACTAAGATTATCAAAATACCGAATATTGGTGGGTATCGTTATATAGGAAAACGTGGACCTAAAAATTCAATGCTCTGCCGTCGAAGCTAGAACCCAATATGAACTACAATTAGCAATTTTAGGACAAATCGGTGAAAAAATGAGGCGAAAGTCATTAAAATACCTAATATCGAGAGGTACCGTTAGAATGCGGCTATACCAATGCTTTCAATACCAACCATCCAGACGCAATACAAGTTGTTCTGCCACATTTTGAAGCTCTATGTCAAATAATGTGGGCTGTATCGTGATTTCAACAGACAGAGAGACAGATAGGTAGGCAGACGGACATCGTTAAATCGACTTAGAATTTCATACTGATTATGAGTATATATACTTTCTGGGGTCTACGACGGATATTTAGGAATGTTACAAATGGAATGGCAAAGTTAATATACCCCCCTTTCCAAGGTGGAGAGTATAAAAACACCGTTGAGGTATGGAGTATAAAAAAGAATACAGAGGCAAGTTTAAAAAAGAACCCAGAATCGAATCAACAATAAAACCATACGGTTGTGTTTCCTTTCTCGCCTTTGTACAAGGAACAGTTAAGAACATCGTACGATATTAAATCACACTAACTGATCATAAACTCTTGGCTCTTGTTATGTGTAAGCATGGTAGAAGAATATAGGTACGCGCATCGACTCAGCTGCTGGGACAATGAACTGTCAAACTAATTTTGGAATTTAAAATGTTGAATGAAAATTATTTAAATTTATAAAAATTGTTGAAAAACGCTTATTATAATAACATCTGAATGACGTCCTATAAGAAAACATATAAAACACTATTTATTTTTGAAGAAACATTTAAAAAAATTGACATGTCAATGTTCTCAAGCGTTGATGCATCTACCTGTATTCTTCTACCATGTGTGTAAGTGTACACATGTATCAACTCTTCAATGTGTGTAGCATCGCCTCAAATCTAACACAATAAATATTTGACTAATAACTTAACTTAAGCTGACAGATTACAGCCATCAAATCGACATCAAAATCCGATTAAATCATACAAGATGACAAGGTTGTTTAACTACCAAGAGGAGTGTGTAATTCAAATAAATATCATATGAATCATAACATTTTAAATAATTGGCTAGTTTTTAAATTGTACGGGTAAATACTGGGACGGCGTTTTTGACTGGCTTTAGTCATCGGCTGGCTTCTTTGTAAAAGAACAAAGGAGAAAAGGACGACAAAGATAACACTCCAGAATTATTGTGTAATTTTGGCCTAGGGCCAAAATCGAACTAAGTTAACCTAAAACTCCTTTGTTTCTCTACAAAGAAGCCAGCCGATGACTTAAGGCAGCCAAATAAACGCTTTATGTATTTCCACCTTTAGTTCAGTCGTCGTCGCAGCTATTTCACATACGCACAAACTTTTCGGATATGTATAAAAATATTTGCAACCAAATTTGTATTTTGGCACCATCTGTTAAATTAAAAACTTTACCTTCTTGATATAACCAGAAATTAGAGCAACGTTTGGTGAATTCAGACTAGAACATTTTTGTTCTTCTCGTCTCCAATCACGACTTTTATTGCAAGAATATCGACTGATTATAGGTGTGTCTGGTTACTTTTCCAGCAGGAATTGTCCAGCAACTTCTTTCTGAGAGAGTAAGGTAGTTTTATTCTCTTTAGCAAGAAAATTACGAGAAGTAAACATAAGGTATTTCCGCAGAAGCTTGCAACTAATCAGCTGATTTGTCAAAACAAACCAATTTGTCCCCAAATAAAGAATTAAAATAAAGGAAGCACCACCGATTTTATAAGTTTTATAAATAAAAATGTTGGAAATATTCTTTTATTTTCATATTACATATAAATATTTACGTTTTTCACATTTTGTAAAGTTGTTCTCCAAAAACAATAAGTCTTGCTAATTCCAAAAAATATTTTCAAATTGAAGGTATAAAAATAAAAAAATAAACAATGTAAAACATCTGATTAAATGTCGATGAATGAGAAGAAGAAGAGTTGCAAGTGATTGCAAGAAGAAATTTGTCCAGCAAGAATTTGCAAACTCTCACAGAAAGAACTGTCAAAATGTCTCTCTTCAACCGCACTCTTTTGCAGAACTTTCGGGTTAACAGACGACTTCCAGTAACAATTTGTAACAATTGTTACAAATTTTAGGGTAACCCGACACATTTTATATCAGTTATTGTTTCAGATGTCCATTAAGCTCTTGTGCGCATACACATTTTTACAACAGAGAATCATCCACAGGCCAGGCTCCCTCTTCGATGGCATAAAAAGGGCATTCATTTTCAACAACGCAAAAATCATTTAAATTTTGACATTACATTGCAAGCCATTATGATTGTGTTAACGAGTTTTTAAGGGCTCCAGCTTGGATAACGTTCGTGCGCAGCAGGTGATTAAATTGTGATGATGGCACGCAACTCAATGGCTATGAACTGGATATATTTTGAAAATATGTATAATTTATGGGAATTGATTTAATCGATTTTGTTAATCGATAAACAAAACTAAAAAATATTACACCCGGAAGTAGTAATTAAAGTTGTGAGAACAAGTAAAACGAAGTTATTTTGTGGCACATTGTAAAACTGAGAGTTTAAAGGTGAGAGTACATAAATAGCTTTTTTGATTGGCTTAAGTCATCGGCTGTATTTTTTTGTAAAATAACCAAGAAGACTTAGGTTGACTTAGTTCAATTTCGACCCATTCACCCACCTTTGTTCTTTTACGAAGAAGCCAGCCGATAACTTTAGCCAGTAAAAAACTTTTTCTATGCGTTCTCACCTTTACACACACATTGAATTACATACTTATACGTATTTGGATTAGACGACATTTATGATCTTTATAATCACCCAAAATAATACCGAATAAATACATAAAGGCTGGAAATACATAAAGAGCCAAATATGCGCTTTATGTATTCCCAACCTTAAGCTGGAAATACATAAAGCGCTTATCTGGCTGGCTTAAGTCATCGGCTGGCTTCTTCGTAGATGAACAAAGGAGTTTTAGGTTGACTTAGTTCGATTTTGGCCCTGGGCTCCTTTGTTCATTTCCGAAGAAGCCAGCCGATGACTTAAGTCAGCCAAATAAGCGCTTTATGTATTCCCACCTAAAATGCATTCTAAAGATTGACAGTTTCTACGGCATTTGATAAATTAAGCACCGCAATAGTTCTTTTACAAAAAAGACAGCCGATGACTTAAGATGGAGGACTTAAGATGAGGCCTTTTTGAATGGCTTCTTCGTAAACGGACGACTAAAGTTTATCACTTTTGCTGGCGTCATTGCATGGCTTCAGGTCCGACTTCATTTTAAGGCGTCGGAAACATTTAAGATGAGAATACTTAAAACGCTTTTTGACTGACTTCTTCGGGCCAGCCGATGACTTAAGCCATCACCTTTAGGAACGATATGTTGATAAATTTTGTTAGATCCTCAACTCCTGGTCCATTCAGTTGCTGCAAGATCTCTACAGAGTTTCCGTCAGGTCCAAATGCTTAGGATGACATGTGTAGCATTTTCCATCATAAATTATGGTGGTACCTCCTCGGCTCCACGACGCAGAATTCTTCATTTAGTTTTGTTGTTGCTGTAGCAGCTAATACAGTTGTATTCGTTATGTTTCCATTTTCTGACTCCATTCAATCTGGTTCTGCCTCTAAGTCGAGTCTCAAAAAGGATGCAACCTGTATGGATTGTGTCCATAACGAGACTGGAGTTAGGTGAGTAGGCTTGGCCTGTGGGCCTGTGCCACAGATCTTCTGCACATCGCTGTTAATCCGGGCGCAGTAGCAATTTAGGCGGTTGCACCATCCAGATCGTAATTGAGCCAAAACTACTAGGGTTTGTCGGGACAGATCTCGTTCTTCAGCTGTGACGGAAGGGGGATGATCTCCTAGTACAGTGTTCGACACACTATATCCTTCAATGACTTCTGAGACCGCGTTAGACTGAATACTATTCAGTCCCGCTTGATAGTCCTTTTCATTTAGAGGCTCTCTCTTATACCTCTGCACCTCTCTCTCTCTCTAGATCATGAAGGTTACCTATCCTCAAGATGGTGATTCGGATGGCTTTGTCTATAACACCCACGCAGGTATTGCATTGACAGCATTTTGTTATGCTGTCGCCTTCTCATGTAGGTGATTGAAAGGTGTCAGGAGGAGCCACCCTGTTGCGGTTATAGGGGCGGCATTCTGGCAGGACTGAATATTTTTCCACTGCGTAGCACTAACGTTGGCGAACCATACCGGTCCTTTAGTTGGCTGAGGATAAGTTCACTTCAGGAATATATAAAACAACCCGCTAAAGATTGTTTAGCTGTTTCTCGTACTTTGTTGGAATCTTGAACCTTTAGTTTTTGGTGCTACAAGGACAACAGAACTTCTTGGAGGTATAATATCATTCACCCTAAAATGAAATTGATTTTTAACAAAAGCTAGAAGCTTATGGAATCCGCATAAAATGTTACAATCTAAAATATCTGCGATCACACATATCCTTCGACTGTCCTATTGGCAATTGGTTGTACTTGAACAATCGTGATTTACAACATTATAAACGAATTAATTACACACTTGCATAACAATAAATTACAATTACGATAGGCCGGCATCTACATGCCCGGGCGACAGCGGTAACAGCGACGATGTCCTGGTATGAGCCATATGTATCGTCATTATTGGAAAGAATTATTTTGTTTCTTTCTTTCTTTTTGGTGTGACAGCACCATTAAGCAACGGGCTGGTCGCTTGTGGTCTTGTTATCCGCATTGTTAAATCAGTACAATACCAACAGCAACAACAACGATACCCAGTGGAACCAGCCATCCATCCAGGAGGCTAAAGCCACGAAGATCTAAGAGGAGTATCAAGTTTCACGGCAAGAGCAACAGCGACAACGAATATCTCAGAGGCAACAAAACAACAGGCGCAACCAGCAACCGAGACAACCGACCAACCAACAGTTGTACATTTTAATTAACATCATTACCTTTACAACAGTGGCGGGATCAGTTGGCCGATTGCTTTGGATGATTACTTAGCATGGATTGTTGGCTAGCTGGAGGTTTTCTTGGTGACTTACAGCTTACTCGGATGGTTGGATGGCTGGTTGGCGGAATATTACATTTTAGTTAGCGTTTCGTGAGTTTGTTTGTGTACGTGTGTCGGGCGAGTGTGACCAAAAGCTGAAAATGTCTTAATTTGTAAATGTCGGCAGAAACAGACGAATATTAACAGTCAACAACATCCTAGCAACGGCATACCATCACACCAGAATACAAACCTGCCTGAAATCGGGGAAAAATACCATGTCAGGCAAAGAGGAAAACCCCCTTCAATAATCAACTAGACAAGCAAATATCTAAACCTTACACAACATGTCTCAATACGGCCTTCTGGGCAGAAATATGGGCGAACGATTGAAACCAACAACGTAGAAAAATCTTCTTCTCCAGCTTATGGCACGAGCACGATTCATCAGTTGTCCCATGAATACACTATTATAATAATGTTCCGCATAATATGGCACAGTGGAGTGTTTCTCTCTGAGGTCTAGACAATACCTATTTGTAGGAAGATCGGGAACTTTCAATAATTATACTCCATGTAACATACTAATAGCGCGTTTAAATGCAAAAATGTATCGGGATTAACCCACATTATCAGGATTTATTGTGCGTCTGATGTACATTTGAAAAAGGAGATTGATTAGTTTTTTCTTCGAGTGGCGTTTTACGAGAGAAACAGTCTCACTACGAGAAAATGCTCCAAAATTTCATAATCTTCCACACATGTCCTGCATATGCTGTTATCTGCACAACCTACCTTGTACAGATGAGCTTGCAGGCCCAGGTGGCCCATAAGGACCCCTGTTACCCCACTAATCTCTTTCTTGTCTAAAAATATAAGGTTCTTCATTTTTATCTCATGGGGCCGCCACATACGATTTTTGTGGTTTTCCTTCTCCTTCATTGTTCTATAGGGATATGTGGGCGTTTCCTGCCCATGTCTTTAACTCTTGACGTCACGCATTTTGCGGTATTTGATTGTCCAGGTTTACTGTTGCTAACCCCCTGCCTGTTTTGGTGAGAGAGTTCGCTTTCTCGTTACCTCTAATTCCCACATGACCTGGTACCCATATAATGCGTCCTGAGCTGTGTTGAGAATAGTTGTTGATTGAATTTATATATTTCAATACGGTTTTGGAATTTACTGTTTTGGATGTTATAGCTTTTATAGCGATTCTACTGTCTGTTAAGGCGTTTACGGTGGAAGGCCTCGTGTTGATATTAAACCAGTTCAGACACTCTGCAATCCGCCGGTCCTCCGCTTGAAAATTCGGGCAAGCGGAAATATATTACGGTATATGGTTCTTCAATAAAAAGTGCTAGTCCCTCTAGAACTGAGCCGTGCGTATAACAACAGATTCAAGTCAGCCTTTGTGATAGGAATCCGGTGATCCACGAGTCTCTGGTGGGAATAAGGCTGGAAATACATAAAGCGCATATTTGGCTGACTTAAGTCATCAGCTGGCTTCTTCGTAAATGAACAAAGGAGTTTTAGGTTGACCTAGTTCGATTTTGGCCATAGGCTCCTTTGTTCATTTCCGAAAAAGCCAGCCGATGACTTAAGCCAGCCAAAGCGTTTTATGTATTCCCAGCTTAAATGTTTCACAGGAGGTAGCAACAAGGTTTCCGATTGAATTTGCCTTGTTACCTGTAAAATTTTTGATGGCGCGTCACGTGGCCTTTATTTATCCACTCCTCCGTTGCCCCCAGCCTTAAGGTGGAATTACATAAACAGCATATTTAGCTGGCTTAAGTCATCGGCTGGCTTCTTCGTAGATGAACAAAGGAGTTTTAGGTTTACTTAGTTCGATTTTGGCCCCTTTGTTAATTTCCTAAGAAGCCAGCCGATGACTTAAGCCAGCCAGATAAGCGCTTTATGTATTCCCACCTTTAAGGCTGCGACGGCAGCTTCATTCCGTATTTATTGAATGAAAGCAAAAAATGTCGGAAATAGCATTAAATTTTCGAATAAGTTTAGATTTGTTCGAATTGGTCACCTTTGGCACGAATTATGGCCTTCAAACGACCAATGAAACCGTCACACTTTGCCCGAATGTTGCTCTGCGGTATTTTGGCCTATTCCCGGCGAAGCGCTGGCATGAGGTGATCGACACTTTGGTATTTTTTTAGTGCCAACCTTGCTTTTCAAAATACTCCAAACACAATAGTCCAACGGATTGGTATCCGGAGATTTTGGTGGCCATTGTTTGCTGGAAATGAAGCGAGGAACCTCATTTTGTAACCATTATTGGGTGGCGCGTGCTGAGTGCGATGGTGCTGAGTCCTATTGGAATGTCCAAGGTCTGCGGCCAAAATGTTTGCGTGGCCAAGGCAATAATTTAATACACCCTCTAGAATATTTTCGGCTTTATTCTGAAGCCACGGTCGGTTAATATAAGCAGAGAGCGACCATCAGCTCTTATGGCGGCCAACCGAACCCCTTTGGCAAGTAAATACGATCATTTTGTTTGTTTACAAACTGCTGGATAACGAATTTTTTCTCATCGGAGAAAACCAAATTCGGCAGTTCATCACTTTCGGCCAAGCGAAGCAACTCTTTAGCTCTTTTCAGTCTATTTTCTTTCTGTTCCGGTGTAAGTTTTTGCACTTTTTGGAATTTAAATGACTTTTCCCCGAGCTCATTTTTCCATATTTTGCGAATAGAATATTGCGATATGTTCAGCTCACGAGCCATTTTTCGGCCACTGCGACGCGGATTTCGATCACGTCGCTTCTTTACTTTTCGAAGCATTTCTGCTGATGTTGCTGTTTTCTTCCGTCCACTTCCTTGACGAGCGATGGTATGAGACACAAAAGATTTATTCACATTTAAATGCTGGGGTGCTCTAATGATAGCCCCTTGTGGTTTTCCAGCCAAATATAAAGAAATTACACTATCACGTTTGAATTGCATCACGAATAACTTTTTTTTCTGGAAAATTCTCACCAAAATGCTTTTGTACGCTTGTAAACAATATAATGAGCTGTCACTGGAATAATTTTAACAGCTGTCGACCGGGTGGCTTAGAAATGACAGCAGTCTGAAGTTGGTTGCAGTTTTTTCATCTCACCCTATAAACATATGATTGTACGAGTTTACAATTCACAGTTATCTCATGATTGCATTCTGATCGCATCTATATTTACAAATTTTTAACCACTGTCTAACGTTTAAAAAAAGCTCCTACCACTCTCCACTTTTGTTATTCGTTTCGCTCACATTCTGTTCGGTTTAATTAATGTTGCCGAGTTGCTGATGCTGTTGCGCTGGCGGTTGTTAATGCATTTGTTGCAATTTGTTGCCTTCGGTATTGATGACGTCCGATACTCGCATTGCCTAGATGCCCCACACACACAGAACACAACTTATCCATGCCGTTCCGACAGTCAAAAACATAATCTGTTAAATTTCTCATCGACGGCTCATCGCCCATCTCAAATCGTTGGGGGGGGGCTGAAAATGTTGCCATGACATCGCTGTGTGTCGAGATTACAAACACCATGGCATCGTAAGAAACGAACACGTTAAGGATGCTCAGCGATGATTATGGCATATGATCGGTGTTTTATTCCTTGATGAAGTCATCAGACAGGCAGGCAGCCAGTCAACTAAGCTAGCATCCATGTTAACCATGTGATCGTCGTAATCGACACTAACATAATGTTGATTTTGTTATTATGACATATTAAAGCGTGATAAAAAGTATCTTTAAATTTGTAAACTATCTGTTAATCCTAACATGATGGAGGAGAGGAGCGAGTAAGGGTGGAAATACATAAACCACATATTTGGATGGCTTAAGTCATCGGCTGGGTTCTTCGTAGATGACCAAAGGAGTTTTAGGTTGACATAGTTCGATTTTGGCCCTAGGCTCCTTTGTTCATTTCCAAAGAAGCCAGCCGATGACTTAAGCCAGCCAGATAAGCGCATTATGTATTCCCACCTTAAGTTTGTCGTGATGATGGAGAAATCCATCATAGAATAAATTGTCAAACAAAATTTGCTGATTTAATTTTGTATGGTAAATTATTTGGGGGGATTATATGCATAAATAGATATAATGCCTTTAAGATGGGAATACATAAAGCGCTTATGTGGCTGGCTTAAGTCATCGGCTGGCTTCTTCGGAAATGAACAAAGGAGCGTAGGGCCAAAATCGATCTAAGTCAACCTAAAACTCATTTGTTCATCTACGAAGAAGCCAGCCGATGACTTAAGCCAGCCAAATATACGCTTTATGTATTTCCACCCTTAATCATCGTGTAAGGGTATAGTATAAACGGACTTTTACTTGCAGCACTTTTTTCGTGCGGTTATTACCAGACATTTTGCCAATACGAGCAATTTCCATTTGCCTTACCTCTTTCTCCCACAAAAACAGAGACTTGCCACTTGTCTAATAACCCGTTTATTTTAACAATTTTACCCTGCATTATCAGGATTTGTTGTTTAATCCGGATGTATTCAACCAGATCTAAGCGCCGTAAAACATAACAAATCCATTAAATTTCAATTGCCAATTCCATTGCGCATACGTCAAATGAAATTCACTGAAAGTTAATGCTAGGAAATTGACAGTTGTAATCCACCCAATTTAGTAAAGTGTAAACTGTTTTTACGGACCATGAACGCATGGCAGAAGAATGCTGGTAGAAGCATCCACGCTTGAGAACATTGATATGTCAAAATTTTTAAAATGTTTTGTCAAAGATAAGTATATTTTTATATGTTTTTTTATACGACGCAAGTCGAAGGTTGTTATGATATGCACTTTTCAACAATTTTTACAAATTTCAATAATTTTTCAACATTTTCAATTCCAAAATTCGTTTAACAGCTGTGTCGATGTGACTACCTGTATTCGTCTATCATGAAGGAACACCCGAAATAATAGATTGTTTATCATTTTAGTTAAATGTGCCATTTGTCATACGTAAGTATTATAGATATAAACATGGTAGAAGAACACAATAATATTTTTAAATATCTGGAAAAATAAATGGATTTTAAAATGTGTTCTTATACGATGTCTCAAAGGTCTCTCAAAGGTTTGTATGATATGTGATTTTTAACAAATCTCACTAATTTAAATAATTTTTCATTTACAATTGCAAAAATGTTTAGACAAATCAATGTACCAGCAGCTGTGTTGATCCGCCTACCTTTATTATTTCACCATAGATATTTATTTAATTTTATATGAAAAAAAGACAAGATCATGTTCCAAGCCCTACTAAATAGGTCGTCTGATTAGCCCAGCTGTTTCCACCCATTCTGTCAAAATACCGTTGTTTATATTTGTAATTCGCCGAGAAAAATGACAAGCTATCATCACACTATTTTTACTGTTGTGCTGACAAATCAAAGCGTATATTTTCGTTTATTTTTACACGGCCTTGGAAAAAGTTGCCATATTAGTAAATGTGTCTACCTCAATTGTTTTGCCATGGAACTGAAGATGTCGTTAAAAATCACGAAACTGATTGCGATCAGAAAATATTGCAAAGCTGTCAGTTTTCGTTTTGAAAAACATTGCTCTCTGTAAAAGATAGTAAAATTATGTTAAGCCAATGGTAGAATACTCCAGACTTAAAATGGGAATACATAAAACGCTTTTTGGCTGACTTAAGTTGTCGGCTGGCTTCTTCGTAGCGGAACAAAAGAGTTTTAGGTTGACTTAGTTCGATTTTGGGCCTATGCCCCTTTGTTCTTTTCCAAAGAAGCCAGCCAATGACTTACGCCAGTCAAAAAAAATCGTTTTATTCTCACCTTTAAGCAATCGTTAAATACCTACGCTTAAAGAGCTGAAGAAAGTTTATTAAAAATTAATATAAAACAATTAGCTTATGGAGATCAAGACGAAGTTTAAAAAAATGTTAGATGGCATTTAAAAATTGTTTAAAACCCAATCTTAAGGCTCTATCACAAGATACGCTTTTACATGTGTAGTGTCAACTTTTCCATATGTAGGAGTATCACACATCATGTGATTCATGGACGACATTTCAGTTGTGAAATGCATGAGTAAAGTACGTAAGTCCTTTTTTGATCACATCGGAAAATTATAATTAAATGAAATATTTTGTTTATTTGAATATACATTTTAACCTTTTAAGGTACATATATTTTGTTCAGGATACCGTAGTTTGTTTGATTTTGGCCTTACGCTCCTTGTTAGAGCTAGCCGATAACTTAAGCCACTCAAAAAGCGTTTTAAGGTAAGAACACATAAAGCGCATATTTGGCTGGCTTAAGACATCAGCTGGCTTCTTCGGAAATGAACAAAGGAGCCTAGAGCCAAAATCGAACTAAGTCAACCTAAAACTCCTTCGTTCATCTACGAAGAAGCAAGTAGATGACTTAAGCCAGGCAAATATGCGCTTTTTGTATTTCCACCCTTATGTATTCTCACCTTAAGTCATCGGCTGGTTTCTTTGGAAAAGAACGAAGGGTAAATAACGGCCCGAAAATGAACTAAGTAGACCTAAAACTCCTTTGTTTTTTTTTTACGGAGAAGCCAGCCTATGACCGTTATAACTAGAATAAAACCAGTCCAAACCAGGAAATTACATTTTATAACTTTTACATATTTTACCTGCTGCCAATTTCCAAGAAAATGCAGCAGTTGATTGCATAAAATTAGCTACATATTTATTAATAAACTAGTCATTAGTGCCAACTGACCACTTTAGTGGCCTTCTGCTCATTTCGTTAGGTAAGAAATCTAGATTCTTGGTGTGTTCAACTGGGAGACGCAATCTCGGTATTTAAATCAGTTTCATTTTATTCTCCATTGAATGTGGACGTCTCTACATAGATTATTTCATTATCAGAGTATTTCCAATATTGTTACGCCCCTCTCCCTCTGCACAACATGGCTCCACCTATATTAAATCCATTGATAGTAAACAATACAGCCGCAATTGACGAATTACAAAAGCAGATCGATGATTTGAAGAGAATGCAAGATAATTTGGATCTTAAAGAATTAAAGTTTGGACGCTCCAACGGAGGTGCTCCATCAACACTTGTTGTAGTTGTAATGCTTTTAACTATTATTTTATGTGTAAACATTTATATTTGGTTTAAATACCGACCCAAGCGCAAACTTTTGCTTGTGAATGTGGATTCTGCAGTGTCCTTGTGAAAGTGTGGTTTATTTATTTACATTTAAGTAATTCTTATTATAATAAAAATGTGATAAAAACTATAAAACTGCTGTTACTATTCATTTAATATCTGTAGTCAAGTAAAATCCGCTGGATTTTACATTTGACGCATGGTAGAAGAATATAGGTAGACGCATCGACGCAGCTGCTGGGACAATGAACTGTCAAACCAATTTTGGAATTGAAAATGTTGAATGAAAAATTATTTAAAATTGTAAAAATTGTAAGAAAACGCGTATTATAATAACCTCCGAATGACGTCGTATAAGAAAACATATAAAAATCTACTTATATTTGAAAAGAATTTAAAAATTTTTGACATTTGAATGTTCCCAATCGTTGATGCATCTACCTGTATTTTTCTACCATGATTTGACGTAACCACATGGAATTGTCTGTTGAAATCTAATGGATTTATTATGTGTAAACATGGTTTAAATATATTGCTAACAATTTCAAATTCGCTCCAAGAGAACCGTTTTGCCGTTTGAAAGCACGAAAACGAGTAACTAGTAGATATGTCAATAATATATGACAAGAATTTGAAACCAAAGACCTAAAATGGTAAAGACTGGACAAAATGCATTCTGAGCAAATGGTTTGTGTCTATACTGTCTAGATAACAGCTCGAGACAGGACCATGTTAATATAAAAAAACACATTTATAGAAAAAAATGACAAACAAAACTTTGAAAACTCCAAAAATTTGGTTTCCAAATTCTATTCCAGGGGCCCATAAGGACCCCTGTTACCCCACTAATCTCTTTCTTGTCTAAAAATATAAGGTTCTTCATTTTTATCTCATGGGGCCGCCACATACGATTTTTGTGGTTTTCCTTCTCCTTCATTGTTCTATAGGGATATGTGGGCGTTTCCTGCCCATGTCTTTAACTCTTGACGTCACGCATTTTGCGGTATTTGATTGTCCAGGTTTACTGTTGCTAACCCCCTGCCTGTTTTGGTGAGAGAGTTCGCTTTCTCGTTACCTCTAATTCCCACATGACCTGGTACCCATATAATGCGTCCTGAGCTGTGTTGAGAATAGTTGTTGATTGAATTTATATATTTCAATACGGTTTTGGAATTTACTGTTTTGGATGTTATAGCTTTTATAGCGATTCTACTGTCTGTTAAGGCGTTTACGGTGGAAGGCCTCGTGTTGATATTAAACCAGTTCAGACACTCTGCAATCCCCCGGTCCTCCGCTTGAAAATTCGGGCAAGCGGAAATATATTACGGTATATGGTTCTTCAATAAAAAGTGCTAGTCCCTCTAGAACTGAGCCGTGCGTATAACAACAGATTCAAGTCAGCCTTTGTGATAGGAATCCGGTGATCCACGAGTCTCTGGTGGGAATAAGGCTGGAAATACATAAAGCGCATATTTGGCTGGCTTAAGTCATCAGCTGGCTTCTTCGTAAATGAACAAAGGAGTTTTAGGTTGACCTAGTTCGATTTTGGCCATAGGCTCCTTTGTTCATTTCCGAAAAAGCCAGCCGATGACTTAAGCCAGCCAAAGCGCTTTATGTATTCCCAGCTTAAATGTTTCACAGGAGGTAGCAACAAGGTTTCCGATTGAATTTGCCTTGTTACCTGTAAAATTTTTGATGGCACGTCACGTGGCCTTTATTTATCCACTCCTCCGTTGCCCCCAGCCTTAAGGTGGAATTACATAAACAGCATATTTAGCTGGCTTAAGTCATCGGCTGGCTTCTTCGTAGATGAACAAAGGAGTTTTAGGTTTACTTAGTTCGATTTTGGCCCCTTTGTTAATTTCCTAAGAAGCCAGCCGATGACTTAAGCCAGCCAGATAAGCGCTTTATGTATTCCCACCTTTAAGGCTGCGACGGCAGCTTCATTCCGTATTTATTGAATGAAAGCAAAAAATGTCGGAAATAGCATTAAATTTTCGAATAAGTTTAGATTTGTTCGAATTGGTCACCTTTGGCACGAATTATGGCCTTCAAACGACCAATGAAACCGTCACACTTTGCCCGAATGTTGCTCTGCGGTATTTTGGCCTATTCCCGGCGAAGCGCTGGCATGAGGTGATCGACACTTTGGTATTTTTTTAGTGCCAACCTTGCTTTTCAAAATACTCCAAACACAATAGTCCAACGGATTGGTATCCGGAGATTTTGGTGGCCATTGTTTGCTGGAAATGAAGCGAGGAACCTCATTTTGTAACCATTATTGGGTGGCGCGTGCTGAGTGCGATGGTGCTGAGTCCTATTGGAATGTCCAAGGTCTGCGGCCAAAATGTTTGCGTGGCCAAGGCAATAATTTAATACACCCTCTAGAATATTTTCGGCTTTATTCTGAAGCCACGGTCGGTTAATATAAGCAGAGAGCGACCATCAGCTCTTATGGCGGCCAACCGAACCCCTTTGGCAAGTAAATACGATCATTTTGTTTGTTTACAAACTGCTGGATAACGAATTTTTTCTCATCGGAGAAAACCAAATTCGGCAGTTCATCACTTTCGGCCAAGCGAAGCAACTCTTTAGCTCTTTTCAGTCTATTTTCTTTCTGTTCCGGTGTAAGTTTTTGCACTTTTTGGAATTTAAATGACTTTTCCCCGAGCTCATTTTTCCATATTTTGCGAATAGAATATTGCGATATGTTCAGCTCACGAGCCATTTTTCGGCCACTGCGACGCGGATTTCGATCACGTCGCTTCTTTACTTTTCGAAGCATTTCTGCTGATGTTGCTGTTTTCTTCCGTCCACTTCCTTGACGAGCGATGGTATGAGACACAAAAGATTTATTCACATTTAAATGCTGGGGTGCTCTAATGATAGCCCCTTGTGGTTTTCCAGCCAAATATAAAGAAATTACACTATCACGTTTGAATTGCATCACGAATAACTTTTTTTTCTGGAAAATTCTCACCAAAATGCTTTTGTACGCTTGTAAACAATATAATGAGCTGTCACTGGAATAATTTTAACAGCTGTCGACCGGGTGGCTTAGAAATGACAGCAGTCTGAAGTTGGTTGCAGTTTTTTCATCTCACCCTATAAACATATGATTGTACGAGTTTACAATTCACAGTTATCTCATGATTGCATTCTGATCGCATCTATATTTACAAATTTTTAACCACTGTCTAACGTTTAAAAAAAGCTCCTACCACTCTCCACTTTTGTTATTCGTTTCGCTCACATTCTGTTCGGTTTAATTAATGTTGCCGAGTTGCTGATGCTGTTGCGCTGGCGGTTGTTAATGCATTTGTTGCAATTTGTTGCCTTCGGTATTGATGACGTCCGATACTCGCATTGCCTAGATGCCCCACACACACAGAACACAACTTATCCATGCCGTTCCGACAGTCAAAAACATAATCTGTTAAATTTCTCATCGACGGCTCATCGCCCATCTCAAATCGTTGGGGGGGGCTGAAAATGTTGCCATGACATCGCTGTGTGTCGAGATTACAAACACCATGGCATCGTAAGAAACGAACACGTTAAGGATGCTCAGCGATGATTATGGCATATGATCGGTGTTTTATTCCTTGATGAAGTCATCAGACAGGCAGGCAGCCAGTCAACTAAGCTAGCATCCATGTTAACCATGTGATCGTCGTAATCGACACTAACATAATGTTGATTTTGTTATTATGACATATTAAAGCGTGATAAAAAGTATCTTTAAATTTGTAAACTATCTGTTAATCCTAACATGATGGAGGAGAGGAGCGAGTAAGGGTGGAAATACATAAACCACATATTTGGATGGCTTAAGTCATCGGCTGGGTTCTTCGTAGATGACCAAAGGAGTTTTAGGTTGACATAGTTCGATTTTGGCCCTAGGCTCCTTTGTTCATTTCCAAAGAAGCCAGCCGATGACTTAAGCCAGCCAGATAAGCGCATTATGTATTCCCACCTTAAGTTTGTCGTGATGATGGAGAAATCCATCATAGAATAAATTGTCAAACAAAATTTGCTGATTTAATTTTGTATGGTAAATTATTTGGGGGGATTATATGCATAAATAGATATAATGCCTTTAAGATGGGAATACATAAAGCGCTTATGTGGCTGGCTTAAGTCATCGGCTGGCTTCTTCGGAAATGAACAAAGGAGCGTAGGGCCAAAATCGATCTAAGTCAACCTAAAACTCATTTGTTCATCTACGAAGAAGCCAGCCGATGACTTAAGCCAGCCAAATATACGCTTTATGTATTTCCACCCTTAATCATCGTGTAAGGGTATAGTATAAACGGACTTTTACTTGCAGCACTTTTTTCGTGCGGTTATTACCAGACATTTTGCCAATACGAGCAATTTCCATTTGCCTTACCTCTTTCTCCCACAAAAACAGAGACTTGCCACTTGTCTAATAACCCGTTTATTTTAACAATTTTACCCTGCATTATCAGGATTTGTTGTTTAATCCGGATGTATTCAACCAGATCTAAGCGCCGTAAAACATAACAAATCCATTAAATTTCAATTGCCAATTCCATTGCGCATACGTCAAATGAAATTCACTGAAAGTTAATGCTAGGAAATTGACAGTTGTAATCCACCCAATTTAGTAAAGTGTAAACTGTTTTTACGGACCATGAACGCATGGCAGAAGAATGCTGGTAGAAGCATCCACGCTTGAGAACATTGATATGTCAAAATTTTTAAAATGTTTTGTCAAAGATAAGTATATTTTTATATGTTTTTTTATACGACGCAAGTCGAAGGTTGTTATGATATGCACTTTTCAACAATTTTTACAAATTTCAATAATTTTTCAACATTTTCAATTCCAAAATTCGTTTAACAGCTGTGTCGATGTGACTACCTGTATTCGTCTATCATGAAGGAACACCCGAAATAATAGATTGTTTATCATTTTAGTTAAATGTGCCATTTGTCATACGTAAGTATTATAGATATAAACATGGTAGAAGAACACAATAATATTTTTAAATATCTGGAAAAATAAATGGATTTTAAAATGTGTTCTTATACGATGTCTCAAAGGTCTCTCAAAGGTTTGTATGATATGTGATTTTTAACAAATCTCACTAATTTAAATAATTTTTCATTTACAATTGCAAAAATGTTTAGACAAATCAATGTACCAGCAGCTGTGTTGATCCGCCTACCTTTATTATTTCACCATAGATATTTATTTAATTTTATATGAAAAAAAGACAAGATCATGTTCCAAGCCCTACTAAATAGGTCGTCTGATTAGCCCAGCTGTTTCCACCCATTCTGTCAAAATACCGTTGTTTATATTTGTAATTCGCCGAGAAAAATGACAAGCTATCATCACACTATTTTTACTGTTGTGCTGACAAATCAAAGCGTATATTTTCGTTTATTTTTACACGGCCTTGGAAAAAGTTGCCATATTAGTAAATGTGTCTACCTCAATTGTTTTGCCATGGAACTGAAGATGTCGTTAAAAATCACGAAACTGATTGCGATCAGAAAATATTGCAAAGCTGTCAGTTTTCGTTTTGAAAAACATTGCTCTCTGTAAAAGATAGTAAAATTATGTTAAGCCAATGGTAGAATACTCCAGACTTAAAATGGGAATACATAAAACGCTTTTTGGCTGACTTAAGTTGTCGGCTGGCTTCTTCGTAGCGGAACAAAAGAGTTTTAGGTTGACTTAGTTCGATTTTGGGCCTATGCCCCTTTGTTCTTTTCCAAAGAAGCCAGCCAATGACTTACGCCAGTCAAAAAAAATCGTTTTATTCTCACCTTTAAGCAATCGTTAAATACCTACGCTTAAAGAGCTGAAGAAAGTTTATTAAAAATTAATATAAAACAATTAGCTTATGGAGATCAAGACGAAGTTTAAAAAAATGTTAGATGGCATTTAAAAATTGTTTAAAACCCAATCTTAAGGCTCTATCACAAGAAACGCTTTTACATGTGTAGTGTCAACTTTTCCATATGTAGGAGTATCACACATCATGTGATTCATGGACGACATTTCAGTTGTGAAATGCATGAGTAAAGTACGTAAGTCCTTTTTTGATCACATCGGAAAATTATAATTAAATGAAATATTTTGTTTATTTGAATATACATTTTAACCTTTTAAGGTACATATATTTTGTTCAGGATACCGTAGTTTGTTTGATTTTGGCCTTACGCTCCTTGTTAGAGCTAGCCGATAACTTAAGCCACTCAAAAAGCGTTTTAAGGTAAGAACACATAAAGCGCATATTTGGCTGGCTTAAGACATCAGCTGGCTTCTTCGGAAATGAACAAAGGAGCCTAGAGCCAAAATCGAACTAAGTCAACCTAAAACTCCTTCGTTCATCTACGAAGAAGCAAGTAGATGACTTAAGCCAGGCAAATATGCGCTTTTTGTATTTCCACCCTTATGTATTCTCACCTTAAGTCATCGGCTGGTTTCTTTGGAAAAGAACGAAGGGTAAATAACGGCCCGAAAATGAACTAAGTAGACCTAAAACTCCTTTGTTTTTTTTTTACGGAGAAGCCAGCCTATGACCGTTATAACTAGAATAAAACCAGTCCAAACCAGGAAATTACATTTTATAACTTTTACATATTTTACCTGCTGCCAATTTCCAAGAAAATGCAGCAGTTGATTGCATAAAATTAGCTACATATTTATTAATAAACTAGTCATTAGTGCCAACTGACCACTTTAGTGGCCTTCTGCTCATTTCGTTAGGTAAGAAATCTAGATTCTTGGTGTGTTCAACTGGGAGACGCAATCTCGGTATTTAAATCAGTTTCATTTTATTCTCCATTGAATGTGGACGTCTCTACATAGATTATTTCATTATCAGAGTATTTCCAATATTGTTACGCCCCTCTCCCTCTGCACAACATGGCTCCACCTATATTAAATCCATTGATAGTAAACAATACAGCCGCAATTGACGAATTACAAAAGCAGATCGATGATTTGAAGAGAATGCAAGATAATTTGGATCTTAAAGAATTAAAGTTTGGACGCTCCAACGGAGGTGCTCCATCAACACTTGTTGTAGTTGTAATGCTTTTAACTATTATTTTATGTGTAAACATTTATATTTGGTTTAAATACCGACCCAAGCGCAAACTTTTGCTTGTGAATGTGGATTCTGCAGTGTCCTTGTGAAAGTGTGGTTTATTTATTTACATTTAAGTAATTCTTATTATAATAAAAATGTGATAAAAACTATAAAACTGCTGTTACTATTCATTTAATATCTGTAGTCAAGTAAAATCCGCTGGATTTTACATTTGACGCATGGTAGAAGAATATAGGTAGACGCATCGACGCAGCTGCTGGGACAATGAACTGTCAAACCAATTTTGGAATTGAAAATGTTGAATGAAAAATTATTTAAAATTGTAAAAATTGTAAGAAAACGCGTATTATAATAACCTCCGAATGACGTCGTATAAGAAAACATATAAAAATCTACTTATATTTGAAAAGAATTTAAAAATTTTTGACATTTGAATGTTCCCAATCGTTGATGCATCTACCTGTATTTTTCTACCATGATTTGACGTAACCACATGGAATTGTCTGTTGAAATCTAATGGATTTATTATGTGTAAACTTGGTTTAAATATATTGCTAACAATTTCAAATTCGCTCCAAGAGAACCGTTTTGCCGTTTGAAAGCACGAAAACGAGTAACTAGTAGATATGTCAATAATATATGACAAGAATTTGAAACCAAAGACCTAAAATGGTAAAGACTGGACAAAATGCATTCTGAGCAAATGGTTTGTGTCTATACTGTCTAGATAACAGCTCGAGACAGGACCATGTTAATATAAAAAAACACATTTATAGAAAAAAATGACAAACAAAACTTTGAAAACTCCAAAAATTTGGTTTCCAAATTCTATTCCATAGATTTTCCCAACTAATTGCATATTGCCTAAAGCTGGCCATAGACGAACGATTTGTTGGTGTGATTTGCAAATTTATTGCTGCGATTTATTGCATATCGTTTCTCCACACACGCTCGAACAAATCATAATTCGGCCGACGTTGAAGAGTAAGCATATGCTACGAAGCGGATGATGTTCATTTTGTGTTTGAACTTCGGTTTGTGCTTCTGTTTGAATTTTGTGGCAGAAAAATTTTTATTTAACAATTGGTTTTTTCTGTTGATAGGAAACTTAAAAAACATGTGCGACGATGCAGTGGCTGATGCAGCTGCGCTTTTAATTATATATACATGTTTCGACATGGAAAATAAAAAACAAGAAAAGAAAAAAATCGAAAAAAAAAAAGAAAAAGAAAATGGAGTGAAGAGTGGCTGCTCGAAAGAAAAAAGCATTCCCATGTAGCAACGCTCAAAAATATGGAAATGCTTACTCCAAGGGATTATAAAAATTTTCCATTTTGTTACGAGTTTTTCCCATGATTTTTGTTTTTCTAATTTGTCTTTATATTTTTCACTTTTTGTTTGCCAAATGGCATTTTCATTTTTTAACACATCAAAAAACGAAATTCCTTTCGTTACAATGGTTGAAGAGCAACTGAAATGGCAAAATGGCTTAAAATTTGCGCAGTAGCCCACACACGTATGATTTGTTCGCAAACTACCCCACAGACGTAAAAACGCGACCACAAACCCAACAAATTGCTCGAATTTATCGTTCGTCTATGGCCAGCTTAAGCGGTTTAAATCGCTTAACATTGCTACCTACATCTTGGGTTGCCACATCTTGACTCTGTCTTGTCCCATCTTTATACTTCTATGTCTTTGTTGAAACCGTTGATAGAGTTCTAGTCATAGTATAAGAATACAGGTAGTCGCATCGACACAGCTGCTGGAACAATGAACTGTCAAACCAATTTCGGAATGGAAATTATTGAAAGAAAAATTATTCAAATTTGTAAAAATTGTTGAAAAACGCATATCAGAACAACCTCCCATTAGTGTCGTATAAGAAAAATCTACTTATCTTTGAAAAATAAAAACATTTTAAAAAAAATTGGTATGCTAGCGTTATGAATCTACCTGAATTCTTCTACCATGGGGTTTTTACTATTAGCCCAATCACCAATATGAAATGAACTTTTATCATTTTATTTTCCTTCTGTTTAAAAGGTCGAAAACTACAAATAGGGCTCAAATGCAACATCAAGTATCGAGTATCATTACCATTTCTCCAAGAACCTTGCATTGAGTAAATTGGGCAATCCCGATGTCACAGTCCTTTACAACGCTTGCCACATAGCTTTATTTTGTGGGGTGTTTTTGGAGACCACTTTCAACAAATAAATGAATGAGGGCTTGTTTACTCGATATCATTTTCTAAATCTGGAAAAATACATACCATGGTAGAAGAATATAGGTAGACGCGTCGACACAGCTGCTGGGACAATGAACTGTCAAACCAATTTCGGAATTGAAAATGTTGAATGAAAAATTATTTAAATTTGTAAAAATTGTTGAAAAACGCGAATTATAATAGCCTTCGAATGACGTAGTATAAGAAAACATATAAAATCTACTTATATTTGAAAAAACTTTTGAATTTTATTGACATATCAATGCTCCCAAGCGTTAATGCATCTACCTGTATTCTTCTGCCATGATACATACGTAATAATTAAAAAACAACTGGTACAAATATTTTGTGAACTTATAGCGATACTGCTTGCATCTCGCAACGTCGATCAGCTGATTTTAATGTTGCCACATTTCTACTTTTTAATTTCTCCCGAAATTCATGATATGAGGATTTCTTTCCCAAGGAAAGTATTTTCTGAGGGATTAGAATTCCTTGCGAAAGTTTGTGATTGAGCTGTATGTTGTGTAAGTGATATTCCCTTGCTACAGCGATACTTTTTTCCTTTTAATATTAAATGTTGTTTAAGCTGCTATCAGATGATATTGGTTTTGCACATGTGCTGTCACTTTTATTTGAGATATGTACTTTCGCATAAAAATATAAATAAAAATATAATAAAAAATGTTTTTTTTTTTTTCAAATAAATATACGTTTTCTTATACGACATCAATCGGGTGTTATTATAATATGCGCTTTCCAACAATTTTTACAAATTTGAATAATTTTTCATTCAAACATTTCATGCTGTTGCAATTTCTAAAAAATGTATTGCTTTAGGGATGGCTATTTAATGCAAACTTTAATTTTATATATTTTCCCACAACAAACAAACAACACTTTGGATTATATTATATATTTCGATCGCTGTGATCAAAAATGTACATATATACTTTACTCTTGTATTTTCCAACTGAAAGGTCGACAATGTGTCACACGATGTGTGCAACTTCTACATATGTAAAAAACATATCGTCTGATGAATCTTTATTGAAATCAACTCATAAGGGTAGTATAATTCGCCAAATCGCTATTGGCAACCCTTTTTTAAATTGGAACGTATCTATCATTTGCAAAAAATAATTTTATCCCTATCGCACGAAGAAGCCAGCCGATAATTTAAGTCAATCAAAAAAAAGCCTTTTATGTATTATCACCTTTTGACAATGAGGTGTTGTCAAATGAATAATTTTGAAAAAAAAAATGTTAACATATGATCGCATGACTTTACCTTATTGATTCTACCGTGGCCATCGCCTGGCTTCTTCGTAAAAGAACAAAGGAGCGAAGGATGAGTGTAAGTGAACCTAAGACTAATTTTATTCCTTGAGGTGAGAATACATTAAACGCTATTTTGACTGGCTTATGTCATCGGCTGGCTTCTTCGGAAAAGAAGAAAGGAACGTAGGGCCAAAATCGAACTAAGTCAACAATAAACTCCCTTGTCCCTCTACGAAGAAACCAGTCAAAAATGCGTTTTATGTATTCTCACCTTTATTTCTATGCTGATATTTTCCCCATTTCCCCATTAGGCATTTCTTTTTTAAACAACACTGCATTTGCTGTCATTGTGATAGATTTTGTGACATGCCGTTGAGGCAATTTCACACTTCCGCCCAAATGTTCACTGATAGTCGAAGGTACGACTTCAACATGCCCTTCTTGCCCTCTACACAAAAAATGCAAATTAGTCGATTAAGTCTCGGGACTGTCAATAAAAACAAACAACAACCACGATCTCGATACCACACGATTCCGTCGGGCCATTGGCACTTTTTTCTCTCATTTGCAGACATCCAACAAAAGGGAAACAAATGGCTTCTTTTTCAACTTCGCTTTTATGTTTCCTCCAGTTAACATTACACCTCCCAACAACAACAAAAGAAAAACAGAACTACATCAAAACGAAAATGAAACCATTGCATCAATGGACAAAACCAATAACGAAAAACCAAAAAAAAAAAGGCAATTGTCAATTGATTGGCCACTGATCGAAAACAAACAGTGAAATAAACGAAAAAAAGTCCTTCGAATGAATGGAGCACAAAAAAAGTACAATTGGTCTACAACTACATGTCACGTGCTTTCGAAAGATGTTGTTCGATGCTGCCGTTGTGTTACCATTCACAGTGGCCAACTAACTGCATGACGAGGGTAAGATCATCGGGATAACTCTATGTAGTGATAAAAGTTCAAGTAACATAAGCTGTAAACACTGCCATGCCATGTCAAAATACAACAAACAAACATTGAAACAGCACAGTGGTGTGGTATAGTAGGCAGGAATAATGGTAGAAGAATATAGGTAAATGCATCGACACAGCTGCTGGGACAATGAACTGTCAAACCAATTTTGAAACTGAAAATCTTGAATGAAAAATTATTTAAATTTGTAAAATTTGTTGAAAAACGCAAATTATAATAACCTCCGAATGATGTCGTATAAGAAAACATATAAAAATCTTCTTATATTTAGAAATACATTACAATTTTTTGACATACCAATGTTCCCAAGCGTTGATGCATCTACCTGTATTCTTCTACCATGGCAGAAATCAATGTGGCTTAAAGTATGTTTACATACAAACTCTTTACTCGTGTTTACCCTGTTCAATTGGTGAGAGCACATAAAAGGCTTAAAGGTGAGAGAATACATTAAGGGCTTTCCTGACTGGCTCAAGTCATCGACTGACTTCTTTGTAAAAGAACAAAGAAGTTTTATGTTGATTTAGTTTAATTACGGACCTATGCTCCTTTATTCTTTTACGAAAAAGCCAGTCAATGTCTTAAGCCAATAAAGGTGCAAGTACATAAAGAGCTTTTTTACTGGCTTAAGTCATCGGCTGACTTCTTCGTAAAAGAACATAGAAGTTTTAGGTTGTCTTAGTTCAATTTCGCTCCATTGTTTATATTTGTTCACCCTACGCTGCCTTGTTTTTTTACGAAGGAACCAATGCTCCCAAGCGTTGAACGTTTTTTCAATTTTTTTTTTCAACAAAGTCAAACGCCAAAATTTTTGCATTTTTTTTAAATTTTATTGAATGAAAGCAAAAAATGTCGGAAATAGCATCAAATGTTAGAATAAGTTTAGATTTGTTCGAATTGGTCAACTTTGGCACGAATTATGGCCAATGAAACCGGCACACACTGCCCGAATGTTGCTGTATTTTGGCCCATTCCCGACGAAGCGCTTGCTTGAGGTGGTCGACACTTTGGCATTTTTTAGTGCCAACCTTGCTTTTCAAAATACTCCAGACACAAGAGTCCAACGGATTGGTATCCGGAGATTTTGGTGGCCATTGTGCGCTGGAAATGAAGCGAGAAACCTCATTTTGTAACCATTCTTGGGTGGCGCGTGCTGAGTCCTTTTGGAATGTCCAAGGCATGCGGCCAAAATGTGTGCGTGCCCAAGGCTTTAATACACCCTCAAGAATATTTTCGCGATAATATTCGGCATTTATTCTGATGCCACGATCGATTAATACGAGCGGAGAGCGACCATAGGCTGTTATGGCGACCCACACCATCACCATGGCCGGCGCTTGAGTTCTGATGGCCAACCGAAGGTGCACATTTTCAGCTGACCTCTTTGGCAAGTAAACACGATCATTTTGTTTTTTTACAAACTGCTGGACAACGAATGTTTTCTCATCGGAGACGAAGAAAATCAAATTCGGCAGTTCATCACTTTCGGCCAAGCGAAGCTACTCTTTAGCTGTTTTGAGTCTATTTTATTTCCGCTGCGGTGTAAGTTCTTGTACTTTTTGAAATTTCAATGACTTTACCCCGAGCTCATTTTTCAATATTTGCCGAGCCATTTTTCGGCCACTGCGATGCGGGTTTTGATCAAGTCGCTTCTTTACTTTTCGAACCATTTCTGCTGATGTTGCTGTTTTCTTCCGTCCAATTCGTTGACGTCGGGCTACGCTACCAGTATCACGGTAACGAGCGATTATATTAGAGGTGGCAAACTATCGATAGTAATATCGATGGTTTGGTTTTCACTAGACTATCGATGGTTTTTTTTCGATAGCGATACTATCGTTGAAAAAACGGATTCCGGCATTTATTCAGTTAGAGGCGCAACTTTGTTAATTAAACGACTTAGATATCTTCTATATAAACGGCGTTGTTAATTTATCAACTTTGATTTGTCACAAATATATGTAAAAAACAGAACACTGTTTAAAATGAACAGATATCTGAAAAGACCAAACGGTAAGTAAAATGTGTTTATTTATATTTTGTTCAATTGTTGATTAAAAATGTTTACAGATATTTCTACCTCCATTTCCATAGAAGAAACTGGTAATGAAAATGAAGAAGAACGCGAAAATAGCACGATTGGTGGGGAAACTAATAAGTCAAAAAGAGCACGCCACGGTTTCTCAGAAGTATGGAACTATTTTCAAAAAACAACAGATAAAAGAAATGCTAAGTGTCAGCTGTGTGGGAAAATATACAAAACTAGCGGTAACACGTCAAATCTGTTGGATCATTTAAAACGTAGCCATCCTTCTTATAATCAGCTTCCGAAACCAACGAAAACAATTGATAACTTTTTCAACAATTCAGTCTCCTACGATACTGAATCGGCACGTAAAAAAGAACTTGATAAGGCTTTAATGAGTTTGATCGCCACTGATGTACAGCCATTCAGTGTAGTAGAGGATACAGGATTCCGTGATTTTGTCCGATGCTTAGATCCGCGCTACGTTTTGCCTTCAAGAAACACCCTAAAAAACGTTCTGATGGTAAATATGTACAACGAAACAAAGAGTAAGTTGCAAACTATTCTTAACGGGTTACAACACTGCGCTATTACAACAGACCTATGGACATCGCGCGCAAATGAGAGCTACCTCACCGTAACGTGCCACTTTGTTACAAGAGATTTTGTTCTCCGTACAGCTGTTTTGTCTACAAAAAAACTGTTATGTTCCACTAATCACAACGCAGAAAATATATCAATATCTATGCGCGCCGTGTTAGAAGAGTGGGGTCTAATGGAGAAAGTGGTGGCAGTTGTCAGCGATAATGCTAGCAGTATGTTGAAAGCGTGCGAATTGCTTCAAAAACGAAATCTGCCATGCTTTGCACACACTATTAACCTTGTGGTGCAAGATTGCTTAGCGCAAGATTATGTTAAAACTACTTTAGGGAAATGTAAGAAAATTGTGAGCTATTTTAAGAGCAGCACAATTTCCTACGAAAAGTTTAAAGCGGACCAAGGAAGAGATATGCCCCACAGCCTAAAACAGGAGGTACCGACCCGCTGGAACAGTGCTCTCAGAATGGTGGAGAGCATTCTTTTAACAAATAATTCTATTTCAAATGTACTGCTAATGACACCAAAGGCACCGCTACCTTTAACGGCAGACGATATAGAATTTTTGCAGGACCTTAAACAATTGCTTATGCCATTTGATTCCGCTACAGTCCAAACATCGTCAAGTGCAGCTGTTACTATTTCCCTAGTAGTTCCTCTAACATGTGGTCTTTTTAAATCTCTTGATGAGTTAAAAAGTGCTATGAAAACTTCAGAAGGCCATCAAGCTTGTATATTTCTGCTTGAAAGAATAAAGAAAAGACTATTTCCTTACGAGGAGCGTACAGTTACAAGACTCGGAACATTATTAGACCCTCGGTTCAAGAAGGAAGGTTTTCTTTTCCCAAGCAATGCAGATGGAGGAACACAATTTTTACAAAACGTGTTGAGTGGTATGAACAAAAACAACACCATGGAACAAGATAATTTAGAACCATCATGTTCTAAAAATATTCATCAAAGTTCGCAGCCACCGCTTTTAAAATTCGTAGGAAATAAAATTGCCTCTAAAGTAAGATCACATCAAGTAGACGCCATCATTTCTCTTAGGCAATATTTTGAAAATGAAAATGCAGCATTAGAAATAGATCCATTACAGTACTGGAAGGTAAATAATATAATACAAAACTATTTATTAACAAATTTACGTAGTGTTATGTTTATTTTCAGAATAGTTCTGGCCAAATGTCACTTATAAAGTCATGTTCCTTACGCTATTTATGCGTACCAGCAACTTCGACAGAGGCTGAGCGAATGTTTAGCAAAACCGGAGCCATAATTTCGGAAAGAAGATCTAGCTTAAAGCCAAAAAATGTTGATATGCTGCTCTTTGTTAACAAAAATTGTTGGGTCAGTAAAGAATTATAAGAAGTGAGGTTTTTAAACAAATAATACCTTTTTCAAGGTAATTTTCATTATAATTTTAAATTTAAATTAATTTGATTAAATATTTTTATAAAATAAGATCTGAATGTATCTGTAATAATGAATTTCAAATATTTTTTGTTTTTATGTTTAGTTGTTTTGTTGAAGCGTTATTATCTGTTTTTTTTTTTAATTTTTAATATAAATGTAATTTTTAATTAATTTTTACTACATGCAAATACATTTTTTTTTGTAAAAGTTGATCTCAAAGTGCCTTATAAAAATGAATTCCAAATATTTTTTTTTATGTTGTTGTTTTGTTTAAGCGTTATTGTCTGTTATTTTTGACTATAAATATAGTTTATAATTAATATTTACTATATGTACATATTTTAATAAAATATAATAACTGTAATAATGAATTCCAAATATTTTTTGTTTTTATGTCAATTTGTTTTGTTTAAGCGTTTCTTAATAAAAAAATATTAATCATTAGATCATTTAATATAATTGAGTCCGTTATTAAAAATACATGTAAGTACATATCGGTGTTGTTTATTGATATTGACTTGAATGGTTGTTACATTTGTGATGAGTTTTGTTAGTAGTTATTTTTATTTTTAATAAAAATCGCAAAAGTTTAACAAAAACCATAATTCAAAAATAATTATAACACACAAATTAATAACATAGAACAATGAAAAAAAAGTTGCGCGCATTGTTGAAAAATTAATATTGGCATTCCCACATTATTCGATACTATCGATAGTTTTGCAACAAACTATCGAAAATATCGAATGGTGCGTCTATCGATAGTTTGCCAGCTCTAGATTATATGAGACACAAAAGATTTATTCACATTCAAATGCTGAAGTGCTCTAACGATAGCCACTTGTGGGCTTCCAGCCAAATATAAAGAAATCACACTATCACGCTTGAATTCCATCACGAATAAATATTTTTTTTGTACGCTTGTAAACCATATAATGAGCTGTCACTGGAATAATTTTAACAGCTGTCGGACGAGTGGCTTAGAAGTGACAGCAGTCCGAAGTTGGTTGCAGTTTTTTCATATCACCCAGTATGTAAATGTTTTCTTATATGACGTCATTCGGAGGTTATTATGATATGCATATTTGAACAATTTTTATAAATTTGAATAATTTTTCATTTATAATTCTCAATTTCAAAATTGGTTTCACAGTTTGTTGTCTCAGCAACTGTGTCGATGTGTGGAAAAAAACAAAGGAGCCTAGGGCCAAAATCGAACTAAGTCAACCTAAAACTACTTTATTCCTCTACGAAGAAGCCAGTTGATGACTTAATGGTAGAAACACATAAAGCGCATATTTGGCTGTATTAAGTCATCGGCTGGCTTCTTCGGAAATGGACAAAGGAGCCTAGGGCCAAAATCGAACTAAATCAACCTAAATCTCCTTTGTTCCTCTACGAAGAAGCAAGCCGATGATTTAAGTCAGCCAAATATGCGCTTTATGTATTTCCACCCTTAAGTCATTCAAAAAAGCTATTTATGTACTCTCACCTCTAACCCAGTCATAAAAGCGTTATGTATTCTGAGATTTTAACTGAAAATTTATTAAATTAAAGTCCACCCTTTTCCCATACCACTGTCCTGATGTAGAAGACCAACTGACTGACAGATAGACGGACAATCAACAGAATTTTAAAACAAAGTCGTGATGATGAGGTCGTTGCCGGTCGGCCGTTTGTTTCTGTTGTAGTACTTTTTTTGGGGGGATATTTGGTAACTTTGACTCCAACGACTCATGTACGGTTGGTTATGGTATGGATGTCAGACGACTTGTTGGCTGCCGGGAGCAATCTGTGTTCAAACGTCATCCCAACCGCTAACGGCGGGAATACGTATGTATGTGTATGTAAGTAAACTTATGAGATCTTTTGAAAAACGCTTGCCCAACAAACTATAACTTGGATTAGTACACTTCTACATGTCGTTTCATGTATTCGCAATGTTTTGTTGTTGCTGTATCTAATTTCTGCTCTTGGTGTTGTTTGTGGCCAGCAGTCATCGCTAGCTGTGGCTGTGACTGTTGTTGTTGTTGTTCCGTTGTAGTAGTCGACAACAATCATGACAATTTGTAGCGACAATTCAACACGGATACGATCAGTGCAAAAACAAAGGAACAAACAAACCAACAACTGGTACTGACTGCAACAAAACAATAACAGCAACAACATAAATAAATAAACGCCAAATAGCTGTCACCAAAACATTATTTGGTGATTGCAACAATCGTCATCTCCACCTTTGTTTTGGTCTTTTCACGAAAAACAAACAAAAACCCAACGGTCATACGAAAAAAAAAAATACTTAAAAAATTAAAATCAATTTAATGCCATTATCTTGAAAATGTGGACATCTGGCATTGCATATCGGAATATAGTTATGTACGTATATTCTTGACCGAACTGGAAGTCTAGATATGTTTGAATAAATTCTGGACACGTAAATAAATTTATGTATTATGGTCAATTATGTTTAATTTTGAGAACCACAAACATTGGATTATTTAAGGGCTATCCAAGATATCTTTGTAAAGGTGAGAATACGTAGAATGTTTTTTGCTGGCTTAAAGGTGAGAATACATAAAAAGCTGCTTTGACTGGCTTACATCATCGGCTTTCTTATTTGTAGAGGAACAAAGGAGTTTTAGGTTAACTTAGTTCGATTTTGATCCCACGCTCCTTTGATCTTTTACGAAAAAAACAAGTCGATGACTTAAGTCAGTCAGAAAAGCGTTTTATGTATTTTCATCTTAAGTATTCATTCACTATTCAGAGTGTCTGCAAGGAAAATTAGGCATGTTTCAATGTAGTTGCATGAGCAATTTTTTTTTCTTTTTTTATGCAAATTGTATACAACTTCACCACTAACATAGCTTAGGTATGTAGTTATTATATTCTACTTGGAATCATGATTACTGCTCTGTTCCAGAACCTTCAAGAATCTACTAGATTTGTAATTTCATTTTATTACTATTTGATGAGTTTGGAAGCATTAATATTATTATATAGAATGAATAAATAAATGTCATCACCATGTGAAACACACATCCACGCAGAACATTGTCTGTCCCTGTTATTTTTTTATTAACGTGTAGGAAAAGCAAACATTTTTAATTACTTTGCTTTACTTTTTAATAATAAATAGATAATTTTCAAAGAAAATAGTGTAAACACGATGGGTCAATAGTTTAATGTGAATGACAAGAATTGTTTCGTTTGTTTGGAACGTTTATAATTGAAGCCGGTGTTTAAACGGCGCCAACGATTAGGGATTTATAGTCGACGTCGAATCTACTAGAGTCGATTTACATGTGCCTATTAATGTTCGGTCGCAAATTTTCCCGCAGTTTACAAACAAACGCAACGCCGCTTTTTCTAGTTTTCTTGTCTTAAAAGCCTATTTCTCACACAATGGTTGAACGTATTGAGGATTTAAATTTACCAAATGCTGTCATCACCCGTCTCTTAAAGGATGCCCTGCCGGATGGCGCCAATGTTTCCAAAGAGGCGAGATCAGCTATTGCCAGGGCAGCATCAGTGTTTGTTATTTTCCTGACCTCCACCTCAACGTCTTTGGCACGCAAACAGAATCATAAGACAATCACCGCCACAAATATTCTGGATGCATTAAAACAACTGGAGTTCGAAAGTTTCATAGATCCGCTAACCAAAGATTTGGAAGCCTATCGAAAAGTCGTCAAAGACAAGAAGGACAAAGCGAAGAAAGATACCAGTGGCACGGAAAATGGTACTGAAAAGGAAAGCGAGAATGCAGCATAAAGGATATGAACTTTGTGTTTCAATGAGAAAGTGTATTGAAAGTAACTACATTAATCTTGTTACTTGTTACCTATACTGTATTTTTAAGAGATATTTTTGTAATAAAGAAAGCATAGAGTACGAAAATTCAAAATTTATTTTATATCCCGGGAAAAGTAGTAACTTGAAGTCGGGCATCATTTACCACTGCTCTCAAGTTTTGGCAAGCCAAGGAATTTCACAATCGTTTAATATTCCGGCAATTTTTCGACACAAAAAAAAGGCACACGTGATTTCATTTACCCAAAATCACCCATTCTTATACGTGATGCAGAAAAATGTAATCTCTTCATATAATCCACGGACGTGATATTTTCACAAAGGCTTTCCGATGCCATTTTATTGGGCAGAACAAATACATGCAAGCATTGTTTGAATGCGTAGCTAATGACGATTCTGACCAGTAATCTTCACATTGCAAGGAAATTAAAAATATAATTTGCACAGACAGAAAAGTCGCATTAAAAACAAAATGATTCAAAATTTTAAACAAAAGATGTATTTTTTTTTTCAAACAAATAATGAAATTCTTCTCATTCTTATAGATAATATTGAGTATATAAAGGACGTGAATGAAACATAGTATAGAAATGAAAACAATATAGGGCAAAAAGGAATGAATACTTGAATAATGGCTAAGCACTTTTCTTAAGACTAGTTGGTTAATTCGGCATTTACATCTTGCCAGAAAGGATCTGAAAATGTATCCGATTCATCATCATCATTTTGGACAGCCGGCGAGGATAACTCCACAGCCTCTACCGACGGTTCATCACATTCGATTGGCCATTCATCGTCCTGATTGGCTGAAGATGTCATCGATGTGTCCTGTTCATTTTTTGTATTTGACGACCATTGTGCTTTGCCCAGGGCATTAACACCATCCAAAGCTCTCTGATATGTGGGTTCATTACTCAAAGCCGTTGTATAGTATTCCAAAGCAGCATTGAGATCTTTTTCTTGGGCTAGGATGTCGCCCAACATGGTAAACAACTTGTAATGGGGATAGATGATAACTTGTTTCTTTAGCAAAGCAATGGCCTCTTGGGTTTCACCCTCCGAATGGCAAAGCTCAGCCATTAATGCCACGGCCGGGGCATAGTGTTCGTCTATTTCCAAAGCCTTGGCAACAACTTTCTTAGCACTCTTTTTAGCATTGGGATGAGAGGAGTTGACCAGAGTACGGGCAAACATCTGGAATGGTAAACATTTTCATTATTATAGTGTGCAATTGTGAATTTGCTAGTTCGTAATACTCACCACTAAACTCCTTGGAGATTCTCTAAAGTAACGCACTGTTAGAGCGCACATTGTCTGTGCCTCTTTGGCCCTTTTCATGCCAACGTAGCAATGGAACAATCCCTTATAAACTTCAAAACGATAATTGGCAATACACTGAGCAGATCTAAAGAAATAAATGGCATCTTTGTGACGTCTTATTTGCAGGCAAATTTTACCCCTCAGCAGTTGTGCCTCAACATTACGCGGATTCACCGACAAAGCCTTGTTGGCAAATGAAGCTGCCTTATCCAATTTTCCATTCGCATAGAAACTTTGTGCCAGCACAAACCAATGTCCCGATGTAAACTCATGAATATTTGTTAACTGAGCGGTAAGTTTTTCCAACTCTTGTAACTTTTGATTGTATTCGAAGACAACTGCCAATGGCATTATTGCTTCCCAATTGTAGGGATTCAACATGACCGCTGTCTCTAAATAATGTTGGGCCTGTGTGGAATTTCCATAGTAATAGAAACATTTGCCAATGAGAGTAATGAGATTTTCATTCTGGTGGAATTTGGTTTTGTTGTTAATACTTTGAAAAGTTTTAGATGCTTCCATATGTTTACGACTATACAACTGGGCGTGACCCTTTATCCAGGTGCTAAGCCATTCAATGTTTTTGGGAACGGTGCTTGCTGTAAAAACAAAACCATTTATATATTTTGAAAAAACAAAGATTGAAAACACTTGTTACAATAAAAATAGAAAACAAACATGGCTTGAAACAAATTCATAAAAAACAGCAAAGAATAAATATATCATTCTGGTTTTTTTAGAGTTTTATAATTGAGTGGCATAAAAACATTCTTACTTTTTGTAATTAAAAACAAGTAAAAAAACATTAATTTCGGCCGGGCCGAACTTTTAATACCCTCCACCTTTCGGTAAAGGAAACATTAGAACCCATTATGACCCACTAATACCAATTTTTAGACAAATCCGTGGGAAAATGGGGCAAAAATCATCAAAATACCGAATATCGGGAGGTACCATTATATGGTATATACACAATGTTTCGCCACACGAACTAGGGTTCATTATGACCTACACATACCAATTTTTAGACAAATCCGTAAACATAAATGGCAAAAATCGTCAAAATAACGAATATCGTGAGGTACCGTTATATGGGGGCTATACCAAAACGTTGACCGATATATCTCATTTTCAATACAAACCATCCTAGACACAATACAAATTGCTCTGCTAAATTTTGACGCTGTACGTCAAATAATGTGGGCTGTATCGTGAATTCAACCGACAGACGGGCATCATTAAATCCACTTAGAATTTTATGCTGATTATGAATACATGGGGGCTAGGACGAATATTTAGGGATGTTACAAATGGAATGACAAAGTTAATATACCCTTCTTTTCAAGGTGGAGGGTATAATGACAATATTGAAAAAATGCATGACCGACACATACCACCCCATTCCCCAAAAATCAATTGTTTGTTCTTTTTATCTTACCATTCATAACTAAAGAATTAACTTCAATTCCATCAACTCCCAATTCTAATAGCGCATCTATGGCTTCCAATGCCATTGGGCATTCACGCAAGACCTCTTTATAATTTAATATAGCTTCACTTGAATTGGAACCACTATGATGTATTAACTTGGCCAATAATAAATGTACTTTTGGCGATCTTCCCTTTGCGGGTAATGCTTGTAGTGCACTTATAGCCTGTGAGTTTTCACCCAAATGTTTGTGACACATGGCCAGGCGATAACGTGTCTCAGTTTCGCCAAAATGTTCATAAGTACTTTCTATTGTTGTTAAATGTGCATTTTTATAGCGCGACATAAATTTACGCATCAGAAGTGCAGCATTGAACTGTTTTATGGCCATCCGATATTGCTTCTCCTGATAGCATGAATTTGCGTGAAATAACAATACATTGTACTCGATTTCCGGAGTGGCCAGTGAGCGCTCGTTTTGCAAAAGGGTATTTAGCAAACTTGACTGTAACAAAAGAACACTTTTAAAGTAAATCTTTAAAAATATATGACGGACGAAATACTTACAGCGGTAATTACACTGCCATACAACTCATTTTCGTATAACTTTTTTATATTGGTCAACAATACAGTCTCCATTTTGCAGTTGGATTATTAATTTATTTTCATGACCTAAAATAAACACCAAAAATTAATCAGTAATTAGGAGTAAAGAGTATATTCAATACATATCTAAGAAGACATTTTGCATGCAAAATATTGGAATTTGTGCAAACTCAAAATTTGTTTTTTCACTCAGAACATCACCTTTCCCAATTTTTTATACATTAAAATCTTTATCTTTTTGTTTATTGCGAATTTGATTTGCACCCGACAATTGTTATGAATATGAAGCAAAAGGAATGTTGATAAAAAACCACAATCAAGAGAATCATGCAAACGCTTGGCTTTGTGTATGTTTTAAGAAGCGAAGAGAAACTTTTTGCTATTTATCCCAACTTATTGGGACAAAATACTTTTTTTTTGTAAATTCTGCTTCATTTATTTACCTTCACAGGGCAAAAAAGATTTTATAACTTTTTTTCAAAAGAATAATTAACTCGACGCTATAGTATAGTATATTTTATTTGAGTCTTCTTCTTTTCAGTACAATGATAACATACAAAGCGAATGGTTAACATAATACTTACAACTATATTCGTCTTGTTCTAACTATAGTGATTGAAGCATTTGCTACATGCGAACGATAACAAAGAGTAAAAAGATAAAAACAATGGTTGTGAGAGAGAGGCTTGCTCATTGCCTCAGCTGTGACGAACAGAGCGATTGTGTCTGCAAACTAATAAATATAGAATCAAAACAAAACTTAAAAAACTAAATAACAAATAGATCTGTTTTAGACAGCGACTAACAGATTTGTATGTGTAAATATCACATGTTATTTAACATGAATTGTTATAAAATCGAATGCTCAGGTAGAGCTCACAATAATTGGTGAGTAAATTGTTGTAACCATGGTTTCAATTTTTTTATTTTCTTGGCTTAATATGTCATCTTTATTTGTTTATGTATGTGTTTTCTTTTCAATAACAAAAAAATTGTTGAGAAAACATTCAAATTCAGATGTTTTCAAAATGTTTATTTCATCGTATGCATCGACAAAATCTAGAGTTTTTGTAGCGAAATAATCCTTTAGAGATATCTAGAACCTGGTTTTGAAAAGAAGTGTTGACCTTTCATTCAGTTTTCGCGGCTTTCAATTATTTATTCAAAATAAATGCAACAAGTTGTTTGATTTTTTATTGTTTTGATACTAATTCTGACATTACAAGCCAAACAGGTAGACCTCTATACTTGCAATTTTTTCAAAGTTAGCCTACCTTCTTTTCATTGTACCACGGTCCAAACTAGACACGTCGTAATATTCGGAACCTACCCCATAGAGGGTCTACAATTTGATTAATCATAACAGAAGTTAAAGTAAATTTAAGTAATCGAACAATGGATGGGGGTATACATCTGTCGGCAAAACCGACTGATACTTTTTTTAATTTGTTTTATTCGGAATTGTAGGTAGATCATAGAGCATTTATAATTTGGAATCAAAGGGACTAATACGTGGGAGGTATCATGGTACAATGATATCAAGGTAGGGCAGAACTACCATATGATTTTAATTTTTTTTATTTTCTTGGCTTAATATGTCATCTTTATTTGTTTATGTATGCGTTTTCTTTTCAATAACAAAAAAATTGTTCAGAAAACATTCAAATTCGGGTGTTTTCAAAATGTTTATTTCAACGTATGCATCGACAAAATATAGAGTTTTGTAGCGAAATAATCCTTTAGAGATATATAGTACCTGATTTTGAAAAGAAGTGTTGACCTTTCATTCAATTATCGCGGTTTTCAATTATTTATTCAAAATAAATGCAACAAGTTGTTTGATTTTTTATTGTTTTGATACTAATTCTGACATTACAAGCCAAACAGGTAGACCTCTATACTTGCAATTTTTTCAAAGTTGACCTACCTTCTCTTCATTGTACCATGGGAGGTATATCCAACTCTGAATCGATCTCCACAAAAATTTAACAGAGGCATATGTACCTCTGGTACAAAATAACATTTCTACGTGATTTCGAGAATGATTATGTTAAAAAATATATATCGCAGCAATAGTTTACCGTGAAATCGGATGAAGATATATATAGGAGCTATATTCAAATCTGAAGCTATCTCAGAGGCATTTCTGATATGTATCTGCTATCTGGTACCATATTACGAAGGTGTCTAACTAAACATACACATATATGTTTCGTATGTTTAGTTAGACAGCTATAGCTATATCTGAACCGAATCTAACCAAATTTGAAGTACTTGCTTTTGGGGTGAATCGGATGTGCCGATATCTACCCTATTTGGAAAAATATTACACACATGCCGCACATTAAAATTAAAATCAGAAGATGTATGGGAGCTATATCTAAATTTTGACGATTCTCACCAATTTCAATACCAATTCCTTGGGCCAAATTTTCATCTCAATCAGACAATAAATGTGACGTGTACTTTATTTACAAAAATACATGGACTGACTGACAGACATACATAAATCGACTCATAATGTTATTCTATTAAGATCATCAAAAGGAACTATGTCGTTTCCTTCTGCACGTTACAAACAAATTCACAAAAACAATGTCCTATAACACAGTGTGGCGTAGGGTATAAATAAAGTACACCGCACAATAATAAAGCCACGATTAAAATTTACAAAAAAATAAAATACAGTCAAAATTTTTATTTTTCCTAATAATAAACAAGAATATTTAATTTGCGGAATAGCGCAACCGATAATTTTTTGTGTAACAAAAAATATTTTACTTTAAAAATGTTATTCACTGAAACCAGAGAAAACGTAAAATTTACTCAGTGAAATGCTAATTTCAAAGACAAGTTCTATTAACAAAAGGAATTTTACATTTACCAATCAGTGTAGGTGTATATTTATTTCTATGTTCTAATACAAAATACAAGAGCCCCACCGTCAAGAAGAAAACCACATATCCATTAAAAAAAAAAACATTCTCGTTTTTTTACGCAAAACATATATATTTTGTAGAAATTAAATACAAATCAGTTATAACATTATTTTAACATACAGGTATCTTAAATTAAAGAATAATTTTAATAGTTTATCATTAACATGGATCATTATATGTGTGTGTGTGTGTATTTGGAATAAAAACGAAATTGGCAATGTTAGCTACAAACAAACTTTTGTGTTATACCCCCGCACTAACCATTTTCGGAGCGGGACAAACGACTAAAGTTTTCTTTTAGAACCAGATTCCTTTAAGGATATACAACGTTGATCATGGCAAACGCTTTTAAATATTTTGCGTTATTGCATGTTGGGGACTTGAATTTTCTATGGAATTTGTTAGAGAACTTGAAGGATTTGAAATTATATTTTCATCGCTATTACTGTTGTCTTCATTCTCGGCCTCTTCCTCGTCTTCAACGGGTAGACCGGCTGCCCGCATTTGCTGTTCGTAGCGTTGAATTTTGTTTTCTTGATCGGTTAGTAACTCCAAAAGGTCTTCTTGATCTTTTTGCAGTTTTCGATAATTTTCGTTTGCAGTATTTGCCGTGGCCGTTGTCTCTTGCAAACACTTGCGTAAGTTCTCCAATTCCTGTTGCAAGCGCAAATTTTCCGTATAATAAAGATTGGTTTGAAACTGGGCTGCATTTAAGGCTTCCAACGTGGCATGGTTGGTGGGTGAGGAATTATTGTCATTGTTGGGAGTTGAAGAATTGGTCGAGGTGGAGTCATTATTTTTTCGGGCTCCTAACTGGGCCTTCAGCAATGTATTTTGGTCGGTGAGCTGATGATTTAATGATTGTAGCTCTGTTAACTTTTTCTCTTGTTCGGTGTTTTTAGATTCCAATTGTTTGACGGTTTCTTGTAGTGATGTTATTTGAGTGTCCAAACCACGTATAATGCCTTTATACTGGGCCACCAAAGCAGAAGCTTCCGAACTTAATGTTAGCTCAGTCAACTCAATGCCATTCACATCAAAGCCCGTTACCATTTTGACTACCAAAGCTTCCAAGCCCTTGAATAGCTTACAATATTCATAGTCCAGTAAAAGTTCAATGGCCGACTTTGCCCTTATTTGTGGTTGTTTACAGGCTCTGCTATAAGCCTCGTGCCTGGAGACTTCGTTAAGTTTATTGCAGAAATTTTCCTGCCCAATTCGCTTGATAATTAGCTGACATATGTCATCACGTTTTTGTCCAGCTAAGGAATTGTCATTGAATTGTATGCAAAGACCCATTAGAAAAGCGCATAGACCTTGCACCAAATATTCATTTTCATCATGTTCGTTCCCACTAATTTGGGCCGTCAAATAACCCATGGTGCCTTGGGTCTGGAGCAAAGTTTTTACCGCGGTTGGACAATGAGCCACCCACATGCTCAACAGCATGAGCAGACCAACTTTACTTTGAAGTTTATACGATTCCTGTTGCAATAGATTGGTACACTGTTCCAGTAGTGTTATGGGCTTATGTCCACCAGCAGATGTGGCCAGCAGCACTCGCAGCAATTCTTCCTTTTGACTGGTATTATCCACCAAGGTATGCATTAGGGCCACCGACGAAAACCAATTGGCCAATGAATCCGTGGAAAATAGTCCTGTACACAGCAATTGACCAGTGGAGAGGTTTGAGACATCGGCAGCTGATGATGGTAATAATGTTGAGACTACTGCCTGTTGACCTGCAGGATTGCGGTATAAATAACACTGGAATGAATAGAGTACAGAGCAACGTAATGCCAACATTTGCTTCTCATTTATCATTGACATAAGCAGTACAACAATCACAGGCCTAGGGGGCGTACTTGGGGCCATTACTTTGCTCAACAATTCCTGATTGTCAGGATCGCCTCGTGCAACTTCTGCCACGGCATTAATTGTTTCTGTCAATATATCGGCTGGTACACCACTGCCCATTAGTATCTCACAAAGGGCTTCCAAAAGTTTAGACATGGCTTTTTGGCATGATGACACTACCTGTTGCTGATTGCTGGGGGTGACCAATGACCTCACCACCTGCAACATGCAATGAACATTTGACATTTTTTGCGGAGCCCATCCTTGTTCTTCTCCTTCCCTGCCAGACAACTCGAACATTGGAGCCAGTCGCTGAATATAAGAACCTTCCTTGAAGAATTGCTGATTACTGGAATTGTTCTTCAGGAGATTTAACAGCAATATCAAACAGTCTTCCACCACAATGCCACCATCGGCACAGCCTTCGTCTCGTATGATATCGAAAATCTTGTCGAATGCATTTTCGAAAGCCACAATTTTCTGAATATTGGAATTCCCTTTGTTCAATTGTATCAACAGCAAGAGGGCATCGTTACGTATAACCTCACGGCTATCGGACAATAGATCCATTAGTTTTGATACACCCATTGGACTCACCAATATGTGCTCTTGTAAATCACGAGTTTTATTCTGTATCAGTGTGGTCAGCAATTGTATTGCTGCCCGGCGTACTCGAAAGTCATACTCCTCTAAATAGTTCATAACACAGGAAACATGTTCTGGATTTTTTATGAACATTTCCGTAAATTGTTCTCCCACATTAACTGAGACTGTGGGATTGTCGGCCTCTTCATCAAATTCTTCTGTTGCCACAATATTGCACAAAGTGTCCAAGGCATAAGAGATAATTTCACAGTCTTGGCAGTCATTTTGAAGAACTTGTATCAGAGCGGGCATGCCCTGAGCGCCAACTTCAATGCGATATTTTCTCGAAAGAGCCTTAAGGGCACGACAAGCATCTCGTCGATCTTCCAAAAGTGTGGATGAAGATGCTCTGTCGACTAGTTTTTCAACGGTTTCTGCAGCACTCGGCGGTTGGCCTGGTTCTGTGGCACCAAGCACAGTTTTGAATCCACTCTTTAGGAAATCCATTAAGCGACGGATTAATTATTCGTTCGTTCTAAATTGTTCTATACAGTAGACTAGTTTCGAAAATTTGTACTATACAGTACAAGCAAATATAAAGGCCAAAAAGCAATACTTGATAAAAAATAAACAGAAAGCAAAGACTCGGGGTACTCTGTTGTTTACGAATGAGTGTAATGCATAACGCACGGGTACTCTGTTGTTTACGAATGAGACATGAGAAAATTGAACATCTTCACTAAAAGAGCCCGGAACTAGTTCGTTGCGAGCGTTGGAAACAAAAATGAAAAACGTCCCAACGAAACGAATATGAAGGCCACAAAGGAATACCTGATAAAAAATAAACAGAAAGCAAAGACTCGGGGTACTCTGTTGTTTACGAATGAGACATGAGAAAATTGAACATCTTCACTAAAAGAGCCCGGAACTAGTTCGTTGCGAGCGTTGGAAACAAAAATGAAAAACGTCCCAACGAAACGAATATGAAGGCCACAAAGGAATACCTGATAAAAAATAAACAGAAAGCAAAGACTCGGGGTACTCTGCTGTTTACGAATGAGACATGAGAAAATTGAACATCTTCACTAAAGAGCGCGGAACTAGCTGCTACTATCGTTTTTCCAAATGCTATCAAACTCGACTATGGACTTGGGTAAAAATCGAGTACTCGACTATTAATAGTCGATTGTTCGACTTATGCTATGTTCTCATTGCAATTTCAATCACGTTGTTCGCTCTCAAAATTAGGTACACGAATTAACCCGTTCATACGGCACGATTCGTAATTCATAGTAAAACAATTCCCTTTTTCAAAAATTTTCAAGAATACTGAAAATCACAAGAATGAATTCGGTAGGAAATTGGTTTTACTTTCGTATTTACTTTAATATTTTAATATTTTAAAATATTCGGAATTCGGCACAAGAAAGGTAGCGAGGACTGTCGAGAGGTTGCCGAAACAAGTTGGTCTCAGCTCACCGAAAAATAAAATTCCTCGGGACCACACACCAAAGATTGCAATGGGTGGAAAAATGCAAAAAACTGGTGGTGGTCCTTTTAACAAATACGTGCTCAGTAAAATTGAGGAATCAATTGTAATGTTTCTTTTTGCACAAAAAAATTCTCTTGAGCAGAATATTTACACTTCTACAATGTTTTTTTGTTCATCCATTCCCCTAATGTTACTATATTGAATATATATTGTTGCCATATTTAAACTAAAATCGTAGTTCACCAAATCGTACGAAATCTGAAGAAGCTTTAACAAAAATGAACGATTTTGAACTACGAAATTCAAACCATTTCGATTTTGTGACATGCCTTATAATGTTGAATGGCGTATGCGCATCCAAACGAGAGTAAATTTTGTTTTCTCTCTCATCCGAAGTATGTTTTTTGTCCACGAGTTGGAATTTTGAAAGAGAATTGGAAACAAAAGAAGCAGTATTTTCAAAATTTCAACATTTATACAAAAAGTTCAAAACATGAATGAAAATTGTTAAATAAAAGATAAAACAAATCTTTGGAGGAAAAACAATAATTTCTTCCATTATTATTAATTCCATAATTAATACTTTCATGCATGATACAATGAAGAGAAGGTAGGTCAACTTTGAAAAAATTGCAAGTATAGAGGTCTACCTGTTTGGCTTGTAATGTCAGAATTACTATCAAAACAATAAAAAAGCAAACAACTTGTTGCATTGATTTTGAATAAATAATTTAAAACCTCGAAATCTGAATGATAGTTCAAATTTTCTTTTCAAAATCATATTCTATATATCTCTTATGGTTTATTTCGCGACAAAAACTGTAGATTTTGTCGATGCATATGTTGTAATAAGCATTTTGAAAACACCCGAATTTGAATATTTTCTAAAAATTTTTTTATTATTGAAAAGAATACGCACACATAAACAAATGAAGTTGACATATTGAGCCAGAAAAATAAAAAAATTGAAATCATATGGTAGTTCTGCCCTACCTTGAATTCATTGTACCATGCTTTCATGTAATTTCATACAAATTCCTATAAAAATCAACAAATAACAAATTTAAAAATGGGAATTTGCAATGAGAACATATCATTAGAGGGTTAAAAATTTCCATTACACATCACGTTACGTACGTTTTAATTTCATTAAATCGATTTCGATTATCGGCCTGTTTGTTTTGATTCCCATATTTTAGCTTTTTTACGGCGTTACTTTCTTTTACGCGGGCTTTGTCAATTGGAAAGGGTCATCCACACACATAACACACTTCCCACGAGAAAATATTGTTTTTACTAATAGTAATGAAAACATAAATAAAACAGTTATGAATTTTGCAAGACTTATTGTTAGACAGCATTGCGCTGTCTTCACCGTGTTCCAGACAACAAAGAAATATTCCACAAAGTTAACACCAAAATTATCGCCATTGCATCAGCAATTTCCAGTGAAAACCACAAACTTAGAGATCAAACTACAAGATTTGGAAGCAAGAGCGTTATCAACACCTCAGCGTGGAGCACACAAGGCTGCCACTACAAACCCTTCACAAACAACATCAAAAACAGTTCCCTTAAGTCAGGTGAACAAACGCAAAAAACGTGCCGGTAAAGCTGATTTAGCCGCTTTGGGTTATTTTAATGTTGCTGCCTTTTCCACGGCTGAAGAGTACGACTTGGAAAACCTCATGGAGGCATTGAAATTACAGGAACTCTACGATGCCAAGAAATTCTTTTCAACAGATAATTTGGGTTTGGAACAGGATGTTCTATACGTTACCGCCAAGTATCAAGTGGGTGAAGAAGATCGCGATATTTTCTTCTTTCGCGAAGGTTCAGTGGTAATGTGGAATTTCAATGACATTGAGACTAACAATATTTTATCCTTCTTGAGATCGTTTGAAAAAGAGGCATACTTACGGCCCTTGGTGCGCAGCGAAAGTGAAGTTATGCCCTACACCTATATACCACCCTCAGCCATCGATGTGGAGGGTGATATTGTGTCGTCAAGTGATGTAGAACCTGCCAAAGCTTTCTTTCAAAGTGGAAAATTCTTCCTTACGTCCGGAGAGGAAAACTTTTTCTCTAAATATACCTTTTCCAATGCCTTGGCTACATCTGTCAAATTGGGTATTTGGGAGGCAACATTGGACAGATACATCGACTCAATGGAATTTATAACAAATGACATGAAAAAAGGTAGACGTATAAGAATTTCGCGGGCAGAAGTCTTAAGGAAAACAGGCGAACTGTTGGCCTTGCGTCATGTTATTAACTTATCATCGGATCTTCTTGACACTCCTGACTTCTATTGGGATCGTGAGGAATTGGAGACTTTGTATTTGCAGATATGCAACTATTTCTCAATATCTCGAAGAACGAAAGTTATGAATGAAAAAATCAACCACTGTGTTGAACTGGCCGAACTAATATCGCACAATTTGAATGAAGCGCACAACACACGATTGGAGTGGATGATAATCATATTGATTATGATTGAGGTTGGCTTCGAAATTATTCATTATTTGGATCGTTACTATGTTAAAGAAGACGATGCAGCGGCTAATGGAAATAAAGCTTTGGCCCATTGAATGGTTATTAGATATTTAAGTGAGACAATAAGCATTTTAAAAAAGCCTCATGTGGCCATTTGTAAAAGTTGTTAAACAAATGACATATGTTTTTGTTGTACAAAAAATAAAAGAAAACTATATTAGGTATTGTTTAACTATTTCGTTTTCCTTCATAGTTTATGGGGGGAGTGTGAGCAAATAAAGTTGCCGATAGTCATTTGAGAAACAGATTAAAGCTTGTTTATTTATAAACGTATCTCCACCCTCGCTGACAGGTGAAAGGGATAAGATTATGGTCAGAACATGTGAGAGTATTTCATTCCCGATGTCAATACATTACTAAAATTGAACTTTTCATTAACATTTATTGCAACTTATTTTATTAACAAAAACACTACAACGGATATTTATATAACCTAGTCCCAAGCTTCCTTTACTTTGAGATGACTCAAACGTTCCTCAATGGTTACATGTGGTTTGAGTTTCTTTGCAGTTTGTGCATCATTCCACATGGCAATTTTAGCCTCTGATTTCTTTAGATCCTTAACGTGTCCCTCAGATTCCTCCTTCAAATAACAATGCATTAATAGGCTGTCAAAAGGTTATACAAACTTCCAGCATACGTACCACAGACAAATATGGGTGCCTCAAGTACAACATAATTTGTTCCTGACGTTCGTATTCACGTCGTAACGTTTCCATGGCCCGCTTGCTAACGGGTTTTACCAAGCGACGTTTACCACGAAAGATATGACCGGGAACGGTATCTTTAAACAATTGGATAAGGGTTAAACGCATTTTTACAAATTTTAATTGATAATTTTTGAGTTTTATATAAACAAAATGCAAAAAATGCCTCTGAACGAATGTTGCAAGGCAGATATATTTGGTAGTAGTCAGATTATCCCAGCTGATTCCACCATCAAATGTCAAAACATATTGAATTCGCCCTAAATGAATGTAGAATGATACAGGTGGGTGCATCGCACTTGCTAACAATGAAATGTCGAACATATTCAAAAGTTTCTGCAAAAATAAGTTGATTTTTAAGTTTTCTCATAAAATCTCATTCAGAGGCTATTACGAATTACAGGGTGAGCTGAAAAAACTACAACCAACTTCAGACTGCTGTCATTTCTAAGCCACTCGTCCAACAGCTGTTAAAATTATTACAGTGACCGCTCATTATATTGTTTACTAGCGTACAAAAGCATTTTGGTGGAAATTTTTCAGAAAAAAAGTTATTCATGATGGAGTTCAAGCGCGATAGTATGATTTTTTGTTATTTGGCTGGAAAACCACAAATGGATAAATCTTTTGTGTTTCGTACCATCGCTTGTTACCGTGACGTGGAAGTGGACGGATGAAAACAGCAGCACCAGCAGAAATTATTCGAAAAGTAAAGAAGCGACTTGATCGAAACCCGCGTCGCTGTGGCCGAAAAATGGCTCGTTAGCTAAACATATCGCAATTTTCTATTCGGCAAATATTGAAAAATGAGCTCGGGGTAAGGCCATTGAAATTCCAAAAAGTGCAAAAACTTACACCGCAGCATAAAGAAAATAGACTCAAAAGAGCTAAAGAGTTGCTTCGTTTGGCCAAAAGTGGTGAACTGCCAAATTTGGTTTTCTCCGATGAGAAAACATTCATTTTCCAGCAGCTTGTAAGCAAACTAAATGATCGTATTTACTTGCCAAAGAGGTCAGCTGAAAATGTGCACCTTCGGAACTTCCAGAACTCAAGCGGCGGCCATGGTGATGGTGTGGGCCGCCATAACAGCCGATGGTCGCTCTCCGCTCGTATCAATCGACCGTGGCATCAGAATAAATGCCGAATATTATCCCGAAATTATTCCTTGGGCACGCAAACATTTTGGCGGCAGACCGTGGACATTTCAATCATATTTTTCCTTTGTTGTTTTCCTTGGTTGGACAATTTACTGTACCGCCAGAAGCGCCAAGGAGACGCATCTAAATCAATTTTTTTTGTCTTACCAAAAAAAACTTACTTTGATGTAGCAATTCGCGTTATACATTTACCAAAGCCAATTTAATAAAGTCACACAGGAGGCAAATTAATTATTTTCTTTCTTTTCTGTTCGGAATTCGTCAAAAAGAAAGAAAACACAAAGAAATATAACACAAATACTACATTGTATAAGAATATTTTGATCAAGAGAGAAGTATTTATATTCTATTTTTCAATAAAAATCTGTATTTCCACAACAAGTTAAGAGTACAGGTGGGCTTACTTTGCCACCTTGGCATTCATTTAGGGCGAATTTAACATTACATTTTATGGTGCCATCAGCTGTGACGATGCGACTACCTAATATATCTGCCTTGCATGTTATGAACGAACGTGCTTACCAGCTGACAGCCGGTGTTTGGTTGTTGATGTAATAGTTAAGTTAGTAAATTAGGAAAATGTTAAAATCGTTTAGTATTTCGCTATGGAAATTGAAAAATAATAATTGCTTTCTAAGGTAAGCCAATAATTAAAGTTAATGTACCAAATATAAAGAAATTTTATTTTTTCAGTCTTCAACTATCAACACACCTGCGTCTACTATCATCCACTTCTAGCCCTGCTGTCAAGGACTCGAATAATGAAAATGATTTGATTAATAATTTTGCCGATATACCTGTCGATCGGATACGTAACTTCAGCATAATTGCCCATGTAGATCATGGTAAGAGTACACTTGCTGATCGTATACTTGAATTGACCGGAGCAATAAAAGCCAATTCCGGTAGTCAAGTTCTGGATAGTCTACAAGTCGAAAAGGAACGTGGTATCACAGTAAAAGCCCAAACCGTATCCATATTTCATAGATACAAAAATGAAACATATCTATTGAATCTAATCGATACACCGGGTCATGTGGATTTTTCAAATGAAGTTTCGCGCTCCTTGGCTGCCTGTGATGGTGTTATTTTGTTGGTTGATGCCTGCCATGGTGTTCAGGCCCAAACAGTGGCTAATTATCAATTGGCTAGAACACGTAACTTAGCTGTAGTGCCGGTATTGAATAAAATTGACATAAAACATGCAGCTCCTGAAAAAGTATGCAAAGATTTAAAGAATCTTTTTAGCATAGATCCGGAAAGGGTTTTAAAGGTGAGAATATTTTAACATTTTAATGGAATCTTAAGTAAAGCTTTTGAAAGAAATTATTTGTAGATTTCAGCAAAATTAGGAATAGGCGTTCCCGAGGTACTGAATAGGGTCATTGAAGTTGTACCCCCACCAAAAGTTTCTCGTAATTCCCCTTTCCGTGCATTGTTGTTTGATAGTTGGTTCGATCGTTATCGTGGGGCCTTAAACCTAATATACCTATTAAATGGCAAGTTAGAAGTGGGTCAAGATGTACAGCTATACTCAACGAAAAAAGTATATCCCGTAAAAAGCATTTCCATATTGAGGCCAGCAGAAACTGAAGTCAAGTGTATGTAAGTATTTTAAACTATTAGTTGTATTAATTCAAAAATTAAATTTTACAGTTTCGTGATCTGAGATATTATAGTTTTCAGATAAAGTGAATTCGGTGGCTAATGTGCGATATTGTATTCTGTGCTTAATTACCAAATAATTACTTAATTGTAAACGGAAATTGAGCAGCGTAAATAATGACATAAATTCTTTATATTAAAATAGAGGTGCAGTGGTTCATATTAATCTGCTGCAGTTATGAAAAGAGTATGTTAAGACGTTTGGAGTGATGACTGGTCTGATTCCACAAATATAATATATATAGAAACCAGCTTGGTGATAGTCGATCACCAGTTAATTATAGAGCGGTAACCTCAAGGAACTTTAATTCACCTTGATCGATACCTTTCAAGCGACAAACTACATAACTTGCCTTTTCTCTTCGATAGAACCAAAGTCTGAAAAGGTTTAAGCAAATTAAGCAATTATAATTTCTATTTTAGCTTATGATTCAGACTCTGAAAACATGACTTCTGTTTTTTAAATATCTCAGCTTTGTTAATTCCTTTCGGTTAATAACATTCTGTACTAATTTCTTTTTCAGATCTGCCGGTCAAGTTGGCTTAATTGCAGTAAATATGCGCAATAGTAAAGAATCCATTATAGGTGATACATTCCATCTGAAAAATGAACCATGTGAACCGGTGGGTAGTTTTAAGCCACAACAGCCTATGGTTTACGCTGGAGTGTTTCCATCTGATCAGTCGAAACATGTGGCCCTTCGCAGTGCCATTGACAAGCTGATATTGAACGATTCTGCTGTAACAATGAAAGTCGACTCTAGTCCTGCATTGGGTCAAGGTTGGCGTTTGGGTTTTTTGGGCCTTCTACATATGGAGGTTTTCTGCCAACGTCTGGAACAAGAATTCGGAGCTGAACCAATTATAACAGCGCCCTCTGTAACATATCGCATTGTGCTGAAAAATCCAAAAATGATTAAACAAATGGGCACAGATACTATGGAAATATCCAATGCAGCTCTTTTCCCCGAGCCGATTAACATTAAAGAATACTATGAACCCTTGGTGAAAGGCACAATTATCACACCAACAGAATATGTGGGACAAATAATTAGTTTATGTGTGGAACGTCGAGGTGTCCAAGAGAGTTCTATTAACATAGATAATGACCGTATCCTTATGAATTATGTACTGCCTTTAAGTGAAATAATTCTAGACTTTAATGATCGCCTTAAGTCCATTAGTTCGGGCTACGCCAGTTTTAATTATGAAGATTACGGCTATCATTTAACTAATTTAGTTCGATTGGATATTCACTTAAATGGCAGACCTGTAGAGGAACTTTGTCGTATTGTGCATGTTAGTAAAGCCAAGGATATTGGCCGTGACATGGCAACGAAATTAAAGGAAACAATACCAAAACAAATGGTGCAAATAGCCATACAGGCATGCGTGGGAAGTAAAGTGTTGGCTAGAGAAACAATCAAGGCATATCGCAAAGATGTTACGGCCAAACTGGTGAGTTAATTTATGGAGATTTTTTTTAATAAAATTCTAACTATATATATTTCTTCTAGTATGGTGGTGACGTTACACGACGTATGAAACTTTTACGCCAACAAGCTGAGGGCAAAAAGAAAATGCGTCAAATTGCTAATATTAATGTGCCACATGAAACGTTTATTAATGTCTTAAAACGTTGAAAGCATACAAGGAATTATGATGGAACATCAATGTAGATATAAGAAAACAGTGAGTCTTGTTTTATTTGTTTGTTAATTAAAAATAAATGTATTGAATTTTTCGAGACAAAACAAAAAATGAAAATGCTTAAAACACCTGTAAATCCAATCCATTGTTATGTGGGATATAAAAATTCTACTTTGCTTGGAACAAAATAAGATTTCATTCTTACACATTCTAGGGTTGATAAAAATTTAAGCCCATATGCCTTTGCCCTAAATTTGATTTAGTAGTAAAGAACAAGTAAAAAACTAATTTGGAAATTCCCAAAAACAATAAAATCCGTTAAAAATTCTGTTAAAATCTTAAAAATATCGAATGTAGCTGTTATAGTAGGGTCTATACGACGACATGGACCTGCATTCAAATGTGGAACTTAAAAAATCGGCGAATAATGTAGCTAAAATCATTAAAATACCGAAAATCGAGAGGTACTGTTATATGGGGTTTATACCAAAACGTGGACCTACATGGCCCATTTTTAGTACCAAAAGTCCTGCAGACATAATATACATTTGAGTAAAATTTTCAAGTCGTTCGGAAGCTAGAGTGATTTCCACAGACGGACGGACATCGCTAAATCACTAGACTAGACTAAGAATATATATACTTTGTGGGATCTAAAATGTATTTTCGAGGTGTTACAGACGGAATGACAAATTTAATATACCCTCCATACTATGGTGGAGGGTATAAAAAATAAACTAGCACAATTTATACTTACAATAAGTTCTTCCTTTTATCACAACTTTTTTGTGGACGTGTTTTTTAATCAATAACTTACCGCAGTGCATTCGTTGTATTGTCGTGGTATTCATTATCATGGACACTCCCATGGGAGAATTTGATAAGAATTTGTTTTAATTCAAAATAAAACCTGTTTAGCCTATAAATATTATCAAGAACTCGCTTGTAGTTATCACAAATAATAACAGCTTATTTGTATGTCAATGGAGGCCGCAAATATACGAAAATGAAAGTTATTTTAAAAACTCACAATGTATTAATTTAAGAACTGGCAAACACGAGCTCAAGTTTTGCCCTAAGTAAATAAATACAGAACAAGTTACAGATAGCCAGCCAGCCTGTTAAATTTGAGTTCGATCGAAAAAATAATAACAGGAAGTATGTATCATTTAAAAAGTGAAGGGATCGGTTGTAATACGATATCAAATTTTGTTTGTAATTTTTTGATAACTGTATGCTTATAAAAAACAATGTTTTTTATTAGCATCTTTTGTTTTATTTCTTGATATCCCTTTTTGCACTTAATAGTGTAAACAAACAATATGGAAAGTCAACTCTATATTTGTCTAAGATATGCTTTTTCATACAACTTATCAATATTTTCAGGCCGCATCATCTGATTTGTTTTTATTTATTTTTATTTGTTTGGTTTTAAATTTCCCCTCGTCCGTTATCAAAACCCATGCATGGGAGTGGGTAAAACGTTTGTTTATGTTTTAGATCTTTTTCTCTCTCTCTCTCTCTAAATATTATACAATTTTTGTTATTGCATATCATTACTAACACAAACACACTGAACAGCTGTCTTTTTATTTATTTCATTTCTCAATTTCCCTGTTTATCTGTTTGGTCAGGGTTGGAAGTAGTTACATCTCATTTTTTTATATCGAAATATTTTTTTTTTGAGAATTGTACTATGTATCTAGTACATGATACAATGAAATCAAAGTAGGAATTAGGTACCAATCCAATTCTTGTGTATTGTTTTCAATTTTCTAATCCAGTTGTATTCAAAATGCCTATTACAAAGTATGTATGGATAACATTTACCTTTTTTTGAAATAAATCTCTAGATATCTATAGAATATGATTTTGAAAATAAATATAGACCTCTCGTTCAGTTTTTGCGTTCTTTGTTTAATTATTCAAAATCAATGTCACAATTTGTTTTGTTTGTAAAGAAACTAGTTGTTGCCTTTAACTTGCAACTTTATCTAAATTATCCTACCTTTTCGACATTTTACCATGATACCTAGCATGTTTTACAATTGGCTTGACTTGCGATATTTCAAGAAATGTACGTTGTTTAAAGTTTTGAAGCCGATGGTGTAACCAGCAGCGTTGTACCCAGAAATGATTTTCGACACAAAAGGATTAAAAAATATGTTCCCTTCCAAGCTGCATCTTTTAAATGTAGAAATAATTTTAATTTTTAAATAGGAATATTTTATTTGTTTTATTTGGGTTTTGCAAGGCATATATTTCTACCATCTCTTGATTTGTTAAGCCTGAAATGAAAAAATGAGTACTACGTGCAAAATTACTTACTTCTTATGGCCTTTGCTGCATTGAGGCTTTGTAAGCTTTTTTCTCTCCTTTGTCCCATTCCAGTCCATTCTATGCGCCAGTTCGTTCACTGCTAACTTTTAGGAGTTCTTGCAACCGTTAACAGTTTTCGAAATTCAAAAACGCATTCATTTCTCTATAAGGATTTGCATACATCGATAAATCTACGAGTGATTTCTACTTCTTCAGTACTTTAACTTCATTGCCGTGTGATGAACCTAATAAGTCTAATACCTATTAAAAATTTGTCACCGTCCCTAAAAATAAGTGGCAAAAAAGGGGTCAAGGATTTTTATTGCTTCATGAGACAGGCAAACATACTTCCCAATAACCGAGCACCAGAATTTCTGCGATTGTAAGTAATTTTCAGATACATATCTTCCTATAGATTAATGAGCTCTTCATTGCTTTTGTCCACATTTTAGTTTGTAGTTTTTCCAGTAATGAGTGACATCTATAATTCCACTAATAAACAAACGTTGTTTTTATAAAAACAATAATAAAGGGATTAAGCCTGGTCATTATGCAACAACAAAATACTATGGTATCCCGAACAAACAAGCCAGCACTTTTCAATATAATTCAACTTTTGAGCTTTTTCAAATATTCCTCGTAATCGGTGTCAAAGTTATTTCTTAACAATAATAAATGCGTGGCAATTGCAGAATGTATGTTCATCAAAGAACAAAGAATTTTTAAATAACTGTCTTGTCTTTCCAGAATATTGTCATAGTCATAACGTATTATAATTTTCTATGAAGTGCTGTAATTAAAGGCACGTATGTGAAATCCCTTTCGTCTGAAGAAGGCGGTTATGACCGATGTTATGGTAAATTCTGAAGTGGAAAAATGCTCATAATTTCGGTAACTAACGAAATTTGTCGGTAATTTAGCGACAAAATCGAAGTAGTATCTAGGACCTACCGATAGATACCAATCTTGTCAAATTTAACTTTTTTTTATATCAAAATTTTTAAACCCAAAATTTCCGATTTTTGTCTGTAGCTCAAAAAATGAGTTAGAGAATCGATCCCCTGGGGTCTCAATTCAGCCCCAGGGGATGGATTCTTTTTGTATGAAAATATAAAAGGAAAAAATATTTACTTTATAATTTTTTTCATTTGACATTTCCTTCCTTTATAAAAGTTTTCATTTCACATTTTCATAGAACAAAAATTGAGTCTCTGGGCCTTAATTCTTGTGCTATGAAAATGTGAAATGAAAACTTCTATAAAGGAGAAAAATGTCAAATGAAAAAAATTATAAAGGAAATATTTGTCATTTCATATTTTCATAGAACAAGAATCCAGCCCCTGGTCTAGATATTTATTTTCATTATGAAATAATATAGTTAGCTGCAACAACATAGCTACTGGCACAAATTATTTTTTTAATAAAATATAATTTAAACTCGTTAAAATTGTTGACAACAATTTTCGAATGTCGTCACATAATAAAACATTTAAAAATTATTATTTTTTTTTTAAATTTTTGACATAACGATGTTCACAAGAGAATGTTATAAGGTAGATTTCACATTTCCATCTCTGCCTCATTTTGTTGACGTTGACTTTTCACAGATGATTGCCGTTTCTTATTGTTATTTTTATTTGGATTCCTTTATTTCTGTTTGTCACTGGCTGGCTATTTTTCGCTACGATAACCACCAAAAACAATCAACAAAACAACTGAAGCAAGTTATTAATTCAAATGAAGACAAAATATCAAGAAATAAGTGCGTAAAAAGTAGTAAGTGTGTATAAAAATAGAAATTATTAAAAATAACTTAAGTATGTGTGTCAATAGATAAATACACAAATTTAAATATAACAATATATTTTTACGAATAATTTTTTTATTGATAACGAATAACTTAAAATTAATACTCATCTGTGAGAATAAAGAAAAAACTTTTTAATTCATTTACCCGCCCCCTTGGATCAGGGGGAGAAAAGTGATGAATGTGCAAACATTTTATTATTTTGTTTACATACATGGATTTGTTTTGTCGTTGGTGTTGGTGATCTTTTATTTTTCCCCTGCTTTAAATTATTTAATTTATACCCATTATGATAGCAAGTGCAAAAAAAACAGATCGACGAATTAAAACATAAATTGTTTGCCTTGATCAACACGTATTTGTATTTTTAGTCAAAATTTTGTCTATTGTTTTTAATTTTTCTTAAACACCTAGTACATAAATTGTTATCTCATTTATATGTGTTGACACGAACACACAAATATACACACGCATCGAATGAACAAAACAAAATAATGTAGAATACAACACTTGACTAAAAAGTAAAACTTTTGAATAAAAAACCTCGAAAACAAATCAATAAAATATATATATATATATATATATATATATATATGCAGATACATATATATTATTCGTGCCTTTCGTGTCATTATGGTCTTAATATTCGTATATCTGTAATTCCGTTGCATACACTTGCAATCGAACATTTGGACCCTGGTAATGCAGAGGAAATTAAAATTTGAATGATCATTCCTTCGATAACACCTCCAAGTAATGGCCAATTATTCCATATACTTATTCACATCGTAAATTGACCTGGCGCTTTGTTCATATTAACCAGTAAGGAAAAGTCAAAAGTCGCACCACTATGCATATTTAGTAGAGCTCCCGTAACAAAAATATTTATTTGAAGTAGATCATACCACCTACCAGCATTTGGCTTTAGAGTAGTTATAGTTTGGTTTCAGAGGGAACTAATAAATGAGAGGCATATCCAATCCAACTAAAATTGACGGAGACATTTTAATCTTTTATACCAAATAGCATTGCTATAGAGTGGTATGTCTGGTACCAAATATGATCGTTGTCGACTGCATATTACGAATATGAGGGATCTATAGCTATATCTGAACCGATTTTCTTCGAATTCGATGTTCTTGCTTCTAGAATGGATTCGGTCGGATGTACCAAAATTCAGAACTTTTGGACTGATATTTTGTACATTAAACCGAATCGGTTGAATGCATATATGGGAGCTATATCCAAATCTGAATCGATCTTGACTAAATTTGGCAGAAGTATTTCTGGTACCGATATTTGGTACCATTGGTGAGGGACTTAAACACCAAATACTATGGGATCAATAGCTGTATCTGAACCGATTTTCACCAAATTTAATGTACTTATTTGTAGACTGAATGCGGTCGGATATGCCAAAACTCAGATCATTTTAGCTATTTGGTGCGCAATTAACCCGAAATCGGTTGAAGATATATATGGCAGCAATGTCCAAATCTGAACCGATTTTGACAAAATTTGATACACTTATTTCAGATCAGTATCTGGTATCTGGCGTGTAATGCATATAACGCTTGTGACGGACTTTAAACCCCAAATCGAATAAAACATATATATGGGAGCTATAGCTATAACCGAACTGATTTACACGTGCCAAATTCCATCCTATTTGGGCTAATATTAAACATTTGGTGCACAATAAAAGGCAAATCGGGCGAACATATACAGGGTGAGATGAAAAACCTGCAACCAACTTCAGACTGCTGTCATTTCCAAGCCACTCGTCGACAGCTGTTAAAATTATTCCAATGACAGTGGTGAGAATTTTCCAGAAAAAAAGGTTCCATGTCCCATGGAAGCCATAACAGCCAATGGTCGCCATCCGCTCTTATTAGTCGACCGTGGCGAAAATATTCTGGAGGGTGTATTAAAACCTTGGGCACGCAATCAATTTGGCCGCAGACCTTGTACATTCCAACAGGACTCAGCAAGCGCCACACAAGAATGGTTACAAAATTAGGTTCCTCGCTTCATTTCCAGGGCACAATGGTCACAAAAATCTCTGTATACCAATTCGTTCGGAAAGCAAGGTTGGCACAAAAAATACCAAAGAGTCGATCACCTCAAACAAGCGCTTCGCCGGGAATGGGTCAAAATACCGCAGAGCAACATTCGGGCAGCGTGTGACGGTTTCATTGTCCATTTGGAGACCATAATTCGTGCCAAAGATGACCAATTCGAACAAATCTAAACTTATTCTAAAATTTGATGCTATTTCCGACATTTTTTACTTTCATTCAATAAAATTAAAAAATATATAAAAAAAATTGTGGCGTTTGACTTTGTTGCAATTTTTCATCTCAACTTGTATATGGGAGCTATATCTAATTTTTGACCGATTATCTCCAATTTGAATAGGGTTCGTCCTTGGACCAAATAAATGTTTCGTGTATCAATGACAATTTTTGAAGATCTTAGTCGTATAACTGAATTTGACATGTTTGAATTCCAATGGGCAAAATATCTGTTTTCAATATAGTAGTAACGGTCAATTTTATGTTTTTGAGATTTTTAACTGAATTGGAAATGTTCTGAATTTTCGGGTCTTCAATGGTTGCAACATCGCCTTGTGAATATGGGAAAGGTTCCTGAATGGGTGCAACATCGCCTTGTGAATATGGGAAAGGTTTTTTTTAATTGTATTTGAAAGATTGGTGTGTTTGTGTGTATTTTTACCAACCGAGCCGTACTTACAGCCCATTTTAATAGCTGATTGTACTCCAAACTTATATACCTTTAATATTTGACTTCAACTACTGTGCTTAAATACCGCAACACATAGATAACATAGGTCCCCGTTACAATTGAAGTAATGGCTGTTATCAATTGAAAACATTCTTAATTTTTGCTATACTCGGATAATACCCACATACGCGTCTACATACATATGTTTGTTCATATCAGTATATTTATCTCGGTCAGTAAACTACTAGCAGTGGTATAGGTTCGTGGTGCTGGTGTCTTAAACGATCGTACGTTTAGTGGTTTTCTTCTGCCTGCATTGTATGGCCTTTTAAAGTTGTACTAAATTGACAGTAAACAACGAACAAAGCAAAAATAGAAGTAAATAAAAAAAAAACAAAAAGAACCAACCAACAAAAATAAGTTCGGCTGCTACCAACTGGTTTTTTCGCATAAATAAAAACAAAACTTGAAAAGTGCACCTGTATATTGTCTTCTATATTGTTGATGTGTATCCAAAAACGGTAAACACCTCCAAAACACGGTCAAACATAAACGAAAGAGAATACAAAATATAACGCACCAAAAGAAAAAGAGATAGAAATTCAATTTTAATTTTGAAGAGAAATATCTATCTCACACTTTACAAATTGTATTAGAAATAGTAGCCGATATAGACACACTGAAATCTTGACCAAAATTTGAAACAGAACAATTAATTTGTTGTCGTTGTTGTTTAGAAAAAAAAAGCAAGCAAACAAACAAACAAGGCAAATCAAAAATCTACTGCGCCATTTTATAAGCTTTTGCTGTTTACTGCATTAAATTCTATTATGAAATATAGATACCTACATACTTATATGTTTTTGTTTGTTAAAAGGTACCCTACATTGCTCATTTATGTGGTTTAGTTTAAAAGAGGACAATGACTGTATCTGTGTAACTTTGCGGTCTACAACATGTTGATTAGCGCTTCGTTTGGGATATAGATAAATGTTTATGGTAGGGAATGTGGATGTTAGTACATACGAAAATAAATTCTACATACAGGGTGGGATAAAAAAAAAAACTGCAACCAACTTCAGACTGCTGTCATTTCTAAGCCACTCGTCCGATTATTCCAGTGACAGCTCATTATATTGTTTACAAGCGTACAAAAGCATTTTGTTGAGAATTACAGAAAAAAAGTTATTCGTGATGGAATTCAAGCGTGATAATGTGATTTCTTTATATTTGGCTGGAAAGCCACAAGTGGCTATCGTTAGAGCACCCCAGCATTTAAATGTGAATAAATCTTTGTGTTTCGTACCATCGCTCGTTACCGTGATACTGGTAGCGTAGCCCGACGTCAAGGAAATGGACGGAAGAAAACAGCAACAGTGGAAATGGTTTGAAAAGTAAACAATCGACTTGATCGAAACCCGCGTCGCAGTGGCCGAAAAATGGCTCGTGAGCTGAACATATCAGAATATTCCATTCCACAAATATTGAAAAATTATCTCGCGGTAAAGCCATTAAAATTCCAAAAAGTGCAGGAACATACACCGCAACAGAATAAAAATAGACTCAAAAGAGCTAAAGAGTTGTTTCGCTTGACCGAAAATGGTGAACTGAAAAATTTGGTTTTATCCGTCTCCGATGAGAAAACATTCCTTGTCCAACCGTTTGTAGACAAACAAAATGATCGTGTTTACTTGCCAAAGAGGTCAGCTGAAAATGTGTACCTTCGGTTGGCCACCATAACTCAAGCGCCGGCCATGGTGATGGTGTGGGCCGCCATAACAGCCAATGGTCTCCCTCCGCTCGTATTAATCGACCGTGACATCAGAATAAATACCGAATATTGTAGCGAAAATATTCTGGAGGGTGTATTAAAACCTTGGGCACGCGAACATTTTGGACATTCCAACAGGACTCAGCACCAACGCACTCAGCACGCGCCGCCCAAGAATAGTTACAAAATCCTCGCTTTATTTCCGGTGCACAATGGCTACCAAAATCTGCGGATACCAATCCGTTGGACTATTGTGTCTGGAGTATTTTGGAAAGCAAGGTTGGCACAAAAAATACCAAGGTGTCGATCACCTTAAGCAAGCGCTTCGTCGGGAATGGGCCAAAATACCGCAGAAAAACATTCGGGCAGCGTGTGACAGTTTCATTTGGCCGTTTGAAGGCCATAATTCGTGTCAAAAATGACCAATTCAAACAAATCTGAACTTATTCTAATATTTGATGCTATTTTCGACATTTTTGGCTTTCATTCAATAATATTAAAGAACATTTAAAAATTATGGCGTTGGACTTTGTTGCAGTTTTTTATCTTACCTGTAATTAAAAAAAAAACTAAATAAATTTATGCCTTAAATGCCCGTAAAACAGTACCTTCTTTGAAAGTTTTTAATGAAGTTTCAACAAAAATGCCCACACGTACTTCCCAGAGAATATACATCCTAGGGAGAATTTCCACTATTCTGTATGGCGATACCTCTTGATTTTCAATATTTTAATGGAAAAGGAGCAAAAAATTCTCTTTGTAATTGTAACTCCAAGTTTTTTGGCATTTTGAATCCAATTGTGAAAAAATTGTTAAATATTGATATTTTTAAGTTCTTTGCCTTTTATATATCGGGTTCGTATGTGCATAGAACGCCATGTCGTAAAATATGTTTAGTATTGTTATAGATTTTGCACAGAGCTTTTTCCGCAGAGTTTTCTATATTTAAAATAGATATCATTGTAATTTTGACGTTTAAATGAACCTACTTTCAAATAATTATACCAAAACTTTTTTAGTTTTCTTTCTTATTTTTGAAAAGAAATCAAGGTCCTAGTGGGTGTAGAGTGATTGCAAGTTTGATTCTGATGTGTCTTTATTTTTTATCTCTACAATCATATTTTCGTACCCGTTGTATTGTTATATGAATTTGTATGTATTGGTGGACGCGTTTTCAACAAAGGTTGTTGTACTCTAATCAATAAAAAACAAAACATTATTTATTAGATAGCTAAAAAGAAAAAAATGATATTTATATTTTTATAAAACTGCATATAGGTACCTAGGTAGATGAAATCGCACTTGCCAACATTTATCCGTGCAAACACACAAATGTACAGATACCCCTCTGCATTGTTAAGATTTAAAAATCTTAAAAGAAAAATCGATTGAAAGAAAAATGAAATAAACGTAGCTAGGTATGTAAGGTGGTATGCATAAACAGACAGCGAAACATCAACGAATCAAATGAGAATGAATTGAATACATGTTTCATTTCATTTTGTTTAATTATATATGGTTGAAAGTCTTTGACCGCAAGTTTATTTCCGTCTTTTTTACAATTTGCAATGCTGTAGGAATGAGAGACAGGTCTTTTGTCTGTCCCGCACACTACTAACGGTGACTTGTCATAAATGATAAAAAACATACATATTTTATAGTAGGTACAAGTGTAAACTCGGACATACTGTACAATAAATAATAAAAATGGAAATAAAAATGTTACCAATTCTACAATTTGTACGTATTAATTTCACGATGTTCATAACGGTCAATTGCGATTAACGATTAATAAAACAAATAAACAATCGAATTTCCATGACCCTGACTATGAACTTTTTTACCACACACCTGTCCTTGAATGGCAATGTCCTCACCATATCCAAAAGTCTTCTCCCAGCCAGACAACAAATGTCCGACCTAGAATTATTACACATTTACAACAACACTTTCGATACAACGGTACATTAGAGGGGGGGTCGGGGTTGCACATGCCATCGTCGAAGAAACGAACCCGCCCCAGTTAAGGGTCTATCATAAAAACAATCCGTGTTTCTATCATCCCATATTGAGAATGTTTGTCCGAGTGTTGTGGACTTGCTTGTTTTCATTTTCATTTCTTTGACAGACATTGTCTATGTGTTGGAAATTGTTTTGTTCTTGACGTGCCTTGTGACCTTGAAAATGTATTTTGTGTTAAACAAAAACAAACAGTGATGTTCGTTCGTGTCAATGCCACTGTGTGAGTGTATGTCGAATGCACATCTGTGTAAGGTATGAAGCATTGAAAGGGGGGAAGGGCCGGGCAGGTGTAAAACATTTAGTGCACTTCCCAGTAAACAATTTTTTCCGACTGCTCTGATTTTAGATTTTTTTCCGAAATTTCTGACGTTTTTTTCAGAAATTTCTGATAGAAATTGGTCCGATTTTCTAAACGTTTTTTTTTAGAATTTCTGCACATTTTCCTGTGTTTTTAAGCGAAAAAAACTCGAAAAATGTACAAACGGAGAGAGTAGATTGTCTATTGCTCTGGCATATTCTCTCCCACATGTAAACGGATGGTGGTGGTTTGACACATTCTCTCCCATAGTAGTTGTTGTTGTGATCATTCATTTCAAGATCTCAACAACAACAAAGCGCAAAGCAAAAATGCTATTTGTTATTGTTATTGTGAACTGTTAGATTTTCCGTTGTAAAAATGTGCGTTTTGTTGTTGTTGTGAATCAGCCTCTTTCTCTTTCGTTCCCAAAAAAATATGATGGAAAAAAATTGGAAAAACAACTACATACCGGTTTTCTGTGTGCACTGCTTTTTATTTTTAGTTCTTGTTTAGCAGTTGAAACAGAAACGTGCTACTGTATGTTATGTTCCTAATAAAAAAAATATTTATAATGTAAATGTATTATAGATGTAATATTTAAACTACATTTTTACGAAACCCGAAATAAATTGTTTGTTTTTTAAATAAATATGTGTTTTTTTTTTTCATTTTTAAGTGGTGTGACGATTTTTTCGATATTTCTTCCGAATTCTGAACGATTTCTTTCAGAAAATCGGAACTTTCTCCCGAATTCTGAGCGTTTTTTTTTTCAGAAAATCTGAATTTTATTCCGAATTTTCTTTCGAATTCTGACCGATTTCTTTCAGAAAATCTGAATATTCCGCCGAATTTCCAGACGAATTCTGCCCGATTTCTTTCAGAAATTCGGAGTTGTCCTCCGAATCTTTTCCGAAAATCTAATTTTTTCTCCTATTTTTTCAAGAATTTTCACCGAATTCGGACCGAATTCGTCCAGAAAATCTAATATTTTTTCAGATTTTTTTCAGAAAATCTTTCCGAATTCGGTGACCACGTCCATACAACTTTCGTACCGAAATCGGAAGGAATTCGGAATCAGAATCGGACATTTTTTCAGAGATTCTGACAGAAATCGGACCGAATTCGGCTAAAATTGTTTACTGGGTTCATAATCAGCGAACAACGAACCCACACACCTACTAAATTTTTGCATTCGACTCCCCTACCTTTACTTTCATAATCTCCCCTCACTTCGCGCCTCTCTTTGCCAAAAATCCCTCATAACGTAACAATAAATAAGACAGGGCCCAACCAAAAAAATGTATTGCAACAATGTACAACCACAACAAATGTAAAACAATATTACAACAATTGTTAGGAAGAGAAAAGAAGAATTAAAAAGCAAAAATATTGTAATTAGCATATACTGTTGGTCGTGCTCTCCGTTGTTTTCATTTAGATTGTTTGTTGCTCTTCGGTTTTTGTCAAATATTAAATAGGGTTGCCAAGTGTCGTTTTTTTCGAAAAAGGATAAACGATGAAAAGTATAACAAAATTAGATACTTCTATGGTAGAGTGAAGAAGGTAAAGTCATGTAATAACATGTCCACAATATTTTCAACATTATTTATTTGAACAGAACAGTTTTTTTAGGCAAATTAAGGAAATACAGAGATGGATATGCTTATTTCAAATGAGTTTACCTTCTAAATTTTACTATGGATATTTCATGCAAAATGTCTAAAAATTTTACATTTCGGACATTTCCCGCTATGTGTTTTTTTAACAACGGAAGAATAAAATATGTTTCATTTCACAAAAACGTGATACTTAGTTCACATGGTACGTGATTCGATCTCTTCTCGTTGTGTGACCCTTCTTCTATATTTACTCAATTCCCTTATTTTCTGAGCGAACATTTTTTGTTCTTTGTTCCATTCAAATCACTCTCAGAACTGCATTCCTAACAAGTAAGGACATTTATCAGAAAATAAATCATGACATTTAAAAATGCATATATGAAAAATTAAATTAAATTATAAAAATGTTTAGGGGAAATGAACGTCAGCAATGAAGTCTATAATAAATGCTTCGTCTCATTTCGAATCATTTTGTCTTCTCTCCCGTCTATGGTACGAGTTCATATTTCCCTAAAAACGGGAAAAGCCTATAAGAATCTACTATTGTTGCAATTTTTTTCGATATCATAAAGGAAAAATTGGTTATCGCTGTAAAAGGTTTTACATTATTGCAATTCTGGAACAGAGCAATGAGAACTTGGTATAAGACGGTAACCTTTCCTGTACTGTACTAGAACTTCCGACTGAATTTTACCTATTGGACTCACATTTGGTATGCTCTATAAATCTTACAACTGAGTATATTATTATTGGTTATCGCCTATACCTACCAGATCTGTTCTTCAAATGGCGTTGAAACGGCAAGGACTATAGTTATACCCTCAGCCATATGGCTACAGAGGGTATATATCATTTGATACGGTAAAAACGTGCCTAGTCGAAATAACGGTTTTAGACCCTTGGTCTCTTTGGACCAAATCCGTTTCAGGACATTTGGAGTCGATCTAGCGATGTCCGTCCGTCCGTCCGTCTGTCTGTCTGGCTGGCTGGTGCGCACGATAACTCTCGAAGGGAGTACCCGATTTGGTCCAAACTTTGTACATCGTAATATTTTTGTCAAACTTAGATCGAGTTCGGAGATGGGCAATATCGGTCCACCCCTTCTGGTACCTCCCCCACAAAAGTTCGAAATTTTCAAAAAATATATTTTCTGCAAAGAAAGAGAAATGATGATCCGGGTTTGCTCCAACTTTGCAAATCCTAATATTTTTGTCAGTGCTAGGTCAAGTGCGAAAATGGACAATATTGGTCCACTCTATCAAGTACCTCCCCCACAAAGGGTCAAAATTTTGAATAATAACAACTCTTATAAAATGTGAAGTAAGAGTCCGATTGTCTTCAAATTTCACACATCCCAATAATTTTATTAGCGTAATATCTGGTGTGAAGATGGAATACATCGGCCCACTCCTTCTGGTACCTCCCCCACAAAAGTTCGAAATTTTCAAAAAAAAAAAAAAATATATATATATTTTCTGCACAGAAAGAGAAAGGATGATCCGATTTTGCCCAATCTTTGCAAATCCTAATATTTGTAACAGCGCAAGGTCAGGTGCAAAAATGGACAATATCGGATCACTCCATCAAGTACCTCCCCCACAAAAGGCCGAAATTTGCAAAAAAAATATTTTCTGCACAGAAAGAGAAAGGATGATCCGATTTTGCTCGAACTTTGCGAATCCTAATATTTGCGTAAGTGCTAGGTCAGGTGCGAAAATGGACTATATCGGTCCACTCCATCAAGTACCTCCACCACAAAGGGTCAAAATTTTGAATAATTATAACTCATATAAAATGTGATGTAAGGAACCAAACGTCTTAAAATTTCACACACCCCAATATTTCTATAAACCTAAGATCTGGTGTTAAAATGGAATATATCGGTCACTCCTTCTAGTACCTCCCCCACAAAGTGTCGACATTTTGAATACCCATGTGGCTCATAAAACGCCAAATTAACATCCGATTCCATTTAGACTTGGCACATCTGAATATTTCTATCAACACAAGATCTGTTATAAAAATGGTATAGATCGAACCATTTCTTCCGGTACCTCTCCCATACATAGGGTTCAAGATTTTGAAAAAAAAAAAAACGCTCAAATAAAGCGAAATAAGCATCTCTGCAAATTTCAAACATACAAAATTTTTGCTAACACAAAATTTGTATATATCTTCGAAGCCCTTCTGGCACCTCACCCACATAGTGTCACAATTTTCAATAATTTTATCTGTTTTTATGATTTGGCATAAAATACGAAATGGACAATATTGACCCATTTCTTCGGAACCTGCTGCATAGAGGGTCAAACGTTTGAATAATCGTAATACTAGCCAAAATATATTTAAATAATCTAACGTAGGCTGAGGGTATATATCTGTCGGCAATACCGACTGATACTTTTTAACTTGTTTTTATAAAAATAATGATTCACAATCCATAGCTTGGCTAATATTCTTGATAGAAAATGTTTTTCATATCTTAAAAATATTGAAACAGTATAAACAGTATAGGCAGAAATTAGAAACTGTAAGATGTATTAACAGTTTCTAATTTCTGCCTATACTTTAGTCTGGGATACTTATTTTACTTTGTCGGATGACCGTTCAATTGTGTCTAGTCCAAGTCAGTACGGAGGCAAAGAAAATATTTCCCCATTCATCGCTGGTAACAAGACTCATTCGCGAACCTTGGTAATTTTCAATTACCATATTATTACCATGTTAAATAATGTTTACGGAGTCTTTGCTGTATCACACGTTGGGACGGAATATTTTTTTAATCCAGATGTAAAATAACAACTTGATACCTCACTTGTTATAGGATGTTTACGTTGTTTGATGTATATGCAACGGAATTGATAATTTATATCCGCTATGTTTGCTAAATTCGGTAAACTGTAAATTATTATTGACTTTGCGGTTAAATTTGATACCACCAATTACTAATATGCCAAAAAAAAAAAAATATTGTTTATATTTTACATTAAATTTTTCTGGTTACTTTTCCAGTTATATATACTCAATAAAGTCTTTTGAGAGAGTAAGACACTGTTCACTCATTATTATTAAAAAATTGCAAAAAGTAAAATTTTTCAATTTTCTAAAAATATTGAAAATGCCTTAAAATTGTTTTGAAAAAAAAAAAAAAAAAAAACAAAACTTAACTCTAAATTTTACTCAGTAATTTCTCTTAAACTATAATTAATATGATCTTCAATATAGAATGGCTTCTTTAAAATATTTAATATTCGGTTTAAATGCATAGTTATTTGTAAATATAAAATATCCAAAACTTGGTGGAATAAATTTTGATTTTAATTAACTACACAAAAATTAGAATTTTGCTAGCATTTATCTGGCTACTGATATAACTAATGCATTATATTTTATTTATTACTGGCAACTCTAACATTCACTAAATGAATAGGAGCAAATGAGAGTAGAATACAAACGCCAGTCATTGACGATTCGTTTCATATTTGTTTTGTTAAAAACGAATTTCTTGCTATTGTACGTCTTCAACTGTTTTAAAATTGACATAACCAAAGTATTACTGGTATTTTAATTAATTGTATAATATTTTTATTGAAAATTATGACAAATATTAAACATAACCTAAAAACTGTAACCAATACAAAGCAAAGTTATTTACAAACAAAAATTTGTTTTCGTTCATTTTGTTTTGAAAAATAAACGTCATCAGCTGATTGCAAATTTTTTCACAAACGAAAACAAAAGCAACAATTGTGTTAGTGTGAGACAACAGAGAGTCGAGAACTGATTGAGAGAAAAAGAGAAACTGGGCAATTGCAATTGTGTGCGTGGATAAATTTTAACAAAATGGAAAAGGAAAAAATTTATTTCATTTTTTCCACAATGATTATTTTTTCTTCAATGGAAAAAAGCAAAGTTGATGAATACAGTGTGTTTACATAGTTTTTAGGTAATAACTTGATTTTTAATTTAAATATTTTGTGAATCTAGTTAATAAAAAACCATCCTTTGTTTATTTACCCAAACACATACCTACATACCCATTTAAAATTTGCATTACAATGTTTATGGGTGTGTGTTTAGTATCTGTGTGCATATCATCACTACATTTATCAACTGCTCAAATATATTATATGCAGGCGCACACGTAAACACATCCGATGTCTTGTGTTTTGTAGGGGACCAACAAAAACAATCAAGTTCAAGTGAACGAGAGAATAAAAAATATGGCAACAACAATATAACGGCCAAAGGCAAATATCAACAAACAAATTCTCATTTACTGTTGTTGGTGGTGTCCCCAACGTTTTGAAATATTGGTGGGTTGGCTTTTTACGTGTGTAGTTGTAATTGTTTAAGCTCTCCAACAACGAACGAAACGAAGTACACTGACTTTGGGTAATTGAGTTTCGTATCTGTGTACACGTAGCCCCGCAGCGTAGCGCATTCATTAAACAGCAACAATATCCAAAAGACCACACAAGGAACCAACCGAGTGCAATTCGTGAATTAAAAAAAAAAAAATATTATTGAAAGAAAAAATAATTTCATGAACAATTAATAAAATTTTATGAAACAAAAAGACTTCATATTTTAAATGGAAAGTAAGTTTAATAGTAAGGGAAATAATAAAATCAAGTGTGTGTGTGTGCAAATATGTGTCTTCGAAAAAAAATTTCTTCATGATCAGCAAGTGAAAAATCGTTTTAATTTCGTTATGCTTTTGAAAAATTTACAATGAAATAACAACAATTTCACCAACAAATGGAATAAATAGAATCATTTTCATTGAACTAAAAAATGTATAACTTAAATTTTAATTCAATGAAAAATACCATTTATGAAAGAGAGAGTGATCCATTTTTCGTTTTTTGATTGCTTCGTCAATTTTTTATGCATTTTAATTTTTATGTATTTTTTAATCGTAGTTTCTTTTATTTCTGTTCGTTCTCACTTTATCTGCAAATTTGATTGAATTTCTCTTTGGGGGCATACACAGATTCCCATAATAAGTGTGCGTGTGTGCATTGGTATGGGTGAGTGCAAAGAGAGCATTGTTTTCGTTTGGTGGCCAGAAAGAAAACAAATTTTTGTTTTGTAAACAATTTTTTTGCCATTTGTAGTGCTGCTCTTTTCTCTTTCTCTCTCGGAATATATGTGCGTTGGTTCGATGTCAATAAGCTTTTGCATGCAATTTATCGATCAGCAGGTGTGAAGTGTTGCCATATTTTCTAATAAAAAACAAATTAAGTAAACATAACGGAGTTTCTAAAACGTCACATTGCCCTGGGGTCAAATAAAAAACAATTGATTATGCCAATAACTTATTTTAACTTATATATTAAAGTAAAAATTGGAATATTGAATATTTATGTACATGCTGTTTCTTGATAATATATTATTACATGTTTTGTTTTATTCCGTGGTAGAGGAATACAGGTAGGAAAATAAGTAGGTTTTTATGTTTTCTTACACGGTGCAAAAAATAATTTTTCATTCAACATTTTCAATTTCACAATCGGTTTAAATAGAAACTCAACATTTATTACTTGTTATAAGTTCTTTTCCTATTGGTTTAAAAATGTGGGGAATAACACGATTATAACAATACGATATGTATACAACTTGCGTATATGCATGCACAGCGACGTCGTACGATAATGCAAAGTTTTTGAACTACGTTTACATTGTAAAAAATGATCTATCATGATTCACGCCATGAGAATCAAGACAGAGTAGTTTAAAAAGTTCAATGTGAATGTGATATTTATAGAATAGAAAACAATTCTCCTCAATAATTGGACCGATTCTAACATACATATGTTTGGTGTGATGTACAACGATGGATAACAAGTGTCAATCATTGCAGAGATTTGACAAAATCATAAGATACAATCATGGTAGAAGAATACAGGTAGTCGCTTCGATGCAGCTGCTGGGACAGTGAACTGTCAAACCAATTTTGAAATTGAAAATGTTAAATGAAATATTATTCAAATTCGTTAAAATTGTTGGAAAATGCATATCATCAGAACCTCCGATTGGCGTCGTATATGAAAAGATATAGAAATCTACTTCTTTTTGGAAAAAAAGATTTTTAAAATGTTGACACATCAATGTTTCGAAGTGTTGATGCATCTACCTATATTCTTTTACCATGGATACAATAGTACCTACCTATTTTCGAATTAATAGCCAACATGTGATCAGATTATTTTAATCCAAAACTACATCCCTGGATAAGAGTAACAAAAAATTGATTTTCCAAAGTAAAATTTGAAAAATATACAGGGTGAGATAAAAAAAACTACAACAAAGTCAAACGCCATAATTTTTACATTTTTTTTTTTTTAATATTGTTGGATGTCGGAAACAGCATCAAATTTTAGAATAAGTTCAGATTTGTTCGAATTTGTCACCTTTGGCACGAATTATGGCCTTCAAACGACCAATGAAACCGTCACACGCTGCCCTAATGTTGCTTTACGGTATTTTGGCCCATTTCCGGCGAAACGCTTGCTTGAGGTGATCGACACTTTGGTAGTTTTTAGTGCCAACCTTGCTTTCCAAAATACTCCAGACACAACAGTCCAACGAATTGGTATCCGGAGATTTTGGTGGCCATTGTGCGCTGGAAATGAAGCGAGGAACCTCATTTTGTAACCAATCATGGGGGCGCGTGCCGATGCCACGGTCGATTAATACGAGAGGAAAGCGACCATCGGCTGTTATGGCGGCCCACATCATCACCATGGCCGGCGCTTGAGTTCTGGAAGTTCCAAAGGTGCACATTTTCAGCTGACCTCTTTGGCAAGTAAACACGATCAGTTTGTTTGTTTACAAAGTGCTGGACAACGAATGTTTTATCATCGGAGAAAACCCATTTCAGCAGTATCACGGTAACGAACGATGGTACGAAACACAAAAGATTTATTCACATTTAAATACTAGAGTGTTCTAACGATAGCTATTTTTGGTTTTCCAGCCAAATATAAAGAAATCACACTATCTTGAATTCCATCACGAATAAATAAACAATATAAATAGGCTTAGAAATGACAGAAGTCTGTAATTGGTTGCAGTTTTTTAATCTCACCCTCTAACTGTTTTTGTTTTATCTAGCAACTACAAATATGAAATTACAATCTATATATATAAAAATCAATTGTTGTTTGTTGGTAACGGAATCAGTTGAAAACGGATGGACCGATTTGCATAATTATTTGTACAAACGTTCGTCATACCCCGAGTTAGGTTTTCAAAGAAAAAAATATTGACCACGCCTCCTTTTACGCCCACTAATACGATTTATCTAAAATCTTTATATTTGCTAAAATAGTGAAGATATCGGTTTGAGAATTATTAAACGAGATGCTGTTGGCTTTCCATCCAACCCTAAGTACATATTTAGGGGCTGAGGAACGCGCCTACTTTTAAATCTATATCTCTATATGTAAAAGAAAGTTGTGTTAGTTACTACTCTTATAACATAAAGACCGCCGGCCTGATTTTAACGATTTAGACAAATTCGGAATTGCCTCTTGGTAGAAAAGAATAAAATCCAAAAAAATCGCGTAAAAATGTGAAATTTGAACATTTTCATTTTGACTTTTAAAATGTACAATAGTAATGTTTTATATTGCATATTTTTTTCCATTTTGACTTAATATTTTCGAATGTACATTTGTAGTGTTTTTTTGGGTAGTATAAAGCCACAACGGATAAAACTGTTATTTATAGATTTTATGTATTTATTCGTAAGACTCAATAAATACATAAAATCTATAAATGACAATTTTATCCGTTGTCGCTTTATATGAAAATTCTAAAATCGGGAAAAATCGACAATTTTTCAATGGAATCTAATTTCAAAATAATAGTACATTCTACCGACAAACTTCGTAAGGACCTTTAAAAAATTGCCGCAAAAAAATCAGAGAACCAGTTGAAGATTCTTTTTCTTTTTTTTCTATATTGAAGTGTACATTTTTTTATTGGTTTGAATTCTGAATGAATAATATTAAAAATGAAATGAGGGCGCAATACGATGTTAAATGCTTTCTACTCCAGGACCTACATAGTGCTTCAGCTGGAAGATGCGAACACATTTAAACAAACAAAAAATGACCGAAGAAGCGTTATGGGGTTAATTTCAAAAAGTGGACCTGCTTCTTTCATATGACAATAAATTGTCAAATGAGAACACAAAATGCAAAATACATTGGGACTGCAATCAGTCAAATACCGACTATAAAGAACGCGAAATAGAAATTCTAACTAAACATTCAAGATACCTTTAATCGCTTTGGCAGGTCATGATATGGATCATAACCCCTGATAACGGAACAACCCGATTTCAAGTATATTCTACATTTTAACCATATGTTTCGTACTAACTTTAACTTATGTTGATAATTTAAGAAGAAACCATATTTGCAAAAAATTATCACGTTTTGGTATCACCATCATATGATTTAAGGTATTTTCGGGGTCTTGGCCATTTTTTTCATTTTTTGGCCCTTATTTGACATCTTTGTTTCTAAGGGGGAAGAGAACATCTTCTTATAAATTTTTATTTTTCGGAAAAGTGCTCATCTTAGCCTTGAGGCTACCTGGGGTAAAAAGCCCTGGGGTAGAAAATCATCCTAAAGATAATTATCCTCATAGGAATTTATTTAAGTATAGTTCCCACATTAGTATACTCCCAAGTCCACTTTCCCAACCAATGTGTGGTCAGAAAAGAAAATTTGGTATTTTATTGAATTTGTAACCCCCAAGGGAATATTGGTTGGGAACGTAGATTTGGGATGTACGTCTATATGAAATAAACTCCGAAATGTCAATCTGGGACTCATTCAGTCCGAAATTGTGGCAGAAACATGAAAAAAGTACGAAATTATAAAGTAACTTTATTGGATCTCCACCGCACAATTTAAATGACAAACAATTAATGCCCATCTTACGGTAATCGGAGCAAAAGAGTAATTTTTTGGCTATTCTGATTACATTTTGCATTCAAGTATGAGGTGGACAAAACTGAATACCACGCAGTACGGGATTTTAAACGTTGGAAATACAAATTTCAAATTATAGCTCATTTGAATGCTTTTTACAATATCAAAAATTGAGCTGAATTTTCACATGGGGCTATTATAGATGTTCTTTATCATACAGGTATTTAACACTCAAAGCCTATAGCTGGAAAATAAGATCAGGCTATTCAAAATATCTAAAACCGACAGTAATTATAATTTTTGCCATGAATATTAATTTATATTTAGTCATGGAGTCATTACTCATAATCAAGTCATTACTTATAATCAAAATTGGAGTAATTATAATGGCGTCATTACTTATAATCAAATTTGTGCCGCCTACATAAGTCAGATCTGTGATTTATTATGTTTTAAAGACTAAAAGTACGGGCCGGCAACGCGGACCGGGCCAGCTAGTTTATTATAATTTATGTTAGTCAAAGTGTCGTTATTGCTAATTACCAGATGTATTGAATTTTGTGAAAAAACATTTCCAACTATTTCAAAATTATCTATTTCAAACATATTTAAATATATATATTTTTATTTTCCCATTTATTTTACAGAGTTTGTCCGACATTCAATAAAGCTCTTCTAAAACAATCCCACATTTTATTTTCGATGAGGATTCTCTGAAAAACTCACTGTCAGCAAAAATTGACCAATATCGTCATCAATATATATTCATCTTGGAAAGTTCTTAAATGATTTTATAGAAACAAGCATGATCAACAGCGTAAATACTTTGGAATTTCTTAAACCAAATTTGTTGGGTATGGATAAGGTTGGTAGCACCAACTCAACCGCAAGAACACATCATCATCAATTGTTTGGACACACTGCAACTAGGAACTTTTACAACATTGTTGGCGGTGCTGACCACCAGGTGGCTCACGAGGAACCAAATCAGGAACGCGTTAAGGTGCAACTTTTGCAGAATCACAAAAAATTACAAAATAATGATTGTGGGATTAATATTTTCGATTTAATAAACACCTCCAAATATAAAATTATGGATGATGCTGATGGTGTGTGCCCCCAGCAACAAGAACAAGAGGAAGGAGAGATACAAAACGAGAGGGAAACTGATGCTGACTTGGAAACAAAAAGTGCCTTTAATCTAGACTTAAATAAACAGAAAATCTATAGAAACAACAACAATAATAATAAGTCATCACCAACACCAGAGACAAATAACAATGATTTGTTTTTCAAACAAAATCTCCAACAAAATGGCTTTATAAATAAACAACCGCAGCATCAACCACAACAAAAAACAATGATGGTTTTATTGCCACGCCGTACTGAAGATCAAGAACATGCTCATCGACGCATTGAAATCGTTCATAATTATGCAAAATTGAAGTCGTACGAAGATGAGTCGTCAGAAAGTCAATCGCCAAACGGTAGCCGTAACAGCAGCTACTTGGACGACGAGGAAGACGATGATGACGAGGACGACGAAGAAGACTATGAAGTGGATGATGACAATAATGATGCTGACTATGATGCCGAAGAAGATGAGATGATTGATTTGGATGGTGTTTATGAAGATATATTCAAACGTAGAAAACTCCCCAAATTAACCAAGCAAACATCAATGGATGCTGGTGCATTTAGAATGGTGGAAAAACCAAAGTCCGGTAACAGCAACAATAAAAGGTGTAATAGTTTTAGCGCACCACCACAAAAACTTCAAACTGCAACAAAGGACCAAAAAAGTGACGAAGATGTTGACATACACGTTGATGTAGACGTGGAAACAGTAGATCATGCTGCAGATGTCCAAAATCGCCCAATCACAGCTACACCAGCAAATTGTGGAATATCTAGTGATGATGCTGTCATAAGTAAGCCCGACCATCATGCTCGTCGTCCAATGAATGCCTTTTTAATATTCTGCAAACGTCATCGTGCCATTGTCAAGGATCGTTATAAGAATTTGGAAAATAGGTAAGTTTTTAAATGATTCAGTTATACAAATGAATTGGTTGAGGGTGCTTTTGCACGAGGAAGATCATTTCTGGCCAAGTATTTTCAATTCATTATGGTTTATAGTTAAAGGTTTTTAAGACAAATATTTCATTTGTCCTCACATCCGAACACTAAGAATGGGTCAGAACCAATATATATTTTTAAGACCGAGTGGAACATATGTCGTTTGCTATCAAATACCGGCGTTTCGACGATCTAGTATTTACGGGTACTGTACCGCAATAACGCTTTCCACATCAGAAAAATAGTTAAAAACCCAGTAACAAAAGTCTTAAAGTCAGGCGGGCCGACATTATGATATCCTACACCACTTGGCATATTTAGTAGAGCTTCACATAACAAATAAACATTTTTATGGGGAATTTGTGAGAATTAAATCATACCTACTATGATTATAGTTATAATTTAAAGTCTGAAGGAACTAATATTTGAGAGGAATATCCTACTCAGAATCGATTTCTACTAAATTTGCCGAGGCATTTGTGCCTTTTCAATTCGGGCTTGTATTACCCATTTGGTGCACAACTAACTTGAAATTGGCATATATAAAGATACGCTGTGCAGAACAAATTCAACAAATCGGATCAAAAATAATATGAAAGCTATAGCTATATCTCAATCGATTTTTACAAAATTTGACATAATTGTTTCTAGACCCAATATGGTCGTCAGTGCCGAATTCCATCCCATTTCGGCTAATATTACACGTTTGATGCACAATAAAAGGCCAATCGGACGAAGATACATATATGGGAGCTTTATCCAAATCTGTTCCGATTTCGATAAAATTTAGCGAAGGTGTTTCCAAGCTGTATTTGATATATTTACCCAAATATCGTTGTTACAGAATGCATGTTAGGGCTGCGGAGGGTAAAAATAACAAATCGGATGAACAATATATGTGGGAGCTATAACTATATCGGAACCGATTTCGATCAAATTTGTCATATATATTTTCAGGCCCAATTTGATCGTATGTGTAAAATTCCATACTATCTGGGCTGATATTACACGTTTGGTGCACAATAAAAGCAAATCGGACGAAGGTATATATGGGAGCTATATCTAAATTTTTACCGTTATCTCCAATTTCAATAGAGTTCGTCCTTGGGCCAAACAAATGATTTGTGCAAAATTTTATTTGGATCGCGCAATAAATACGACCTTTGCCATGTTTACAAAAATACATAGACAGTCGGACGGAAACGCATAAATCGACTCAGAATGGGATTCTATGCAGATCATTAAAAGGAACTATGGGTCTATCTCGTTTCCTTTTGCCTATAACAAACAAATGCACAAATACATAATACCCTGACCACCTTGTGGTGTAGGGTATAATAAGTGCTTGAACGTTTTTGGCACAGAAATAGTTATTCTATTGGGAAGTCGGGCTGAGCATTTATGATGTGCATAATTTGAACATTGTCCCAAAAATGTAGAAAAACTACTTTGGTTTCATTTTGGACTTTTCGTATGTCATTATTCACGTGTTTCCATACAAATCGAAAAACCAATTAGAAACCAATTCAACCTTATTACTGTATTTTTTCCATCTCTCAACAGGGCAATAACAAAAATCTTGGGTGATTGGTGGGCATCATTGGATGTCAGCGATAAAAAATGTTTTACGAATTTGGCTCAACAGGTAAAACTTGAATCAATAGATAAGAATTGCAATATATAATTAACACCACATCTATTTGTTTCAGAATAAGGATGCCTTCTTCTCGGCCAATCCCAATTTTAAATGGTACAAACTGCCAGCACCTCCCCTACGTACTCTGAATACACGCCCAAATGCTGTTGGCGATGGTATTGGAGATATGTTGGAACAAGACGATGCCATCAACCATCAACATATGACAGTTGTCAACAATACCACCACCACCACCACCCCTGTGCCCGTGGTTAATAATATGACCAATCATAGGAATTTTTTCAAATTAGCTGATGAGGCACAAATGGGCGATTTAAGTCAATTGATGCAAAATAAATCGGGAACTCAACAATGTGCACTCCAACAGGCCCTCGGTGAAACATCACAGTTCATAAGGTCTTACATCACCGGCAACGTAGAGGAGCCGGAAATTGAAATGCAACGGAAACATCAGTCCCTGAAACGTCCCATCTACAATGAGAACAGTTTTTCTAGTAACAGCAGCGAAGAAGATGCTCTAATACCAAAGAAAAAAAGCTCCAGATCATGTAAGGGTAAAATATACCAAGAATTAATAAATTCTGGTCAAATAGCAGCACCAGCTATTAAAAAATCCAAATCAATGCAACGGGTGACAACTGAATCGACAACCCAACAAAGTTCAAATTGTTTTTCGGATTACATAGGCCATAGACATTCAAATGAAACCACCAACCAGATGATGGTAAACATTAACAACAACACTAATGCCAGTACACAATTGGAGAAGCAAGATGTTTTTGATTCAAACTCCGAAACGGCGAATAACACTAGTCCACATGATATGGCCAGCTTCGATTTGGAGGAGAAAATCAAAGAACTTCCAGCCTTAAGTTTAGACGAATATCTGCAACGTAAACGTAATACTAAAAAGAAAAAGAAGTTTACCACCAATGGCAAAAAACGCAGCAACCGCGGCAACAGCAGCACAACTGGTAGTGTTCAAGGTAATAAAGCGAATGCTATGGGCAAGGGTTCCCAAAATCCAATTTCGACATCATATGGCTATAATATCCTGGATCCCCGAATAATTCAACAAAGAAGACAACAACAGCAGCAGGCAGTTGGTAGTCAAAAACGTAAAGCACGCAAAGAAAGCATTACCCGAAGAGATGTTTCGGCCATTGAGGAGGAAGTTGCCTCCCTGATGCCTCTAACCATAAATGGTTGTTGTTATTATCAGGAAGCTTCTTTGCCATTGTCATCATCATCATCATACAAGAATAATACAAAAGACATGAACTCTAATCCCGAATCAACATCACCAATCATTCCAACAGCAACAGCTCACCCAACAACCGGTGGTGAGCTGCAAATGTCCAAAAATACGAGCAAAGAGTTGTTGACCAACAATACCTTAAATGACAATACATCATCTACCTCAGATTTACTCATACTGGCCGAAGTCGCTGCCAATCGCACTGAATAAAAAAAGAGTAGTTCTTAAAACAATGAAATACTGATAAGGAAAAAGAAACACATTTAGAAAATCAAATGATATTTATCTAGAGACATCATGTTAGTATATAAGTTAAACAATCTCCTCTTTCCCACCCCTAATCTACTACTACTACACTTATAACTTCCATCACAAATATATATTTTTAAAATGTAATTTAAAAAAAAAATCAGTCAATTTATGACGATATTAAAAACAATATTGGCGCCAGTATGGATTCTAAATATCTATTTTAATTGTAATGGCTTTATTGTGGAAACATAAATTCTATTTTCACAAAAAACAAATGGTATAGCTCAAATTTGGCAATGAATTCTCAAGAATGTAAAGCAAATCATATTTTCCCCATACAATAGTCAAGTGTGTTTAAAGATCTCTCTTTTTCGCTCAAGTGATGGATATTAAACTTTAATTTACAATTAATGTTATTAACTCATGCTTTAATCATTTGTTTAACCCTATGGTCATTTCAAAATGAATCCACCAAAATGTGCAATACAGTTAGTAATGAAAATAAACAGATAAAATAGCCTAACCGAATAATCGAAAAACAAAGCAATCGGCAAACAATCAAAAGTCTTGAACAAGTTAAGGCTGTGAAATCAATTGATTTCCAATTTTATTGTTTTTTTATTGTTTCAACATGAATAAAGTCAATATTTTTGTTATTGTTATTAAGAAATGTTTTTAAGAAAAGAGTAGGGGGATTTCTTTGGAATATTTTCCTTAAATAATCAGTCTTAGGGTATATTAATAAATTATAACTAAAGCTGCCCAGAATTATAAAAGAAAATTGATGTAATCCGTGGAAGATGACTCCAATCTAATTGGCATTTGTTTTCTGCGTCTTGGTAGTAGCACTATTGTGACCATCTTGATATAATTACATAGATGCCTTAATATGTATGCTGTTATTATTTTAAATAAGGCACGAAACTGTTTTTTTTGTATGTTTGTTGTTGACGACAACAACATAAAGTCCACTATGTTAATGAATACAGTTAAAATAACATTGTTTTCATATGTATTTTTAATAATGAAATATACATACATATATATATTTTAGACTATACTTAGACACTCGTAAATATATACAATAATAAATATTATAGTTATTTTAAATAATGTTACATTTTCATTGCTGTCGACAGTCAAATGAGAAATATTTAAATAAAGTTGTATTTATTTTTAAGTAAAAATTTCCACTTGTTTTGATTTTAAACTTGACCATGAAAGACACCATATATTTAGCAGATGCTTCAATTGGACACCTATAGCTAGTTGTTGAAACGAAAAATTGGCATTGGTTCAAGTCTAGTCACTGTGGACAGCTTTAGCCTCAAGTCTAGTCAAAATGTTAAGAGAAGACAAAAGAAGAGATAATAGCAAATTTGTCATAAGCAAATAACAACGACAAATCTTTGACGGATTCGATATAAAATTTGAATGTTAGCAGAAATATAAATGAAAATGGTCTCACGCCTGAGAAAAATAAAACAAATAAACCAGCAGCTAAGTTCGACCGTTTTTTTACAACCTCCACCATTTGGATTGAACTTGAAAAACTAAAAAAAATACGTCGAAAAATACTGCTCAATTGAAAAGCTTTATATGGGGGATATGCGAAGATGTGGTGCTGGATAAGTAATTTTTTGTCATATTTTTTGTCAATTCCGAACTTCAAATACGAAATTCGAAACAATTCCTTTGAATAATGTCGCTAATATCATCATAATATCGAATATTATACCGTTGAGAGAGAGAGAGAGAGAGAGAGAGAGAGAACTCCTAATTTGGATTTCAGACTATTCCATCGAAAAATGTAGTGACGAAGAACTCCTTGTATAGAATTTCAGACAATTCCATTGAAAAATGTTAAAACCATGAAAATACCGAATATTGGGGGGAGGGGGTACCGTTATATGGGTGCTATACGATATCGTGGAAATCGCCTTAGAATTTTACGCTCATCGAGAATATGTGTTACAAACGGAATGACGAACTTAATATACCCTCCTCAGGATCACTGCACCTAATATGCAAATCGTAATCCTTCTTAGATCTAGATAAAATGAAAAGAGACAACGGTTTCATTTTGAGCTGGACCGATAGTTTTTGATACTTTAAACCAAAACTGTTAGCCTTATATATTAAAATGAAAAGTTATTTTGTAATCCATAAGCCTATGTCTCACACCGAACAGACTTGGACAGTGGCAGAATAAATGTTCGACCGTTTCAGTTTCCTCCTCATCTTGACATGACCCTTTTGCTATAGCCATGGAGATGAGCGACCCTGATATCTTCTCGTCATATCTAGCCAGGAGACTTCATCGAGTTGTCGATATACAAATCGATCGACTTGGATCTAGATGAGACGTTGCAAAGGCCTGGAACACAACAAATCTTGATCGGCGGCTTTGATTTTTATACCCTCAGCCATATGGCTAGAGAGGGTATATATCATTTGATACGGCCTCATCGAAATAATGGTTTTAGAACCTAGGTCTCTTTGGACCAAATCTGTTTCAGGACATTTGCAGTCGATCTAGCGATGTCCGTCCGTCTGTCTGCCTGGCTGCGCACCAGGGTAACTCTCGAAGGGAGCATCCGATTTGATCCAAACTTGGAACATCGTAATATTATTGTCAAACTTAGATCGAGTTTTGCTTTACTCTTTTTTCAGATTCTCGCTTATTCACTATCCGCTATTCGTTTCCTTCTCTTTTCTTTATTCTATTCTCCGCTTCTTTCAATTAGGATGAACACAGTGGACCAATAGGTCACCGAGTGGAGTGGTTGTTTATACAACCGCGCATCCTTTAACCTAACCTAACCTAGACCGAGTTCGGAGATCGGTCTACTTGTTCTGGTATCTTCCCCACAAAATTTCAACATTTTCAAAGAAAATAATTTACTGCACAGAAAAAGAGAAAGGATAATCCGGCACTGCTTTAACTCTGCAAATCCTATTATTTGCATCAGTGCTAGGTCATGTGCGAAAATGGACCATATCGGTCCACTCCATCCGGTACGTCCCCCGCAAAGAGTTGACCTTTGAATAATTATTCCTCTTATAAAATGTGATGTAAGTCTGGTGTGAAGATGGAATATATTTGTCCACTCCTTCAAAAATTTGAATATTGATGAAGCTCATAAAATACGATTCCATTCTGACTTTGCACATCTCAATATTTCCAAAAATATAGGATCTGTTAAGAATATGGTAGAGATCGAACCATTCCTTCTGGTACAGGAACGATTACAACATCCGAAATAAGCATCCCGTTCTCTTCAAATTAAACATTTCAAAATATTTGTTTAACCCAAGATCTGGTGTGAAGATCGGATATATCGGTCTACCCCTTCGGGTACCTCGGATAGAGTTCGGATCATTTCTTCTATAATGTTTGTCGAAGCTTATGTATATTTTTGTATTCAACTGATATAGCCTTTGAATTTCACGAAGTTCATTTACTAATTTCGTAATAAACATAGTATCGTAACATATTTATTAAAACATATATTTTCTTTATTTTTTATATTAAAAATCCAAAAGCAAAAAAATATTATTATTTCTAAAATCCTCTACAATCTCAGTCTTCGCTATCATCGGACTCGGCTTTGGAAACTTTAATTTTAGGATTACTGCCGTAGGCCTTTTTTTCCGAAGAAACCATACGAGATGAACGAGATTGAATGCTACGTTGAGCACTACTAGAACGTTGGAATTGTGATGGCGATGGAGTATTTCGGCGATTTTTTGCGAATAGTTCCTGACACGATAGGGCAGCAGTTAGGCGACGTGTGTGTGCAGGCAATGGCATATGCGGATGTAGTTTAGGTGTTAATTCACTATCTTCCTCGTGTTCTCCGACATCCGATGCAACCATCGGCGACGAACGATGATAAGTCGGTGTAACTTGACGAGGTGTTATGATAATTGGACGTTTATCACTTAGTATGAATGAGCCATCGGGCAATGGATACAGTTTTTGTTTGGACATGCTGTTTTCATTTAAACTAATATCGGATTCCGATTGATTTTCATCAACATTTGAATTTGAGTTATCCAAAACATGTGAATCATCAGCCAAGTGGAAAGATGCTCTTGAGCCCATTACATTTTGAGGGCTATTCATGGAAAGTTTTGATTTCGATTTTATCTAGAGAATATACAAAAAATGTTAAAACATTTAAAATAAATCTTTGAGATTTCGAGATATTATCTAAATAACTATATTCGACGGTTGTTAGGAAATGTAGTCATCTTTAAAATATTGCTAATACCCTGACCCGTAAATATGTCACAAATTCCTTCACAGGACCTTCGCTAATATGACAATTATTCAATTTCTGAATATCTTACCTTCCATTCTTTAGTTTGTGGGCTGCTTATGCGCCATTAAAAAATCTAAGATTTCGAGATATCATCTAAATAACCATATTCGGTAGCTGTTTGGAATTGTAGTTACAGCGTCATCTTTAAAATATTACTAATATCCTGGCTCGTAAATATGCCACAAATTCCTTCACAGGACCTTCGGTAGTATGAACTTTATTCATTTTCTGCATATCTTACCTTCCATTCCTTTGTTCGTGGGCTGTTTATGTGCCATTCTTTACAATCCTCTCTTAAGTCTTTAGTCTTCAAATTGCTGCCACTGCCATATCGTGATTCCTTCTTATCCAGCGATGATGATTTTTTACCTCTAAAAGACATTATGTTACGCAGGACGCGGGGAAAATAATATAATATAATCGTCATGAGTATAACAGCAACAATGGCTTCCTTAAAACTACTCGAGATGTAAATCAAGGCCAAGGACATTAGTTGTAGCAACCATTTGATAATGTTTTTTGAACGGCGATTCTTGGGTGGACCCCAGCGATAGCACAAAAAGAACGATATGAGACCGGTTATTCCGATGTACCAGCATACATAATTATGATATGTCATCATGATCATTTGTATATTATCCCAAAGCATGCGAATGACATAAATACCAACGGTCCAGCCGCCAATTAAAACTCCATACATCATGGCACGTCTACGCGAGGAATAAGATAAAACCGTAAATCACATTAAGGGATATTTAAATATTTTTGAAATCAAAGCAGACCTTGGCATCAATTTCCCCGAGAGCCATATTAACAGCAGAAAGGAAGAACAAATACCAATAATAATTCCAGTTATATAATAAAATATTGAATTTGTACTTAGTACGCCGGAAAACAGAAATATCGTTATGCCACCAAGCAGCAGCATGAGACGTACATAATCAACTTTTTCTTGCAACAAATGCACCTTGTACGGCTGAACGCTCTCGATACCAATACATTGTTGCGTAAATGGTGACAGCGATAAACGCGAACGTTTTTGAGAGAATAAATTGAAACTGAAAAGGGAACGGTGATCGTTGTAGTGTTCCTCGACTTCTTGAGGTGTGGTGCCCTCATATTGAGTATAATCATCTCCATCGATTTCTAAGACCAGCTCAATCGACTCCAACAGACGGCCTAATGTTTTTGGTTCGCCGGAATAGCAGTAGGTGTTCAAGTGTTTTTCAAAGAAACCACGTTTCAAGGGCTTAAAAACGTACGTGGAATTAGCTTCCATGAAATGGACTGAAACAGAAACAATATCGATGCCTATTCACACACACTAAACATGTCAGACTAACCTTTAAATTTGTCTGGAGCTCTTGCCACTGTAGGAATCGATTCTAACCCATCTTCAGCTAAGGATATTTGTATTAGCAATGAAAGAAATAACACCAGCAAGTCCATTTTGTTTATTTTATTAAACTATTATCAATATTGTCCATTTGTTGTAATTGGTAATTGGTTAAGTTGTGTCATGGAATTCATATGTCAATTTGAAATGATAAATAATAACTGTTGTTTTCCCGATTAAAATGTCATCGATATTCGATAACTTGAAATTACTACACAGAGACAAATAAGCGATCTAAACTAGCCATGGGATAAAGTGAGATATTAATAAGAAATTACACTACACCAGAGACTTTCCAAAAGTTTGTTTTAACATATGATGGTCTGTTGCAGATTTCCCCTTTATGAAAAAATAAGAAAATATTCTTCAGTTTTTGTTTTCATAGAACAAAAATCTAACAAAATTTAATGTGAAATTTAAACTTTTATAAAGGAAAGAAATGTCAAATGAAAAATTTTATAAAGAAATATTGGCTTAACTCTAGTTTAGCAAAAACTCTTCAATTTTTTCGAAAATTTTTTCAGTGGTAGGTATTTTAACCCTGATCTCGGAAAACTATTTTTTTCTTGGGGGGCGGACCTGGGACCCCAGAATTTTGACCCGAAAGTCCGGGTTTGAGACCCCGACTAGACCCGGATCCACTTACCCGATATAGACAATATGGGTATCGTTGGAAAGCTTATGAACCGGCTGCCGTGGGCCTTATTACTTTATTCAATATATAAGTTGTATTTTTTTATTTGTTTAAATATTGTATGTATAACTAGCTGGCCCGGTCTGCGTTGCGGCCCGTACTTTTAGTCTTTAAAGCATAATAAATCACAGATCTGACTTATGTAGGCGGCACAATTTTGATTATAAGTAATAACTTGATTATGTATAATGACTAAATATAAATTAATATTCATGGCAAAAATTATAATTACCGTCGGTTTTACATATTTTGATTAGCCTCATCTTATTTTTCAGCTATAGCCTTTAATTTGAGTATTAAATACCTATATGATAAAGAACATCTATCATCTAATTGTTTGTCATTTAAATTGTGCGGTGGAGACAATAAATAATAATTTTATAATTTCGTATTTTTTTCATGTTTCTGCCACAATTTCCGACTAAATGAGTCCCAGATTGACATTTCGGAGTTTATTTCTTTATAAGAAGAGGTTTTCTTCCCCCTTAGAAACAAAGATGTCAAATAAGGGCCAAAAAATTAAAAAAGTGGCCAAGACCCCGAAAATACCTTAAATCATATGATGGTGATATCAAAACGTGATAATTTTTTGCAAAGATGGTTTCTTCTTAAATTATCAACATAAGCTAAAAATAGTACGAAAAATATGGTTAAAATGTAGAATATACTTGAAATCGGGTTGTTCCGTTATCAGGTGTTATGACCCATATCATGACCTGCCAAAGCGATTAAAGGTATTTTGTATTCTTTATAGTCGGTATTTGACTGATTGCAGTCCCAATGTATTTTGCATTTTGTGTTCTCATTTGACAATTTATTGTCATATGAAAGAAGCAGGTCCACTTTTTGAAATTAACCCCATAATGCTTCTTCGGTCATTTTTGTTTGTTTAAATGTGTTCGCATCTTCCAGCTGCAGCACGATGTAGGTCCTGGAGTAGAAAGCATTTAACATCGTATTGCGCCCTCATTTCATTTTTAATATTATTCATTCAGAATTCAAACCAATAAAAAAATGTACACTTCAATATAGAAAAAAGAAAAAGAATCTTCAACTGGTTTGCTGATTTTTTTTGCGGCAAATTTTTAAAGTATTAGAAATGATTGTTGAGGCACGAGGATCGTTTAAGTTTAACAATTCATGTTCTTTATTTAAGAAGAAGTAAAAGACAACTAACTGAACGTTACAACAGTAAACTATATTTATTACATGGAATGTTAGGATGATGTATGTGATGCATGTATAAGAGTATATGTGTATTTGTACAATGTACATAAAAACAATGTTGCCACATCTAATTCTATTATTAATCATTTGGGTATTCTCATGGGTTACCGTGCTCATGTGATGTACAATTGCAAATACCAACACTCCTCCTCAATTGTACACGACTTGTGCCAAGGTTCTGAATTTCTCCAGCTTTGACAATGGTAATGGTTTAGTCAGCATATCAGCAAGCATTTCTTCGGACTGGCAATAATTACATTCGATGACCTTTTTATCAATATAATCCTTTACGAAGTGATATTTCGTGTCAATATGTTTTGTTCTATTACTTAATTTCTCCTCCTTGATTAAGTTTAGGCAACTTCTGTTATCTTCGTAAATTGTCGTCGGTTGGATTTGTTGACATCCGAAGTCTGCTAAAACATTTCTCAACCACTTTGCTTCTTTTGCAGCTTCCGACAGAGCAATGAATTCAGCTTCGGTTGTAGACAGAGAGACAAGTGTTTGCTTTTTACAAGCCCAGCTGATTGGACAATCATTCAATAAAAACAAATATCCAGAGTTACTTTTCCGGTCAATTCGACATTCAGCCCAATTAGCATCAGCGTATCCGATTAAAGTATTCGGAGTAACAGTCTCACAACTAAGTTTCAAGTACATGTCTACAGTGCCTTTAAGATATTTCGCCACACGCTTCAGCTCAATCCAATCTTTTTGAGTAGGACAACTTATTTTCTTTGATAAAATGGATATACTGGCAGCAATATCAGGACGAGTGTTAACAGCAACATACAGCAAAGAGTCCAATAAACTTTGATATTCAGTATTTCTTAACAAGGGTTCTGAATCTTCTTTTCCATATGAAGGTTCTAACGGGTACTTTGCGATTTTAGAATCTTTAAGGCCAAATGTGTTAACTACCTCATTGATGTATGCCTTCTGCCCAATTAGAAATTCACCACTGCTTGTCCTCTTGACTTCAATTCCTAAAAATGTTGTTACCGGACCGAGATTCTTAACTTCAAAATGATTGTTCAACATTTTACCAACATCCGCAATATGATTTTAATTTCTCGAAGATACCAACAAATCATCAACATACAGCAATATAAATAACTCTTCCCCATTGATGATTTTGGTGTATATACAAGGATCCGCTTTGCTTCTCGAAAAACCATTATTAATCAAAATATCATTAAGAGCATTGTTCCAAACGTTTGCTGCTTGCTTCAAACCATAAATACTTTTCTTCAGCTTACAAACCTTGTTTGAATCGCCCTTCACAAAACCAGGTGGTTGTGCCATGTATATTGTCTCCTTTAAATTACCATTCAGGAATGCACACTTGACGTCCATATGATGAATATGCATCTTGTTTTGGCCAGCAATTGAAAGTAATATACGAAATGTTGATTGCCGTGTTACAGGCGCAAAAACTTCATCATAATCAGTCCCATATTTTTGATTAAATCCTTTTGCAACAAGGCGAGCTTTATAGCGTTTAACTTTGCCGTCACAATTAGTTTTTAATTTGTAAATCCACTTGCATCCTATCACATTGGCTTTTTCAGGTTTAGTAACCAACTCCCATGTATCATTTTTTATCATAGAATCGATCTCCTCCTGCATTGCAGCAGACCACTTTTCTTTTTGTTTTGACAAAACAGCTTCCTTAAAAGACTTTGGTTCAATTAATGATTCAGATTCCATAACACATGCTGAGTATCGAGCAGGGCGGACACCTTTATTTTTCCTTGAAGATCTACGAAGGGTACTTTCGTGATTACCATTGCTTGTAGTAGGCACCTCTTCTTCATCCTCAGTAAAATATTCCAAATCGCTACTCAAACTACTGTACGAGCCAACAGGAGAGTTAATCGCCACTGCTTCTTCCTCTTCCATTTCCCGTTTTGACGAAAGGTTGATTTCTATTTGACTTGGTTCTTTGACTTTATCGCTTTTATCTTCAATGGTGTCATTTGAATTTACAAATCTAAAATCTCTGCTTATTGTCACTCTATTGGTATCGGTATCAACAAACCGCAATCCTCTGCTTTCTTCGTCGTATCCCATGAAAGTTAAAAGCTTGGATTTATTGTCCAACTTTTTTCTTTGCACATGGGGTATCAAAACATAAGCCTTTGTTCCAAACACCTTAAAATTGGCTATATTCGGTTTTGAACCTTCCCATCTTTCGTACGGGGTACACGGAACAGAATTTGAAATCAATCTATTTTGCAGATAATTAGCACACATCACTGCTTCGCCCCAATACTGTTTAGGTAATTCAGCTTCTTCCAGAAGACATCGGGCCATTTCCAATAAATACCGGTTTTTTCGTTCAGCCACGCCATTCTGTTGCGGGCAGTAGGGAACAGTGAACTGAGGTTTTATGCCACGACTAGAAAGAAAATCAGCCAATCGTCTAGATTTATACTCCCCACCATTATCTGATCTGAAGCATTTTGGATACCTTCCAAATTTATTTTTGACCATTTCAACAAATGCCTTCAATTTTACAAAAACTTCTGATTTTTCATGTAACAGATATACAACGGTGTAACGGCTGTAATCGTCAATAAATGTCAGGATATATTTCTTCTTTCCAGGTGTTATTGTTTGCATGGGTCCACAAACGTCTGTATGGATAACTTCCAACACTTCCCCAGTTTTTGACTTTGACATTTTTGGAAAGGGTTTTTGAGTCAATTTGCATTTGGTACATACCTCACAAGTCTTTCTTACGCCACAGTCCACGATGCTAAAATTATTTTCCAGCTTACCAACTTGCATAGATCTAACCGTATTAATATCTCTGTGTCCAAACAATTTATGATAATAATGTTGACAACGATCCATTTTGCAGGAAACAACGTTTACCTTCTCTGTGCTTTTACAACGCAATTGATACAAATTGTTGACCAAATCCGCTAATCCAATTTCCAAATCCTTATCGTCGCGTATTCTGCACATATTACCAGAAAACGTAAATGTATAACCCTTAGTTGACAACTTTTTCACCGACAATAAATTTCCTTTAAATGATGGAATGTATAAAACATCGCCAACAGTAATGACTACTTCAGACCCTTTGGCATTCACCATCGATACTTTACAAACACCTTTACCATTTGAATAAACGGCATCACCATTTGCTACGGTCACCTTCTCACACCACGATGTATCAAGTTCCACAAATTGATATTTATCGCTACAAATATGGCACGTTGCTCCAGAGTCAACAACCCATTCACCTTCAGCACCGTTCATTATGAAACATGCATTTTCCATACATACATTTTCTTGTGCGATTTTAGCTTTGTGTTGATCCGACTGCTTATTTTTTAACTTCCAGCAATTCTTACGAATGTGCCCAACACCGTGACAATGATGGCAAATAATTTTCCTTTTGTTGTGTGCAAACTTATTTGTTGCTTTCAAAACAGAGTCTTCGCTCACTTGCCTTTTCTTTAATTTCTCGTGCTCTTCCAATAATTTATTTTCCACAACAGTCATTGTGAGATCTTTTTCATCCCTTACCTCAAGAGCAGTTATCAGAGTGTCATATGTAGCAGGCAGGCTACTCAACAGCATAGATATTATCCATGACTCAGACAATTTTTCACCCAACGATTGCAACTTTGTAAACATCAACTTCATGTTTGTTATATGGGAATCCATATCTTCCCCAGGTTGTAGCTTGAGTTCACAAATACTCCTCATAAGTTTCACTTTGTTACTCAAAGAAGATTTTTCATGATACGATTTAAGTGTATCCCAAGCTGCTTTTGCATTTGCACAATTTGCAATGCGATGCACTTCACTGTCTTCAACAGCTAATCCAATCAGAATTGTTGCTTCAGTGTCACGCTCTATCCATTTTTCATCAGGAACCGCCGGCACAGGATCACTGATAACGTCCCACACTTTTTCCTTCTTCAACAACAGCTGCATTCTATATTTCCACAACTCATAATTATCCCTGTTCAGCTTTGTGAACAACAATTTTGAGTCTGCCATGATTCGCTCCAATCAGGTAATTTTCACGATAAATTTCACAATAAAATTTGCAAATATGAACAAATAGCAGAATCCAGGTACCAAGAATATTTAATTCAATTCTCCAAGAAACAGCGAAAAAAAAAAAAACAAAATCCTCTCTAGATGCGATAGCCTGGGCCCATAACCTATTAGAAATGATTGTTGAGGCACGAGGATCGTTTAAGTTTAACAATTCATGTTCTTTATTTAAGAAGAAGTAAAAGACAACTAACTGAACGTTACAACAGTAAACTATATTTATTACATGGAATGTTAGGATGATGTATGTGATGCATGTATAAGAGTATATGTGTATTTGTACAATGTACATAAAAACAATGTTGCCACATCTAATTCTATTATTAATCATTTGGGTATTCTCATGGGTTACCGTGCTCATGTGATGTACAATTGCAAATACCAACATAAAGGTCCTTACGAAGTTTGTCTGTAGAATGTACTATTATTTTGAAATTCGATTCCATAGAAAAATTGTCGATTTTTCCCGTTTTTAGAATTTTCATATAAAGCGACATTTATTGTCATATGAAAGAAGCAGGTCCACTTTTTGAAATTAACCCCATAACGCTTCTTCGTCATTTTTGTTTGTTTAAATGTGTTCGCATCTTCCAGCTGCAGCACGATGTAGGTCCTGGAGTAGAAAGCATTTAACATCGTATTGCGCCCTCATTTCATTTTTAATATTATTCATTCAGAATTCAAACCAATAAAAAAATGTACACTTCAATATAGAAAAAAGAAAAAGAATCTTCAACTGGTTTGCTGATTTTTTTTTTCGGCAAATTTTTAAAGGTCCTTACGAAGTTTGTCTGTAGAATGTACTATTATTTTGAAATTCGATTCCATTGAAAAATTGTCGATTTTTCCCGATTTTAGAATTTTCATATAAAGCGACATTTATTGTCATATGAAAGAAGCAGGTCCACTTTTTGAAATTAACCCCATAACGCTTCTTCGGTCATTTTTGTTTGTTTAAATGTGTTCGCATCTTCCAGCTGCAGCACGATGTAGGTCCTGGAGTAGAAAGCATTTAACATCGTATTGCGCCCTCATTTCATTTTTAATATTATTCATTCAGAATTCAAACCAAAATAAATAAATAAAAAAAAATGTACACTTCAATATAGAAAAAAGAAAAAGAATCTTCAACTGGTTTGCTGATTTTTTTGCGGCAAATTTTTAAAGGTCCTTACGAAGTTTGTCTGTAGAATGAACTATTATTTTGAAATTCGATTCCATTGAAAAATTGTCGATTTTTCCCGATTTTAGAATTTTCATATAAAGCGACATTTATTGTCATATGAAAGAAGCAGGTCCACTTTTTGAAATTAACCCCATAACGCTTCATCGGTCATTTTTTTTTTTGTTTAAATGTGTTCGCATCTTCCAGCTGCAGCACGATGTAGGTCCTGGAGTAGAAAGCATTTAACATCGTATTGCGCCCTCATTTCATTTTTAATATTATTCATTCAGAATTCAAACCAATAAAAAAATGTACACTTCAATATAGAAAAAAGAAAAAGAATCTTCAACTGGTTTGCTGATTTTTTTTGCGGCAAATTTTTAAAGGTCCTTACGAAGTTTGTCTGTAGAATGTACTATTATTTTGAAATTCGATTCCATTGAAAAATTGTCGATTTTTCCCGATTTTAGAATTTTCATATAAAGCGACAACGGATAAAATCTATAAATAACAGTTTTATCCGTTGCGGCTTTATACTACCCAAAAAAACCTACTATGATGTGTAGGACTCAAAAAAAAAAAAAAAAACACTACAAATGTACATTCGAAAAAAGGAAGTCAAAATGGAAAAAAATATGCATTACTATTGTACATTTTAAAAAAATGTTCAAATTTCACATTTTTACGCGATTTTTTTGGATTTTATTCTTTTCTGCCAAGAGGCAATTCCGAATTTGTCTAAATCGTTAAAATCAGACCGGCGGTCTTTATGTTATAAGAGTAGTAACTAACACAACTTTCTTTTACATATAGAGAGATAGATTTAAAAGTAGGCGCGTTCCTCAGCCCCTAAATAAGTACTTAGGGTTGAATGGAAAGCCAACAGCATCTCGTGTAATAATTCTCAAACCGATATCTTCGCTATTTTGGCAAATATAAAGATTTTAGATAAATCGTAATAGTGGGCGTAAAAGGAGGCGTGGTCAATAATTTTTTTCTTTAAAAACCTAACTCGGGGTATGACGAACGTTTGTACAAAAAATTATGCAAATCGGTCCAGCCGTTTTCAACTGATTCCATTACCAACAAACAACAATTGATTTTTATATATAGGTTAAATTCATAAAATTGAATAATATTAAGTTTTGTTTTTTAAAAAATATAAATGTATAAGTAAAAAAATGTGTTCACAATAGCAATATTATTTATTTAGATTTTCATTTAGTATAGTTGTTATTTTTGTAATATATTTTCTTCTTCTTTCTTCCGTTTTTTGTGATCTTTTCTTTTGTTGTTAAAGTAGAAATGTAGCTTAGTTAGGTTCATTTGTTGTTATGTTTTATTTGAATGAATGTTTTGTAATTTTTGCTGTAGTTTATGTTTATGAAATAGTATTTTTAAATTGTTGTTTTTTCTTGTATAATTATATTAGAGTGTTATAAAACAAGGGTTTCCATCAATGATTAAATAAAAATGTTGCTGTAATGAGCCATATTAACAACAGAAAGAAAGAACAAATACCAATAATAGTTCCAGTTATATAATAAACTATTACATTTGTACTCAGTACGCCGGAAAACAGAAATATCGTTATGCCACCAAGTAGCAGCATGAGACGTACATAATCAACCTTTTCTTGTAACAAATATACCTTGTACGGCTGAACGGTCTCGATACCAATACATTGTTGCGTAAATGGTGACAGCGATAAACGCGACCTTTTTTGAGAGAATAAATTGAAACTGAAAAGGGAACGGTGATCGTTGTAGTGTTCCTCGACTTCTTGAGGTGTGGTGCCCTCATATTGAGTGTAATCATCTCCATCGATTTCTAAGACCAGCTCAATCGACTCCAACAGACGGCCTAATGTTTTTGGTTCGCCGGAATAGCAGTAGGTGTTCAAGTGTTTTTCAAAGAAACCACGTTTCAAGGGCTTAAAAACGTACGTTGAATTGGCTTCCATGAAATGGACTGAAACAGAAACAATATCAATGCCTATTCACACACACTAAACATGTCAGACTTACCTTTAAATTTGTCTGGAGCTCTTGCCACTGTAGAAATCGATTCTAACCCATCTTCAGCTAAGGATATTTGTATTAGAAATGAAAAAAGCAATACCAGCAATTCCATTTTGTTTATTTTATTAAACCACTATCAATATTGTCCATTTGTTGTAATTGGTAATTGGTTAAGTTGTGTCATGGAATTCATATGTCAATTTGAAATGATAAATAATAACTGTTGTTTTCCCGATTAAAATGTCATCGATATTCGATAACTTTTAAATTACTACACAGAGACAAATAAACGATCTAAACTAGCCATGGGATAAAGTGAGATATTAATAAGAAATGACATTACACCAGAGACTTTCCAAAAGTTTGTTTTAACATATGATGGTCTGTTGCAGATTTCCCCTTTATGACAAAATAAGAAAATATTCTTCAGTTTTTGTTTTCATAGAACAAAGATCTAACAAAATTTAATGTGAAATTTAAACTTTTATAAAGGAAGAAATGTCAAATGAAAAATTTTATAAAGAAATATTTTTCCCCAGGAGCAGGTCGGCCAAGAAAACTGCTTTTGACAAAAAAGTTGATTTTACGATATTGTGATTTTACTTTCTTTGAATTTCAAACCACCAGATGAGCTTATAGACCAATCTAATGCATGCCATGAACAAGATCCATGGTAGAAAAATACAGGTAGATGCATCACGCTTGGGAACATTGATATGTCAAAAATTTTTAAATGTTTATTCAAATATAAGTAGATTTTTATATGTTTCCTTATACGACATCGTTCGGAGGTTATTATAATTAGGAATTTCAACATTTTCAATTGCAAAATTGTTTTGACAGTTCATTGTCCCAGCAGCTGTGTCGATTCGTCTACCTATATTCTTCTACCATGACAAGATCTTAATGTCATCAAAGGAATACAAAACACTTCTCACTTTTTCAACTTTTGTTTATTACTTTTTTGTTGGGGAAATTTTGGCTTCGGTTGTTGCTTTTTAGAGTTATCAAGTTTTTGTTTCTTGTTTCCCTTTTCTTGACTTTTTAAGATTTGCATTTTGTGTTTACGCGATTTGGGTAAACGTACTGATGGCTCGGGGTTTTCTTCCTCCTCATCACAGTCGTCACTGCTTTCTTCACTTGTTTCGTTTTCTTCAACTCCTTTGTCATTTTCCTCCTCCGCATCGTCGCTGTCCTCTTCTGCTACACTGTCAGCATCATTTTCTGTATCATCATCATCCTCATCTTCGTTGTCATCCTCATCCTCATCTTCTTCACCATCGCTGTCCAATTTCGAATCATCTTCATTGTCATATTCAATCGTCACAATACCCCTGGGAACAGGCATAGCCTTTGGTTTTATAGGTTTAACATCCTTCGCCTCTTCAATTGTACTGCTTATAATATAATTTGTACCAAATTGTTCCAAATCAAGCACTCCCAGACATGTCGGGCGACATCCAATGTTGGTAGATGCTATCTCCTTGAGCTTTTGTTTATTTTTTATAATTTGCCATACTTTTATTTCGCCCGAACTGAAAGAAAGAATATCATTAAAAATAGTTTAAAAAATAAGCTATGTTATACGAACCTTGATGCTGTAACCAGATTGTCCTTGAACGAATGCATAGCTTTCACCCGGCTATTGTGAGCAACAATTTCCTGACAATACAAAAGAACATTTAGGAACCACATTTATAATTTTTATGCGCTTAATTTTAGCTTACCTTTTCATCTTCACTATCCACTGTTAGCCATAAAATTTTACCATCTTCAAGACCAACTAGGCACACGTCGTCCGCAATCCATACCAAACATATGGGTTTTGATTTTGTCTTCTGTGAACGAACAACGTCAGCTGTTTTTATAGACCAAAATTCAACAACTCGTTGGCCAGTTAATGTAAAATAATCGCCATTTGGGGACCATGTCAAACAATCGGGCTGAAAGCCCAAAGTGTTGCGACTTTTAAGATTAGTTTTGTAAGCCACACGCCCCTTAACTAAATTCCATGTTCGTAAAACTAAATCTGAACCCAATGATAAGGCCAGCTTGCCGCTAGGATGGCAGCTAACATGAGTAACATTGGAACCGCTGTGCGCCTTTTTCCATGTGGCATCATTAAACCATGTTTTCAAGCGTGTGGCCACCATACGTCCATCGTCGGCGGCAGATAGAAGATGAGTGCCGTCTGGTGTGAATGCCAAAGAATTGACTGTACCATCATGTGAAAGTAAAATCTAAAAAAATAAAAATGCATTCTTGGGTTATTAATCTTTCATACTAGGCATAACGCATACATGCAGGACTTCACGTTGTCTCGTTCCATTTACAAATCAATTACCTGGGCCTGTTTTCTTGTACTCATATCGTAAATAAATATACGATCATCGGTAGCTCCGCTAGCCACCCATTGATCTTTGACAGCAACACATCTTATTGATCCTGAATGGGATTTATCAGCAAATGTTTGAATAATTGCCGGTTTGTTATCCTAAGAAAGAATTATAAAAAATGTAAACAGTGCTTTATGCTTTGGTCATCAGAGCCACTCACCTTAATATCAATTTTGTAGCCCAGCAAGAACTCTTCGTATGTGCCAATGATTATTTCCATATTGACACTCATCTTTCTTTGTAATGTGTTGTATATAATTTTTAATTCGACAATATATTTTGTTTTTCACAAGTTAAAAGTGCACGTGTTGTTTACAATTGATCTTTGACAGGAACATATCGACTTCCGATTAATCGAATAATCGACCTTTAGTACTGGTTCACTTGGTTCATTGTTCAATTTTTACACTATTCACTTGTTGCATCTAATACTAAGTTCACATAGCACGTGATTCACTTTCTATTCGTTGTTCGATCCAAGGTGGATTAATAAGGTGTATGCATCAATAACAACATTGTTGTTATAGAAACTAAAAAGTCATGTTGCCAATTAGTTTTGATTTAAATAACAAACATGACAAACATTCCGGACAACCATTTGGAGAAAATACTAAATGTTAGGCAACCGTCGCGAGCTGAAACGCACTAAAAATGTCTACATAGCATGAACGGTTTTATATTCTATATCTCTTTGGAAAAAGTCTAGAAATACCTGTCCGGCATACGATATGGAACAATTAAAATATTGCTGTCAATCTCTGATGGAGTTGGGTGGTGGGCGGTATTGCTTCTTTTTTGCTATTACAAAAATTGACATTTTTTCCTAAATAAAAATACCCAAAATAGTTTAAACTTTCCATTTAATAATTAATCAGGCCTAGACCAGGGCCTCAATTCTTGTTCTATGAAAATGTAAAATGAAAACTTTTATAAAGGAAAGAAATGTCAAATGAAAAATTTTATAAAGAATTCATATCATTTTATATTTTCATAGAACAAGAATCCAGCCCCAGGTGCGACAATGGACAAGGTCAAGATTGAATTATAACTCTCGAAAAGTGTGAATCAATGACCGATTTTATTCAAACTTGGCACATCCAAAATCTTTTACCTATTTTCTTCGATATCATAATTGAAAAATCGGTTACCGTAGTAAAAACTTTTACATTCATGCAGTTCTGGAACAGACCATACATGTCCGAATAATATGTGATATGTAGGTCTACTCTACCTTGTAAATCAACCACAAAGGGTGTACATAAATGGTCAATGCAACATCAAAAATGTAAATCTACATAGACCATTTTCTACCGTTTATCGCGAGGTACTGTTAGATGATGTTTATACCAAAATATTGACCTGCATAAGCAGCTATTTGAAAGGGTTATTTTTTCCCTAATATGAACTCATACGACCAATTAACATTAAATTCGGTTGAAAAATAAATAATTTAAATCCGTGGCCGGACAGTACTGCATTCGGATGTGGATAGACTGACGGACAGACATAGCTAAATCCACATAGTATTGAACAAGAATATATAATACACTTTGTGGGAACTAGAACGATTATTTCAAGGCGCTGCAAAGAATATGATAACCGTAATAATAAAGTGGACTCTTCTGCACGCAAACATGGTGGGTTTGACTCGACAGTCAATACAACTGCAGAAGCATCAGGAAACAAGCCCTCAAGTTCGGGCTGTTGGCGTCAGCAATAGCAATGATCAAAAGTCATCGTTTGTCAACATCTACGCGTAGAAGTGGCCTTTGGCCGATGTTAATTTAGACACTATTACCACCAAAAAAACAGCTTCTCTACAAACTCCGTTTCTTCAATATCTCTGGCAAATGCTCCCAAAAAGCCAAAACAGACTTCAAAAAGGTAAGGTTTTCCAAACAACATTTCAAATAAAAATAAAACAAAAATGAAAAAAGTTGAGAAACATATGATTGTCAATTACACCTTATTAAATACACCTTGGTTCGACCTTCAATTATCAAACATCAACTCATAGCCTGTTCACAGAACGTTTGTTGAAGGCAGACATGCCATCGCTACCCAGACAATCAAGTTTTTATTTTCATTTTCTTTTTTCGTACGTACCATAGTAGAAGAATACAGGTAGTCACATCGACACAGCTGGTGAAACAATGAACTGTCAAACCAATTTTGAAATTTAAAATTATGGAAGAAAAGTTATTCAAATTTGTAAAAATTGTTTAAAAATGAATATTATGAAATCCTGCGACTGGTGTTGTTTAAGACAACGTAAACGAATTTGCTTATTGAAAAAATAACAAATTTTTACTGACTTAAGTCAACTGGCTTCTTCATAATAGAACAAAGAATCCATGGTAGAAGAATTTAGGTAGACGCATCGACACACCTGCTGGGAAAATGATCGACACCCCTGCTGAAAATTGACCAATTTTGGAATTGAAGATGTGGAATGAAAAAAATATTTAAATTTGTAAAAATTGTTGAAAATGCGAATTATAATAACCTCCGAATGATGTCATATAAGAAAACATATAAAAATCTAATTATATTTGAAAAATTTTCACATATCAATGTACCCAAGCGTTGATGCGTCTTTTTTTACGGATTTTATTTTTTGAAAATTGCCAAGATCGTTCCAAATGGTGGAGGGTATTTAAAGATCGGTTCGGCCGAACTTACAGCTTTTTATTTATTTTTACTTGTTTTGCTTCAAGTTGACTTTTGTCTTACCTTAATCATTGCTTTGAACTAAATTTCCTCCTAAATAAAAATTTGCAAAATTGGTGTTTTGTATTTTAAATGTTTTATTGAATTTTTTTAATATTAGACTTGTTTTTGTATCATCTTTTTTATTCACTTGGCTTTGTTTTGCTTTGTTGTTGTTGTTTGTAACGTATTCTCCATAAACTTATATTTTCAATTTTTTTTATATAGTTTAAATTGTTTGTTGTTAATTAATAAGTTGGTTTTGTTGTTGTTGTTGCTGTCCTTATTACTTTATTCAATATATAAGTTGTATTTTTTTATTTGTTTAAATATTGTATGTATAATTAAATTCATAAAATTGAATAATATTAAGTTTTGTTTTTTAAAAAATATAAATGTATAAGTAAAAAAATGTGTTCCACAATAGCAATATTATTTATTTAGATTTTCATTTAGTATAGTTGTTATTTTTGTAATATATTTTCTTCTTCTTTCTTCCGTTTTTTGTGATCTTTTCTTTTGTTGTTAAAGTAGAAATGTAGCTTAGTTAGGTTCATTTGTTGTTATGTTTTATTTGAATGAATGTTTTGTAATTTTTGCAGTTGTTTATGTTTATGAAATAGTATTTTGAAATTGTTGTTTTTTCTTGTATAATTATATTAGAGTGTTATAAAACAAGGGTTTCCATCAATGATTAAAGGTTGAAATTTTCAAAAATGTTGCTGTAATGAATTAGAGAAGTTTGTATGCAACTTTGATAATGTTGGAGTTTTACTTTGTTAAGGCGAATATCATATGTTTACGATTTATTAGAGAAATAAACAAAATTAAATTGTAATTCTTCTATATTTTTTTAAAAAGAAAGTATACCAAAGAATGCAGATCCGTATCAAGTTTTTAAATGGATATTATATTTTTTTTTGGAAATATTTTGTTGCACTTTAATGGTTTGACGTGTAACAATTGAAAATCCCAAAAGAGTCTACCGAACCCCCTCTCTGTAATTTAAATTAACTCCTTGTTCCACAAAAAAATGTTATTGGATAAGCCCGTCGACATTGAAGTGTCCGTTTAGAATCTGGGTTTGGTGTACACTAAGAATGTATTTGTGGACAAAATCCTCCATTACTTTCATTCAAATAAGACTCTGATGGGACACGTCTTTTAATCGAGACAATATGTAAAGAAAATATTCTGGCTTTTGGTGATAAATGAAATTCTAATCGAACTGGAACACGGCGGGACAAAGGTCGTGGCTTACGACGATGTTGATTGCTGGGAAATTCCCTCAAACTGTTTCAGATCTTATGCAATGAGCGCTACAATGGACTTGGCGTAAACCCATCAAAAACTGAATTCGTACTCTTCACAGGGAAGCGGAAAATGCCAAACTTTTCGCTACCAATACTTGATGGTGTTATGCTAAGTCTTTCTTCGGTAGCCAAAAAGCTCGGTACCATCCTAGACCAGAAACTATGCTGGAAGAGGAGCGAGCAAAGAAGGGCTTAAATGCACTTTATTCCTGCAAAAACTCCGACCAATTCTAACCTATGGGGAGCTTGTTTGGTGGCACTCCTTAGGGAAAACCACCCTCAGTAAAAGCATTGATAACGTCCAAAGAGTTGCATCGCTTCTAACTACAGGCGCGTTTAGGAGCACACCCAATCCGCACCAGACATCCTACTCACCGTTAGGTTTATTTATAGAGGAAAAAGCTGCTACGTTTGCCCTGCGACTCAGCCCTTTGGACACTCCGTCATTCTCAAGTATGTGGGAAGCATAGTAAATCAGACTATAACTTGATATCCATATACCTAACAGAGACGGTATAGCTTAAGGCTCTAAAGACACTGAATACTGTAGGATTTGTCAGGACGAGGAAGAAATTGAGACGATGGAGCACTTACTCTGCCACTGCCCAACTCTTATAGGATTGAGACAGAGGCTACTGGGTAAGCAAATTCAGCCAAACTTGTCCTCCCTCTTCGACATCGAGCCAGCAGTCATTCTTCAGTTAGCCAGAAGACTAAAGTGACTAAGGACGACACGTTGATACACCGTGGATGCAAACCTACCAACTTCTATACTCTTTATTCAGATTCTCACTTCTTCACTATCCGTAATTCATTTCCTTTTCTTCACTGTATTCTATTCTCCTATCTTCTTAAATTAAGATGAACACAATGGACCAAAAGGTCTCCGAGTGGAGTGGTTATTTATACAAACGCGCATCCTTTAACCTAACCTATGTTGGTTGAAAGAATCCGGACAAGATATTTCAAAATCTTTAATGAAGGTGTATATAACTAAAAATACAATATAATTCTGAATCGATTTTCACTAAGTTTGACGGAAGTATTTTTATCTTTTATACCAAATAACATTGCTATAGATATATATCGGAGCCGAGTTCCGCCAAGTAGAAAAGTACGTCTCAAAATTTACTCCATTTGGGCTGATATTAACCATTATTTGCACAATAAACCTTAGCCGATCTCGATAAAATTTGACAAATGTATTTCCGAGCTCTATAAGATATCTGGTACCAAATACCGTTGTTGTCAAATGCATATAACGAATGTGAGGGACTTGAACACCAAATCGGATGAAACATATACAGGGTGAGATGAAAAAACTGCAACCAACATCGGTTTGCAGTCATTTCAAAGCCACGCGTCCGACAGCTGTTAAAATTATTCCAGTGACAGCTCATTATATTGTTTACAAGCGTACAAAAGCATTTTTGTGAGAATATTCCAGAAAAAAAATTATTCGTGATGGAATTCAAGCGTCATAGAGCGATTTCTTTATATTTGGCTGGAAAACCACAAGCAAATAGACTCAAAAGAGCTAAAGAGTTTGGTTTTCTCCGATTAGAAAACATTCGTTGTCCAGCAGTGACCAAAGAGGTCAGCTGAAATTGTGCACCTTCGGTTGGCCACCAGAACTCAAGTGCCGATCATGGTGATGGTGTGGGCCGCCATAACAGCCGATGGTCGCTCTCCGTTCGTATTAATCGTCTGTGGTATCAGAATAAATGCCAAATATTATCACGAAAATATTCTGCAGGGTGTATTAAAGCCTTGGACACGCAAACATTTTGGCCGAAGACCTTGGACATTCCAACAGGACTCAGCACGCGCCACCCAAGAATGGTTACAAAATGAGGTTCCTCGCTTCCACCTCGCCACCAAAATTTCCGGATACCAATCGGTTGGACTATTGCGTCTGGAGTATTTTGGAAAGCAAGATTGGCAATAAAAAATATCAAAGTGTCGATCAGCTCAAGCAAGCGCTTCGCCGGGAATGGGCCGCAGAGCAACATTCAGGTAGCGTGTGACGGTTTCATTGGCGGTTGAAAAACATATTTTGTGTCAAAGGTGACCAATTCGAACGAATCTAAACTTATTCTAAAATTTGATGCTAATTCCGACATTTTTGCTTTCATTCAATAAAATTTAAAAAGTATGGCGTTTAATTTTGTTGCAGTTTTTTTATCTCAACCTATATACCCTCTGTAGCCATGTGGCTGAGGGTATAAAAATAAAACATGAAAAATATAGGGTAATTGTATTGACAACCCCTATAAAAGTAGTATGTAGTGTTTGAGATATGAAAACTTATTCACTAAAATATATAAAAGATTTAAAAAGGAAATTAATATGTAAAAATTTCTCCCAAAGGACTTAACTGCCATGATATAAAAATGATGACCTCGGAATTACTTTAACAACATCTGTTGCATATTCCGTTGTTTCCTTTTTATCACATTCCTATGGAGAATGATCACATTAGACCCGAAGTCAAACAAAATCATATGACACCTCTTATTAGGAATTACCTGTAAAATTACTTAAAAAAATCTATTTATTTTACTATACTTGATTCGTGTACGTTTATTTATGTATTAAATTCAGTTGAATATAAGTATTTGAAAAAGAAAACTGATGTTCGATCCATGGTTTCGTGGTGTTAATTGTTAAAATATTAGGTGTGTCCCTAAAATCCGTAACAATTGATGCAAATTGTTGCTGGAAGTCGTCTGTTAAGACAAAAGTTTTCCAAAAATTTGATGCTAATTCCGACATTATGGCTTTCATTCAATAAAATTTAAAAAGTATGGCGTTTAATTTTGTTGCAGTTTTTTTATCTCAACCTGTATACCCTCTGTAGCCATGTGGCTGAGGGTATAAAAATAAAACATGAAAAATATAGGGTAATTGTACTGACAACCCCTATAAAAGTAGTATGTAGTGTTTGAGATATGAAAACTTATTCACTCAAATATATAAAAGATTTAAAAAGGAAATTAATATGTAAACATTTCTCCCAAAGGACTTAACTGCCATGATATAAAAATGATGACCTCGGAATTACTTTAACAACATCTGTTGCATATTCCGTTGTTTCCTTTTTATCACATTCCTATGGAGAATGATCACATTAGACCCGAAGTCAAACAAAATCATATGACACCTCTTATTAGGAATTCCCTGTAAAATTACTTGAAAAAAAATCTATTTATTTTCTATACTTGATTCGTGTACGTTTATTTATGTATTAAATTCAGTTGAATATAAGTATTTGTAGAATATAAGTATTTGAAAAAGAAAACTGATGTTCGATCCATGGTTTCGTGGTGTCAATTGTTAAAATATTAGGTGTGTCCCTAAAATCCGTAACAATTGATGCAAATTGTTGCTGGAAGTCGTCTGTTAAGACAAAAGTTTTCCAAAAAGAGCGAATCGAGAGAACACTTTTGACAGTGTTTAAGAGTTTAAAAATCCTTTTTGGAAAGATTTCTTCTTGCAATCATTTACAACTCTTCTTCTTCTCGTCCCGGTAATTTATATTTGGGCAAGCAATTTTAAAACATCTTTATTTTGAAAATTGCAAGCATGGCTTAATAAGAAAGGTTGCTCCAAAGAAACAAGAAAAATGCAATTCTGTGATGGAGTCTTATTCTGTCAAATAGACTTTTAAATATTTATATTGGGGAAGCCCGCTAAAAAAGAATGGAATTTCGGGGTCATTCCACTAGATTGAATCTAAAATAGTAGGACAATACAGTTTATCCCAATATTGTAGAATGTTTTGCCCATTAAAATCGATAGTATGCAACTGAATTTGAAATAATTGAAATTTTTATTCAGAATAAGGACAGAATAAAGACATCAAAATAAAAATTGTATTTGGGGATAACTTTGCTCTACCTTCTGTTATTGTACCATGATTGCAAGCATCATTTTTTTTGGCTCATTTAATTTTTTTTCGGGTTCCATTTGATTATCTTTTTTTCTAACAAATCAATTCCTACAGGAAAAGTAGACCTGTTGCCATACACTAACAAATATGTTATTAACAAAAGTTGCATACAAACGTATTTGTTTTCTCTTAATTAGAAAGGAAAAAGGTAACATTTTTCGCATTCATAAGAAAAAAAGAAAGGTTTTTTTATTTCATAATTTGTTTATATCGTTGGCGAAGATCTCATCACCGTTTAAATATAATTTTATTTTCGCTCGTTTTTTTTTTCATATGTGTTATTTAAACATTCATATAATTAATATATTTATATAAAGAGAGGGATGGTTGTTGTTTGTATTTTATATATAACTATATATATTTCTCATAAACTTCTTTCGTTCAATATAATTTGATTTTAAAGCATTTTGCGTTATTGAAAGTGGAAATTAGTTTTGCTGAAAGTATTTTGTTGCAATTCTCTTTCATGTGTTTTGTTGTTGTTGTTCTTGTTTAATAATAATTCATTCATAAAATTGTTATTAAAGTTTTTTTCTCTTAGCGCACTAATTTGATTGGAAAAAGTTTTCGTTTGTTTAAATTGTTTTTGTTGCCTGTTTCTGTGTATGTGTGTGTGTGAGTCTGTGTGTATTATGATTTAAATAATGAAAATTCGAGTTGTTATTTTCAACTACAGTTTGTTTTTATTAGAACTTTATCAACTTTTTAGAGACTTTTAAGATTTTCTTCTTAAATGTTTGTTTTTTTTTTTGTTTTGTTTTGCTTATATTTTCTTTTGCAAATATATATGTATGTATATATGGATATTATAAGTACGTGCTTTAAAAACTAGAGCGTGTTTTTCTTTTAATTTTACTCTTAACATCCTTTCTCTCTTTTCATTTTCTATTCCTTTGTTGTTGATTTTCATTAATTAATTAAAGACTTATAGAGTTAGAATAGTTTTGTTGTCGTTATTATTAGCTTATTAAAGAATATTGACTTAGAATAAAATTATAGCTAAACTAATGTACTATATGACACAACATTGAACCCTTATATAGACTTTTTTAATATAACAAAAAGCGAAGGTTTTATAACGACTTCTGTGTATTAAATGCAAGAAACATTTGTTGTGGCCTGGTTATTAACAAAAATGGCCATAATTTGCAAAAATCCTTGTAAAACATTCACATTTTTGTTTTAACTACAAAAAAATAGGGGTACATCACCAACAAAAGCCGACCAATGACCCAGTGTCGGTTGTCCCTTTCATTGGTCTCTTACCCAGAAAAGCTTTACAGAAAAATTAACATTAAAAATTTCTCTAAAAAGTTACATATGTATTTACCGTTATAAATAATTAAAAAAAAAATAAAATTAAATAATTTCTTAACAACACACCATATACATATATATTGTAAAATTGAAAATTTTATTCATCTTTTTTGTTTTGTTATAAGGCATATTTGTTTGTTTTGTTTCATGTCATATCTAAAAAACAGCGTGCAATGATAACATAACCACAATTTCAAATATATTTTCTTCATATATATCTGGTTTCCCTCTTTCATTATTTGTGTGTGTTGATTTGTGGTATTCAATATAATGTTTTTGTTTTTTAATTACTTTTTTAATTTTTGTGATTTTTTTGTTTAATTTGTATGTATATTTCATAATATTTATAGAATCAATGAAGATTAAGTAAAATCTTTAATATATATATGTATGTTTGTCGCCTTTTTAATATTATAATAGTGGTTTTTTTTTGTTTCGTTTTACATTAGAAGAAATTGCTTTAAAATGTACGTTCTTTTTTTTTTTGTTTGTTCCTTTTGAATAGTTTTTTTTTTTTTTTTTGGTACACACCATTCTCTTCATTTCTCATTTTAGTTTCTTCTCGCATTTTTTTGTTACAAATATTTTGATTTTGTCATTTTTTATGTGTTTGCTTTCTTTTTGTTATTGGCTGAAGCAACTTCAGCAGCAGCAACAGCGTCTTTTGTTATCTTCATATGCTACTTGCCTCTATTTCAAACATCTCCAATTAATCCTTAAAATACATTTTAAAATTCGTTTAGATCTAACTGAAGACGCTAAAAGTGAGGCTAAATGTATATAGTTTATTATTAGATTAAAAAAACGTATATGATATTAGAACATAATATACATTTTATTAAACACAGTAATGTAGTGCCATCCTGTAACTAGTAAACGACAGAATTGCCGCAAATAATTGAAAAATGAAAATGATTTGTTTTGCAAATTTTTATTTTCTTACAATTTTGTTAATAATTTATTTTTTTCGTAATTAAGGAAAAGAAAAAGAATTTGCCGATGAACTTTCAATTCAATTCAAACACAAAGCATTTCAATTACCTCTGCCGGGGACGACGAAAAGTTACAGAATTCCACTACAGGCCAATATTTACACTTTGATGAATTGGATTACATTCTTTAAGAGAATTCGGGACAAAAGAAGGGTATATAGCTCCGTTATAAACCTGATATACTTTTTTATGGTCACGGAAATATACACTATTTTTATAGCGGACCGATGTATTCCATTTTCATACTTCATCTAATAGAGATAAAAATATTGGTATGTGCAAAATTTGAAGGTAATCAAGCATTTATATCCAATATTATGCTAAATCAATAAATTTCGATAAATTACATATTTATATTAGATTTCTGGTTAAGAGATTTATTGGTTATTCAAATTGTTGAACCTTGTGGGTGTAGTGCCAGAAGGAATGGTCCGATATGTACCATCTTTACAACAGATCGTTTTATGAGCTTCAAAATTTTAACCATTTAGAAAAGTACCAGAAAAGTAGACCGATATGTTCCATCTTCACGCCAGACCTTGGGTTAATAAAGATATTGTGATGTGTGTAATTTGAAGACAATTGGACACTTACATTACATTTTATAAGAGTTATAATTATTCCATGGAGTGAACCGATGTTGTCCATTTTCGCAACTGACCTAGCACTCATGCAAATTCATAAATCTTAAATTGGGACTGTACGAAAGTTGATATATTTTTTGCAAGGAGTCAATCAAAAGAAGTGAAAGATCACGAAACATTAACTTATTCCAAAAAAAAAAAAAACAAATATTCCAGTTATATCACATTATCTGTCACTATTCCTTGGAAATATTTTGTAAATCATGTCTATATCTTTGACACTTTGCGCCTCTAGACGGACCAAGCCGGTTGCATTCAAAAGACAACAGACCAATTAGACTTTCTTTCTATTTGTTAAAGACCCTACGAAGGCTTTATCAATGTTGTAGACAAAATCCCATAAAATGGATTTGCACAAGCGGTGGAAAAAACGGATGTATCCTACATTCTTTGATAATGTTAAGGCGATTGTATAACTCCCCCTTTATTGCTTTCGAATGCTCGATCGACATTGTTTCTCGTAACAAATAAAATAGTCGTCCTAATACCAGAAGTGCTCAGTGGAGCTTTAATGGTAAGGATAACAAATCCTTTAATACCTCAGTGGGATTCAGACAAGGAATTGTACTATCATCCACGCTATTCATCATACTCTTGGACTGGGTAATGGAAGAAACAAAGTCACAACTCCCTGATGATGACGCAGTGGAACTTTTTTTTTAGGTGATATTAATTCCGCTGATGAAATCTGTCTATTGACACGAAACTTCTCCGCTATGGAGGCAAAACTTATGAAACTATCCGAAAATCCTAATAAGTTCGGATTACAAATAAACTTCACAAACAATAAACTAATGCGTATCTGTTCAGAAATCTCAAGGCCAATAATCAATGGAAAAACTATTGAAGATGCAATGTCATTATCTTGGATGCACAATATCTAGACATAGTGGTTCTGTGGAAGATATAAAAGATAGTATCAGTAAGGCGCGATAAGTTTTCATGAAATGATATAAAATTTGGAGATTAAATATCATATCCAATAAAATAAAATTAGAAATATTCAACAGTAGCATCAAGACTGTTTTGCTGTATGGGTGTACTGCTGTGCAACGGTCCTATGATATTTAACCTTTAACTAACAAGGTGGTGTTAAATTTTTCTCTCTCTTCACATTTTGTTGAAATTCATTTCAAAATAATCTAACATTACCACCACGTCATAAAATACGTCACAAAATTTCACCTCAACAGATAAAGGTTAACAGAAGATTTTGACAAATCTCAACCCATATCTTGATGCAGAGCCATCGACAATTCTTTAACTGATCACACAGAAAGAATCTATTATTATTATCTAACATTGAAAATAAGGGACTCTTCAACTGAACCTTCCCTATTTGCTCTACCATCTCAATTTTATCTTTCCTCAGCTTATTTTAACAAAACCACTATAATCACTGAATTAGGCTACTCAAGCCGGTATATACCTATTCTTTGATATATACTGGCCTAACGTGTCCCTAAAATGCAAGCAATTCTGGGCGAACAAAAAACTTTCCTCCGCCAAATTTAAGCATTTGTAGGTGCTCTCTTTATCTTGTCTGCAAGTTTTGCTAGCGTTTCGGGTACGGAAATGGTGTTCAAGTAAAAAATTGTCGACTCTGGATCACAACTAAATGGTATAGCTAGTGTATATATATGAGGTCATTAGTGCCATTGAAAACAAGTTAGAGATAAATCCTCAATTCTGGGTCCCAAAACTTATTCAAATATAAAACACGCCCTGATCTGACTTTATAATGGCCTTGGTTACGAAACAGTGTTAATTGTTCGGCTAATTTTTTATTTTAATACGAATCTTTGAAAACCATCTGCGTGAAAATTTTGGCCATGTGTCCAATATTCCATTTGGCAAATATTGAAAAATGAGCGGGGGTAAATCCATTGAAATTCTGAAAAATGCAAGAACTTACACCGCAACAGAAAGAAAATAGACTCAAAAGAGCTAAAGAGTTGCTTCGCTTGGCCGAAAGTGGTGAACTGCGGAATTTGGTTTTCTCCGATGAGAAAATATTCGTTGTCCAGAAGTTTGTAAACAAACACAATGATCGCGTTTACTTGCCAAAGAGGTCAGCTGAAAATGTGCACCTTCGGTTGACCACCGATGGTCGCTCTCCGCTCGTATTAATCGACCGTGGCATCAGAATAAATGCCGAATATTAAAGCCTCGGGCAAGCAAACATTTTGGCCGCAGACCTTTAACATTCCAACAGGACTCAGTACCATCGCACTCAGCATGGTTACAAAATGAGGTTCCTCGCTTAATTTCCAGCGCTTCTCAATGGCCACTAAATCTCCGGATACCAATCCGTTGTTTTTACCTCAACAAGCAGCAGAGCGAAAAAAAAATAATGCTCATATATCCCCTTCACTTCTTAGACATACACTAATGTCGTCAGTGCCTACGTCATTAACCAAAATCGGAGTCATAAAGTCAACAGTAAATTGTGTACAATTGAAAATCAATTTTTTAAAGTTTTCATAGGTTAGGCAAATAAATCAGATAAACACTTTGTGATAAAATACATTATCAGTCACTGGGAAGGTGATAACTTTAATAAGATATTGATTTGTTTTCTCACATCCTGATGGAGAGAAAAATAGAAATTTTAATTGTCATTGCAGCTTGAGATATGGAATATAAATGGCTTTTAATACGAATCTTTGAAAACCATCGCCATCAAACAAATAATTTACATTGAAATTGTGATGCGAAAATGTTGGCCAAATTGTATGTAAAATAAAATATATTGTTTTCATATTTGTTCCGTATCAATTTGTTTTTTTATATATATATTAACAATTATAAATGCGCATTTTTTATTTTTGTTAAAAGAAACAAAACACAATTATGACCGATTTTTCTTTGTTTGTTTTTTGTAAAGTCAACTTAAAAAGTCTTTAGGTACAAATATATTTATAATAAACTTAGTATATAATACAACACTATACAGGAGAGTAGAAAAAATAATAGATTAGTTTTGCTTTAAGTTTTGGATTTTGTATTTTTTTTTTCGATTTTTTGTTTGTTTGTATGTTTGCTGTTACATGTTAATAAGGAACACAATAAACTACCAAAAATACACATATATTGTTAATATTTATTTAATTATTTATATATCTATGTATATATATATAAATTGGATATACATGTAATTTATATATATCTCGTTCTCTTTTTTTGTTTGTTTCTTTGAATATTAATTATAATAATAATAATTATAATAGTAATAATTAATTCATACACATAACAATAATTGTAATGATAATACAGTTGCTGTTATAATAGTATAAAGAATTGTTTAACAATTTGAGAGTAAAGCAAATGCATGATAGATTCGTTTAGAACGAAAAATAATTTCATTAATAAATTTTAGAAAAATAATTAAATTAAAAAATATATGTATATATATATATTTATGTTATCTATTGTTATGGATGAATATTGTTGTTTGTTGTTTTCCTTTTTGAAGGAGAGGTTGCGTGTTTGAGGGGGTCAGTGTAAGTGTTTTAAAAAAATATTGAGTAACATTAATTTGAAAACCTCCTTGATGTGATGTAACGAATTTTAATGTATATTATTTATCAACTGAATATTTAGTGGAATAAAATTCAATATTGCACTTCATTTAAGGGAAAAGATTAGTAAAATTAAAAAAAGAATATACAAAAGCTGGGAATTATTGAATAAAATACCTTAAAGAGTTTCGTGTAAATTTCGGAATGCCAATTATAAGATTAATTAAATTGTTTAAAAGACATATACATATATTTCATTCACCCCTTTATTGTGGATCTGTAGTAATACTCTGCAGTCTGATTATAGGCCATATAAAATGCATGAAATCACGATATCTATTGTTACAAAATCGAAGTCGTTCAAGTAGTTCCTAATTATTTGCTAATATTTCAAGAGACAAATTTACCCTTATTTGGCTTTTCTGATATTTACTGGGATTTGCTTTTAACACAATATACAATTCATGGTCTATTTATAGGTATTAAAGTAAATATGTTAAAGGCTAGATAAAGGTTATTTTTTATACCCTCTACCATAGTATGGAGAGTATATTAAGTTTGTAATTTCGTTTGTAAATCCTCGAAAAATACGTTTTAGACCCCACAGAGTATATCTTTTCTTGATCAGCATAAAATTCTATATCGATTTAGCGATGTCCGTTCGTCTGTGAAATCACACTAGCTTCCAAAAAGAACGAAGTAGGTTGATAAAATTTTACTCAAATGTATACTATGTCTATACTATGGACTTTTGGTATTGAAAAAGGGCCATGTAGGTCCACGTTTTGGTATAGCCCCCATATAATGGTAACTCCATATTTTCAGTATTTTAAAGATTTTAGCGACATTATTCACCGGATTTGCTTCAAATTTGGTATTTTCGTAATTCGTAATGGATACTACAGCCTATGATAAAAAATTGTCTATCCACGGTCCACGTTTTGGTATATCCCTCCATACAATTGTACCTCCCTATTACCGGTATTTTGATGATATTCACCGATTTTTTTTAAGTTTCGCATTTGAATATTGTAATGGCTTATGACAAAAGCTGTCTATGCAGGTCAACGTCGTCGTACAGGCCCTAATATAACGGCTACATTCGGTATTTTTAAGATTTTAACGGATTTTATTTTTTTGAAAATTGCCAAATTCGTTCAAATCGTGGAGGGTAATCAAAGTTTAGCCCGGTCGAATTTACAGCTTTTTTACTTGTTTGTAAGTAAAAACCTAATTCGCAAAATTTCCATTTCTCTGACTTTGGTTTTTATAGTGGTGGTGGTGATCTATATACAAGTACACCAAAAATTCACTTTATCTACCGGATTGATTCAAGAATATTTATACTTAGAACTGCCGGGCCGACTTTATGATACTCTACACCACTTTGCATATTTAGTAGAGCTTCACATAACAATTAAAAGTTTTTATGGGAGAATTAAATCATACAATCTATGATTATAATTACAATTTAAATTTCAAAGGTCTAAATATGCCGAAGCATTTGTATATTTTATTGCCCATTAGGTGCGCAATTAACTTGAATTCGGATAAAGATATATATGGGAGCTATATCCAAAACTGAACCGATCTTCATAAAATTTGGCAAAGATATTTCTGAGCTGTGTTTCATATATTTCCCTGAATATCGTTGTTACGGAGTGCATATTACTGCTGTGGGTAACAAAAATAACAAATCGGATGAACAATATATATGGGAGCTATAGCTATATCTGAACCGATCTTCACCAAATTTGGCATACTAGCTTCTAGACTCAATTTGGTCGTAAGTGCCAAATTCCATCCCATTTCCCCACAATAAAAGGTAAATCGGACGAAGTTATATATAAATCTTACCCGATCCCGATAAAATTTAGCAAAGGTATTTATGAGCTGTATTTGATATATTTCCCCAAATACTGTTGTTACAGAGTGCATATTACGGCTGCGGAGGATAAAAATAACAAATTGGATGAACAATATATATGAGAGCTATAGCTATATCTGAACCGATTTCGATAAAATTTGGCATACTTATTTTCGGGCCTAATTTGGTTATATGTGCATACTATTCGGGCTGATATTACACGTTTGGTGCACAATAAAAGGCAAATCGAACGAAGATATATATGGGAGCTATATCTAAATTTTTACCTATTATCTCCAATTTCAATAGAATTCGACCTTGGGCCAAACAAATGATTTGTGCAAAATTACATCTGGATCGTGTAATAAATGCGACATGTACTTTGTTCACAAAAATACATGGACAGACGGACGGACGGACATGCATAAATTGAATCATGCAGATTATCAAAAGACCACCTTTTGGTGTAGGGTAAAAAGAGGTTGTTTTTATTAGTGGCGTCTTTGTACCATGTTCATAAAAAGTGGAATTGTGTTATTCTACTCAAGTGAATTGGGTAAATCTATACTCGAAATATTACCCCGCGTATACTTTCACATCAAATCGCCGACAAGTTTCCAACAATTGCAATACTCTATCAAATGATGCTGCATTGAGTGAAAATTGAACCCCATGCAAATGTCTATGAATTCCTTAGAACTAAAATCTTTACCCATAATATGTATGTATGAGGTCAAATGATATAAATCACATATAAAGGAATTAGTGCATAGCGCATACAAAAACAACAGCCGTTTCTTAAACACTTTGTAGTATTGCATTATATTTTTCCTTTTATCACAAAGAAGGTGAAGGTAAATAAAATGAGTTGAAGTATCATAACCATTTTTTGGCACAGACACAAACAAATGTGTGGAGATATTTGTTGCAGACCAATTAGGCACAGACATGTTGTTGTTGTTGTAGAATGCAATGCAAGTGGAAAATGCATTCACTTTGTTTATATGGCCAATAGGAAAACAGGCCTTAGGATATTAAAAAAGGAAAACTAACAAAAAAAAAAAACGTTGGAAAAATCGGTATGACAAAGTTCATGGGTATTTGAAAAGGGAAGCAAAATTAAGGCAATTGAATACAAAAACAGTAAGGAAAGGACAATTGAACAATTGAATACAAAAACCAGTAAGAAAAGGACAATAGTCGTACAATATTTTAGATAATTCACAGAGGTACCGTTTAAATTTCAACTTGGATAGCAGATATATTTGGGACTGGAGTTTCAAATACAATAAATAGGTTTATTTTCAGTCCAATACCAAATATTATGGATATCGATTACGGGTTTAAAGACTCGTAAATGTGTAATCGGCCGAAACACATATATGGAAGCTGTTTACAAATTTGAAACGATTTCCAATATAAAACCAATGGCATTCGGCAGCAAATTGAGTTAAGGGGATATGCTCGGATCATTTTGAAATTTTTACCGCAGGGGGGTATTTTTAACTTGATTAAGGGAAAGTATTTTTTTTTTTTTGACCCGAAAGTTCGGATACAACATCCGGTTCTACAAAACCGTTATCTACAACATGGGTATCATTAAAAAGCTTATTTAAATACCTATACATCAATTAGTAATGCAAATCATAAAATTGAGATTTTCTCTAGCAATAAGTGTCTAACCTTTTTAAAGTAGCTGGCGTTTGGCCGGGAGTATGTCCAACACCGGCTACGTGATCCATAGTTTTTCTAAACATTGTAATTTTTGTGAGTAGCCAGCCTTTGGCCGGTGCTTGAAGTTTTCTCCCCTGGGGCATGTCCAACACCGGCTACATGAACTTTATATTTTTGTTTAAGTAGCCGGAATTCGACTTAAAAAGTCAATATCTTCGGAACAAAGCTATAAAGGCTAGATACAAATTAGTGTAGATAATCTCAATTTCATGATTTACAACACTAATATCTACAAGAGATATCAATACATATGGCACCATTTTGGAAAGGCCAGAGTGTAGGCCACAATGTAGAGTCCAGTTTTGTAGAACCGGTATTCAAACTTCGAATAACCGGGTATTTTTCCCACAGAAAAATACTTTGCCGCAATCAGGTTAAAAAGACTTGCACGTGGTAAAATGTTCAGGTCAATGCGAGCATAGCCCCTAAACTCATCTTAAGCCGAACGGACAGAGATAGGGGCGGAAAGTCTTTTTAAGAGAACAAAAATGTGTCCATCTTGTCTCCTTCTGTATTTAATAAAAGACCTATTGCCCATTGCGCTAAAAATAAAATCGTATTAGGTTAGTTCTTAAGCCTTAATAAGTTCCACATTAAAATATGCACATACATTTACATTTTTACATAAATAGTATATAATTTCTGGAAAGCGATGATATGTTTCGTTAATGGAATACGATTCTCATTACAAACTTATCAGCATAAATATATAGGCCTATCTCCACAGAACTACAGAAACTAAACCGGCTATTTTATTGAATTGTTTTTGCCTCAACAAGTTTGTCAAACTTTGGCGCTTTAATGAATTCTATTAAAAACAACAGAGGTAAATAAATAATGCTCACATACTCCGTTCTCTTTTTCGACTTTATATATTATAAAATTAGGCATTCACTAATGACGTCTGTCCCTACGTCATTAACCAAAATCGGAATCATAAAGCATGCAGTCAATTGTGTACAAATGAAAAACAATTCTTTAAAGTTTTCACAGATAAAGCAAAACACTTTCTGATAAAATGTATTATCAGTCACTGAGAAGGTGATAACTTGCTTATTTTTTTGCAAATCCTGACAGAGCGGAATATTACAGTTTGAAAATTTTCCAATAGCAAATAGGGTCATAGAATCTAATTTTTCGCTTAAAACATATTCAAATAGTTTAAAATTTCAGCATTTTTAAAATTGTTTGCCAGATCAGCAGATTGCAACAATATGGGGAAATATGAAATATAAATAGCTTTGTCTACCATCGATTTGTATATCCTTTATGATTACTGATGAGTGCGAAAATTAATGCATTCGAATAGTTTTGCATATGGAGGTTTCTTTTAATTGCATTCAGTCCAAAATGTATAAACTAATTTAGACAGGAAAACTTGATTTGTTATTATTTGTAACAAATAGGTATATCCTTTGTGTTTTGTTTTGTTTTTCCTTTTCGAATATTATCTTCTGGTATCCTTTGTATTGTGTTTATTATTTGTAACGTTTACATATATGTGTGTGTGTGATTGATTTCGTCTGTTGTTGTTGTTGTTGTGTTTACTGTGGTATCTTGGTATCTAATTATTGCTTAATGACCTAATGATTACCCACTATGAGAGACGTTATTATTGTTAGTACTACCTGATGCTGTGCTAGCATTGCCAGTTTGATTTTGATGATGTTGCTGTTGCTCTTCAATTGTGGGTGTAGGTGGTTGGTCGCGTCGCGGAGGCATACGTTCATTAACAGCATCCAAGCCCTTGGCTTCGGCGAACGAGGTGATTTTGTGATTGGGTGAGAAACCCTGCATGGCATTTTTCAACGATTGTTTGCCACCGGATAATGCGCCCAAAGGCAGGGCTCCAGTGGGTGTCAGACCCTTCAGTTGCAATACCGACTCAGATTCTTCACGTAATACTGAGAATACACGAGCCATTTTGCCAATGGCACGTATTTTATTGCGTATAACTTCTTTTCGTAGGGCAGCCTCATCGTCGGATAGAGGCTCTTCACTCTCCTCTGTCATGAGTTCATCATCGGAGCAAATATTCAATACATTGACCAACATCTCGGTCACTTTTTCGCCCACGAATGGCAGCGACCAAGTAAACACGTCCATAAAATTGGGAAGCCAATAGGGATGGGGCGAGCAGTTAAATTGGCGAATATTCATAACATTGTTTTCGTATTTTAAAACAGCCGCTTTATTATTGTACACATCCAAATAATTTGGTGCCGAGAAGATTGTTATAAGCGAGGGGAATCCAGTCGTCTGGCTCTTCCTGTACATGCGATAGCCTGCATCTTGGGCTTCGTGCGCCCTTATTATCGAAAGCAAATTATTATTTTGCAGAAAATCACAACAAGCTGCATAGCTGTAGAAGTATGAGCAGCCTCGAACCGAATTGTGTGTATAAAAATCGGCATTATTTTCGTTGCCGAAATCTTCCAACGGATCGGACCAAAGCAAATCACACATAGGTCCAAAGGCAGGAGGTTCCTTAAAACGATCCAATCTCCTAATATCATCCAATTCGTGAATTTCAGGCGACAGGCCACCGTGCACACACAAAAATTGTTGATTCATTAAAGCAGCCAAGGGCAGACAGTCAAAGGCCTCCATGCATGTGTCATAGACACGTTCAGAGTATTTAATTTTACATTCCTGTTTGAAGGTGAAATACTCGGTAAGATGACGGCACTCATGATTGCCTCGTAATAAGAAGAGTGTGTTGGGATAGGTGATCTTTAGGGACCACAAATAGAGGACACATTCAATGCTGAAGTAGCCTCGGTCTACATAATCTCCCAAGAAAAGATATTTGGTGGTAGCGGGCGATCCTCCCACCTCGAACAACTTCATAAGGTCATAAAACTGGCCGTGGATGTCTCCACACACTGTTACTGGGGCCTCTATGTCGATCATTGTCTTCTCTTGGCGCAATAATGCTGCTCCTTCTTGTATGATTCGTAGTGCTGGCGCCTCTTCGATGCGTCCCTCTAAAATGAAATGCTGTTTCAACAACTCATGGTTGGGTTTACCTGTGCGTGGATCCGGAAACACCTCGGACATCGTCAGTTTATGACTAGGTGGAAATGGCACATTGTCGACAACACGATCCGTCGTGTTAGTTGCGGGTCTTAGGCTACTGCGCGTTGGACTGTCTTGACTGGACTGGCCTGTTGGTGTTTGCTGATCGGTACTTGTGGATCCTTGTCCAGATGCACTTTGATTGCCTTGCGAGGCAGATGTTTGATTATTTGAAGACATTATTCCTGTCACAAGCAAACTAAACGTACACTGAATAAATTTGCTTTATACACCAACAACACCTCACACCAAATTTCGTACTTTTTCGACTACTCCACCTCCACCTCAACTCAAGGAAAATCTTCGTTTTTTTTCTCCTACTTCTCCTTCTTTCACCTCTCACCACCTTTTTTGGAGTAGAAGCACAGCAGCAGCAGCAGCTATGTATTCACTGAACAATTAATGTTTCTTCCAAAATATTTGTTTTATTAGCCGTTCGATGGAAATTGTTTCTGTGCTTGTTGTTAACTTTCTAATAATCCAGCCACGAAAGGTTTTGAAACCACCTCCTCTGCTTTTTTCTGTATTTTTTTGCGAATATCAAAAATGATTGGTATTTCTTCTGCTCGTCACTTTCTCTCTCGCACAATTTTTTTGCAGACACCAGCCTCGCAAATAATATAAAATTATTGTTATTTCGTTTGTTGTGTTTCACTTCAACTTTTGTTTATCATTGCGTACGCGTTTTGTCCCTAAATTGTCATACAGCAAGCAGATAATATTGGTTTTTTAACTATTATTAACTTTAATCATCGGTATTTTTCTGTCCGATTTGCGAGTACGAAGTCGATTTAAAGCTATGGTCGGCGTTGGTAAATTTCATATCTTCACTCTCCGATTTATGTGTTTTCCCTTACTACTCTTTTCTTATCTGATTCCCTCAATTTCCATTATTTCTTAAATGTATCGACAATATCGATATTTTTATGAAACGGACGGTTTATCGAATCAAGTTTGAATTTATAAAAGTGAGAATACACAGAAGGCTTGGATTAAATGTGAGAATACATAAAACGCTTTTTAACGAGAGTACATACAAAGCTTTTTTGACAAGCTTAAGTTTTCGCTTCATCGTAAAAAACAAGGAATCGTAGGGTGAACAAGTATAAATTATGGGTCGAAAGTGAACTTAATTGAAATTGAACTAAACTTCCATGGTACAATAAAAGGGTAAGGTAATGTTACCAGCTGATTAAATTTTTTTATAAGTGTGCCTGACTTCTGCCAACTTTGTATATGTATTTGGTTGTTTTGAAAAATGAAAACAATATATTTTCAAAACCAATGATTGGAAGACACGTACATTGCGACTCGCGCATTAAAGCTATTAACAAGTTTAGCCACGATGTTGAAAGATTGAACAGTTTGGATCATAAGGGCTAAGTACATAAGAAGCTTGAAGTCATGGCTAGGCATATTTTGTGACATTTCACAAAGGGATTACAGAGCCGCACTAAAATCCAGCAGTCGTTTTCCATTATAATTTGACATTAATATGCCTAGCCATGACCTCAAGCTTCTTATGTACTTAGCCATATATTTTTGAGAGAAAATCCAGGCACTACATTCATTTTTCGTGATATTTAACTCATTTTAAAAATAAGGAAAAATTTGAAAAAAGTGAAAACAAATTGTTGTATATAATTTTGAATGAGTCTGACAGGAACATCAGGGCTGTATTTCTGTAGTTTTAAGAAGCTTATGAGAACGAAGGAACATAAAGGTGAAAAGACATAAAACGCCTTTTTGACTGGCGTAGGTCATTGGTTAGCTTCTTTGAAAAAGAAGAAATGAGCGTAGGGCCAAAATCGAAGTAAGTCAACCTAAAACTCCTAAAACAACCTTTGTTCTTCTACGAAGAAACCGGCCGATGACTTAGCCAGTCAAAAAAGCCTTTTTTGTACCCTCACCTTTAGCTTACTTATTTTCATTTTTAGAAATAAGGGTTGTGCTTTTCAAATTTAATCATTCTGTCCGTTGGCAGAATCTCTGGATTGGATACATAGCTGAGTGAGTGACGCCTGATAGATATATTGGGCAACTGCGAATCAAATGGAATCAAATAGAGAGAGTCTGAGACTAAATATCCGAGTGCCTATGCAGGTTGCGACTGTGGAAGGTGATGAAGTGAAGTGAAGTAGTACACCCTCCAACATCCGTATCAACCGCAGTGACTCCAGCGCAAAGGAGGGTAAGACTAAGGCTGGAAATACATAAAGCGCTTATCTGACTGGCTTAAGTCATCGGCTGGCTTCTTCGGAAATGAACAAAGGAGCCTAGGACCAAAATCGAACTAAACAAACCTAAAACTCCTTTGTTCATCTACGAAGAAGCCAGCCAGATAAGCGCTTTATGTATTTCCAGCCTAAGAGGGGTTAAAAACGGTCTGTGAAATATTGTAAAAAATTCCTCTCAGGTGACGTAGAAGGAAAAAAACCTTATCAGGGCGAAACTAAAAGCAATGAGGAAGTTCAAAAAGAACCACCTGCTACTGCCTAAGTGTTCACTTGAGAAGTATCTTGCCTCTCTCCTGGTCGATCTTATCAAGAGGGCTAGCCCGCTTGTTATTAGTAAATTTAAAGTTACAAGACTATAGCTTCAGGGTTGTGTTTTATTTATTTTAGTGTGTCTGTCCTACCTTGTAATTATTGTACATTGGAAAAAAATAGTACAGTATAAAAAGTTGTAAGAAATTAGGCCTTCCTGCATAGATTGTTATGTCGAAACTACTATCAAATCCAATAGAACAAGTTGTTTTTTTTTTCGAATATTCTAACAAATCTAAGTTCTACACATTTTAATAAATTAATATTGCATAAAATACCCAAATTTTATCTATACATTCGCTGTAATAAGCAATTTTGTTACAACCGAATTTGATTATTTTTGCATCTGTTTCTCATTTTTTATCATTTTATTTTCAATCGCCTTAGAAAAACTGGCCATTATTGTTCCGATTTGGGCATTATTGTTCTTCTCACAATCAAAAATATATTATAGATAACGCGTTTTCCATGCAAATGAAGACATAGTTTCAATTTTATATTGTTTTATATATTCGTATTGTAATCACCCTTTTTATTGTTTCCAAATGAAGTAGGTTTTCATTAATTATTGACCCTCCATAAAATGCGTTTTGAACAGATGTAAACATGTTAATGTAAACATGCTATTACATATTATATTTGTATATGCATAATGCGTAATCGGTACTTCTAATTGTACAGTTTCTCAGGAACTTGGCAACCCTAGGCGTTGTTCAATATTTGACAGCCGTATGAAATGTCACCCGCAATACATTTGACATTACTATTCGTCATCTCAGCAGTAAAAACCTAAAGTTTGTTTTGTCGTATAAAATAATTTAAAATATAGTCTAATTAAGGCAAAATTAAATAAATAAATACAAGAGAATAATTTAGATAATTTGTTGGTGACTTGGTTTTAGCGGTTTCTTGTTATCAAGAAACTACAAGTAAAAGAACACACCTTAAAAAGTTTTGCCAAAAACATAGCAGAGAACTAGCAGAGCAGAGAGTGGGTGCAACGCGAAGAAGCAGCAGAAGCAGAAGGAATAACAAGTGTTAAAAATGGATAGTAAAGGACGCAATGTTATAGTTTGCGACAATGGTACCGGCGTAAGTAGACAACAAATAACGAAAGTGGAGAAGTATTCTCATGTATGCATTTCTACTCATGTCCACCACGCACAAGAGGATTAGCAAGAAGTGGGAGAAGCAGTAGACAAAATTACCAGTGACACACTTTTCAATCGACTGGATATCGAATGACACTTAACGTGTTGACTTGTTTTCTTTTTCTTTGGGAAAATAGATTTCCTGGAGTTGTTGTTTAGATGCAACGTTATTTTTTGTATTTTTAAGCAGTGACCACCACCCTACTTTAGAGTTTTTTCAATCTTTACGGCGATTACTCATACCCACTATGAATGTGTTTTTGTTTTGTTATCTTTGTTATTGCTGTTATTGTTGTTAGTGTTAGGTGAAGCCTTATCGTAAACCAACAAAACTTTTATTGATTTCTTAGGTCTATTAATATGGGAGCTTGTGTTTTGAGTTTTGTTGAAGGTTTCAATCAAAAACCAAAGGATCATATCAATATTTTACAATGCAGAATACTTCTAGTAATGTTTGCGATTGATTAGCCGAATAGTACCGAATTTGTTTAGAAGGATTCACCATTATATTTAAAGTATGTTTTAAAAATGTTTTTTTTAGTCCATGTGCTTAGCCTCCAAGAAAACAACCAGACCCTTTTTGATATTTTGGCGCCTCCTTATTATCCCCAAGTGATGGTTATCTTTCATTTTAAAACACTTACTTAAATGACTGTCAGTGTAGTTCCATATTTTGACCGTTGTATAAGGTTGTTGTTGTAGCAGCTCATACGAGACTGGAGTTAGGTCAGTAGGCTTGGCCGGACCGCGAAATATGTGCAGTGTGTCATGTGGGCCTGTGCCACAAGCTGGGCAGATGTTCTGCACATCGTTGTTAATCCGGGCCCAGTAGGAATTTAGGCGGTTGCACCATCCGCATCGTAATTGAGCCAAAACTACTCGAGTTTGTCAGGGCAGCTCTCGTTCTTCAGCTGCGACGGAAGAGGGGTGGTCTCCTAGTACATTATACCGTTGTATAATGGCACCGCCCAGTTACAGGTTTGAAAATCGTGAGTGCAGCTTCGGCTGTTTGAAACCAAATGTTACTAATATCCTTCTCTTAAATTTTTTGTTCAACTATGTCCGATAATAAAAGAAAGATGGACCAATTATGCCTCTGGACCAAAATACGCAGCAAACAGTGATTCGTTTTAGGTGCATCGGCTTTTCAATATATGCATGCGGCTTTTATACCCTCCACCACAGTGTGGAAGGTTATATCAAGTTTTTCATTCCGTTTGTAACACATCGAAATATACATTTTAGATCCCACAAGGATATATATTCTTGATCAGCATAAAATTCTATGTCGATTTAACGTCCGTCTGTCTGAGGAAATCACTCAAGTTTCCGAACGAAATGAAGTAGGTTGATAAAATTTTACTCAAATGTGTATTATGTCTGCAGGACTTTTGGTATTGAAAATGGGCCATGTAGGTCCACGTTTTGGTATAGCCCCCTCCCTATTTTCGGTATTTTGGCGATTTAAGCGACATTTTTCACCGGAATTGTTATATTCACAAACTTGGTATTTGAATTTCGTAATGGATAATACAGCCTTAGACAGAAAATTGCCTGTGCAGGTCCAGGTCTTCGTATAGCCCCCATATAACGGTACCTCCCGATATTCTGTGTTTTGATGATTTGTTTTATTCACCGAATTTTTTTTTCAAGTTTCGCATTTGAATATTGTAATGACTTATGACAAAAGTTGCCTATGCAGATTCACGTCTTCGTATAGACCCTTATATAACGCCTACATTCGCTATTTTTAAAATTTTAAAAGAATTTTTAACGGATTTTATTTTTTTGAAAATTGCCAAATTTGTTCCAAACGGTGGAGGGTATTCAAAGTTCGACCCGGCGGAGTTTTTAGCTTTTTTACTTGTTTTGTTTCCCAAATGCGATAATTTAGCTTTTTTCATGCGGACCTTCGGCGCTTGTCTTCTTCCAAAATTCGTAGACAATTTTCACACACATTCTGCAACATTGAAATGATTTTCAAAGTAATACCGCAACATTTCCCAGCATTGTTCAAGCATACATAACCATATTCGTTCAGTGGAAAGATACAACTAATTATCTTTGAAATCAGACATGAGCTAAGTGTTACCATTCACGAAATAAACGTTAGTTAAAGAATCAAAGATTACAGACTTGTAAAAATCGTTAGATTACGGACTCTATATATACCTATATAGCGAGGTTTTTACACCCTAAAAGGACATAACACAAAATACCATCGAATAATTTTTCAAGAGATTTTGTCATATGGACACTTTTTCCCTGTCGCAGAATATTAATTGTCTTAAAAAAATTAGGAATTATATAATCAATTATTTTTAATATATTAATAATTATCATAAAAATATTTTTATTTTTTCAGTTTGTCAAATGCGGTTATGCCGGCAGTAACTTTCCCGCACATATTTTTCCCTCAATGGTTGGCAGGCCAATCATTCGTGCTGTTAACAAAATTGGAGATATCGAAGTTAAGGTAAGTTTTCATTAACTAATCTGTCACACAATCTGCCAGTCAGTCATTCAATTATTTTCACCAAATTATAGCATTATACTGCTATTTTCATTAGTTTAGTTTTGTGAATTATTATAATATACAACATTTATATGAATATAATACCAACAACCAAAGACAAACAAAATACATTATATACATATCTCTTTTTTCGTTCTTCTTTATTTATATGTATAAATAAATAAAAAAACTTGTTTTGGATAAATCTGTTTTTTGAATATTTTTACAGGATTTACACGTTGATGTAAGTCTATAGTCTCCTAATTTCAATTATCACCAATTACCAAATTGTTTTGTTTCGTTTTGTTTTGCCTATGATCGATTTGAATTAGTTGTCCGTTTTTCTGCGTACTAACTAACCGCCACTAAAATTGTTCCTTTTTAAAATGAAATTTAGCCAAATAGACGTTGTTATAGTTTCGATTTGATCAGTTTTATATTTGTTTTAAATATATTTATATTGTAATTCCCGTTTTTTATTGTTTCCAAATGAAATTGTTCTGCATTAATAATTGACTCTGCATAGAATGCTTTCTTGAATAGATTACTATTTTGTAATTTTCGTTTTGTTATGAATGTTTGTTGTTCCAGTTTTTCTGGTTTGATTTTCTTATTTATTTTGTTTTCTTTTTATTTATTTTATTTTACCTACTAACACATACATTTCGTTAGAATGCATGATTATTTGTTTGTACGGTTACAATTTAAACAAAGCTATAATTATGAAAGGTTAAAAATAAATGTGAAAATGGCCATAGAATTTCAAGTAAGCCATATTTATAGTTCCATTGAGATCAGACAGTATTTCAGATTTAGCATGTCTTCAAATCCATATTGGATTTTTAAGATTTTTTCCAATAATATGACAAGCTATTTTTTAGGAATAAAAATTAAAGATTTGCAACGACACAAAGGAGTTTTTAGATTATTTTCCAGGTCGCAAACGTAATTATTTAATGAATTTGTCAAGGATGTGCAAGGCCACAAAGAAACCTATTTTTACTAATCTACAAACCCACAAGCATGGATTTTTAAGTCATTTTCAAGGATCTCCAGGCACAAAAATTGATATTTTTAAGAAAATCTTCTTCACGTGTATTTTTGTGTGATCTACATACGTGTTTGCATTGTAGTGCAAGGTATCATGGCTTTGTGACCCATGGTTCCCATTGATGATCTTCATAGAATCACATTCTGAATCGATTCAGAAATAGCAATACATTCCAGATGTATGTTAATCGGAATTTGGGTTTAAAGCCCTCACATTCGTAATATGCACTCCACAACAATAAATATTTGGCAACAGATATTAGATATATCTCACAAATAAGTCTCTCAAATTAATCAAGACCGGTTCAGATTTGTATGTCTCCCATATATATTTTCGTACGATTAGCCTAAATGGAATGGATTTTTGCACATACGACCAATTTTTTTTCCATTGAGTAGACGATGTTTACTGCTCGGATATATATACAGGGTGAGATAAAAAAACTGCAAAAAAGTCAAACGCCATAATTTTTACATTTTTTAAATTTAATGAATGAGAGCAAAAATGTGGGAAATAGCATCAAATTTTATAATAAGTTTAGATTTGTTCGAATTGGTCACCTCTGGCACGAATTATGGCCTTCAAAAGGGCAATGAAACCGTAACAAGCGGCTGCACTGCGCTATTTTGGCCCATTCCCGGCGAAACGCTTGCTTGAGGTGATCGACACTTTGGTATTTTTAGTGCCAACCTTGCTTTCCAAAATACTCCAAACACAGTAGTCCAACGGATTGGTAACCGGAGATTTTGGTGGCCATTTTGCGCTGGAAATGAAGCGAGGAACCTCATTTTGTAACCATTCTTGTTTAGCGTGTGCTGAGTCCTGTTGGAATGTTAAAGGTCTGCGGCAAAAATGTTTGCGTGTCCAAGGCTTTGATACACCCTTCAAAATATTTTCGCGATAATATTCGGTATTTATTCTGATGCTACGATCGATTAATACGAGCGGAGAGCGACCATGGCCTTCGCTTGAGTTCTGGTGACCAACCGAAGGTGCACATTTTCAGCTGACCTCTTTGGCAAATAAACACGATAATTTTGTGTGTTTACAAACTGCCGGACAACGAGTGTTTACTCATCAAATCTTTTGAATCTATTTTCTTTCTGTTTTTTTTTTTTAAATTCCATGGCTTTACTCTGAGCTCCTTTTTGAATATTTGCCGAATGGAATATTGCGATATTTTCAACTCACGAGTCACGCGGGTTTCGGTCAAGTCGCTTCTTTACTTTTCGAGTCATTTCTGCTGAAGTTGCTGTTTTCTTCCGTCCCCTTCCTTGACGTCGGGCCACACTTCCAGTATAACGAATTTCATCACGAATAACTTTTTTTCTGTACGCTTGTAAACAATATAATGAGCTGTCACTGGAAAAATTTTAACAGCTGTCGGACGAGTGGCTTAGATATGACAGCAGTCTGAAGTTGGTTACAGTTTTTTCATCTCACCCTGCATACACTTTCGTGGGATTAGTCTAAATGGAGTGGATTTTTACGACCGATTTTTTTCCATATGTCTACTGCTCCGATATACATATATCTTTTAATCTTGGATATACCTGCAATATATTAGCTCCTGCTCTAAACATTATATACATACAAAAAAGGCTCATAGTTGGTATGATCTACTTGACATAAATTCCCAATATAAACGTCTATTTGTTACGGGTAGCTCATCATAGTGGTGTAGCATATCATATATTCGGCCACTCCCGAAATCGACAAATGTGGATTTATTTGGAGTTAATTTTCAAAGATTTAATGATTTTTTTAATTTCGTGGACCAAACAATATTTGAAAGGAATTTTAAATTAAATTTAAAGATAATGTACCAAGTTCTTTGACGACGTTATTATAGAAGTGACGATGATATTATAGAAGCACAGATCTATACTTTTTCATTTGAATTAGAAGATACCTATATCTGCTGTATTAGTATTAGTATCCCAGCACTGATTTGATTTAAAAAGTATACCTTAGTCTCAGCATAGAAACACGACGTCGTACGCGAATAGATGTGGTTTGTAAAGCTAAAGCTTTAGTGTTTGCTTTTATTCTTTTGTTATTTTTTCCTTCCTTAATTTTGTTTATTTCTATTCTTAACTTTTGATATGTTTTTGTAACTTAGTTGGATAATCATTTTAAAAAAACTATTTAAATTTTGGAATATAATGTGGCATACTTTTAGGATTTAATGGTTGGTGATGAAGCATCACAGCTACGTTCTTTATTAGAGGTATCATATCCCATGGAAAATGGTGTTGTACGAAACTGGGAAGATATGTGTCATGTGTGGGATTACACATTCGGACCCAAGAAAATGAATATCGATCCAACAAATACCAAAATATTGCTGACAGAACCTCCAATGAATCCCTTGAAAAATCGCGAAAAAATGATTGAGGTAAGGAACACAGTCTCTCAAAATAAAACCAATTAATTCATATTTCCTGCTTTTTATCAGGTGATGTTTGAAAAATATGGCTTTGATTCAACCTATATTGCCATACAAGCTGTTCTCACTCTCTACGCTCAAGGTTTGATATCTGGAGTTGTTATTGATTCGGGAGATGGTGTCACCCACATATGTCCGGTATATGAAGAATTTGCTCTGCCGCATTTAACAAGGCGTTTGGACATTGCCGGCCGTGATATTACCCGTTATTTGATCAAGGTAAGGTGCCTAGTTTCTTGACGAAATATTCTCTTTAAATATCGTTTTAAATTTCAGCTACTCCTATTACGTGGCTATGCATTTAATCATTCCGCTGATTTCGAAACGGTGCGCATGATGAAGGAGAAGTTGTGCTATATTGGTTACAATATTGAAATGGAACAAAGACTGGCTTTGGAAACGACAGTATTAGTGGAATCATACACCCTACCGGATGGTCGGGTGATAAAAGTTGGCGGCGAACGATTTGAAGCCCCCGAGGCTCTCTTCCAACCACATTTGATTAATGTTGAAGGTCAGGGTATTGCCGAATTGGTATTCAATACCATACAAGCTGCCGACATTGATATGCGTCCAGAATTGTATAAACATATTGTGCTATCGGGTGGTTCGACCATGTATCCCGGCCTACCTAGTCGTTTGGAACGTGAAATTAAGCAGTTATATTTGGAAAGAGTTTTAAAGAATGACATCGATAAATTGGCGGTAAGTTGAAAAGAAGAAAAATGAATTGTAAACGAACGACGAAGCAAACACTGGGGGTACCAACAATGAGGAGAAGTAGTTGTATATTTTTAAAAGACCTGAGTTAAAATTTGTGTCCCACTATTCAATTGTCTGGGCCAATTTTAAGTTTGCTCCATACATAAACTATTCTAGAAGCTCCCCATCAACTTCCTAAATCAGATCCAGATTTTAAATCTTTTCAAGTGGTGGCGGGCCTTAAAATTGATACAATACAGGGTGAAATGAAAAAACTGCAACCAACTTCAGACTGCTGTCATTCCTAAGCCACTCGTCCGACAGCTGTTAAAATTATTCCAGTGACAACTCATTATACTGTTTACAATCGTGCAAAAGTAGTTTAGTGAGAATTTTGCAGAAAAAAATGTTATTCCTGATAGACTTCATGCGTGATAATGAGACTTCTTTATATTTGGCTGGATGATCGTGTTAGCTTGCCAAAGAGGTTAGCTGAAAATGTGCACCTTCGGCGGTTGGCCACCAGAACTCAATCGCCGGCCATGGTGATGGTGAGGGCCGCCATAACAGCCGATGGTCGCTCTACGCTCGTATTGATCGACCGTGGCATCAGAATAAAGGCCGAATATTATCGCGAAAATATTCTGGAGGGTGTATTAAAGCCTTGGGCACCTTGGACATTCCAACAGGACTCAGCACCATCGCACTCAGCACGTGCCACTCAAGAATGGTTACAAAATGAGGTTCCTCGCTTCATTTCCAGCGCACACCATCAAAATCTCCGGATACCAATCCATTGGACTATTGTGTCTGGAGTATTTTAGAAAGCAAGGTTGGCACTAAAAAATACCAAAGTGTCGATCACCTCAAGCAGGGTCTTCGCCGAGAATGGGCCAAAATACCACTGAGCAGCATTCGGGCAGCGTGTGACGGTTTCAGAATTTGATGCTATTTCCGGAATTTTTTTGCTGTCATTCAATAAAATTAAAAAAAATGTAAAAATTATGGCATTTGACTTTGTTGCAGTTTTTTTTATCTCACCCTGTACGCCAGCCAGCTTAATAAAAAAGTTTCCCCATAGTCCCGAAAATACCCTACTTTTAGTTTTAAATATAATAGATGTTTAAATATCAAATCTTGAAAATATATACAAAGACTAAAAAGTTTCCTAATCATGTTTTCCTATTTTTTCTTTTGTTCCAGAAATTCAAAATTCGCATTGAAGATCCACCCCGAAGAAAAGACATGGTATTCATTGGTGGTGCTGTCTTGGCTGAAGTAACCAAAGATCGTGATGCCTTCTGGATGTCGAAGCAAGAGTATCAAGAGCAAGGTCTTAAAGTATTACAGAAACTACAGAAAATAACAGCCTGAAAACGAATATAATTCGTGTTCATTTGGGAAACACTATACAAAATGAAATTCCGCAAACATAAAACAATTATTGATGAAGGTGACAAAGAATGCATTAAAACGATTAACAAATGTGAGGTGTTTCAACCGGCATATTCATCAAACACTACACTAGAAAGTCATTTAAAACAAACAAACAAAATTATGCTAAGTTGCTAAAGAACTTTCCAAATCTTCCATACCAAAACAGCTTGTAATTCTAAATACTACCTTCAATGCTGTTCTTTATCTAAATTTTGACTTTAGTCCTTGTTATTTTTTGTATGCAAAAATGGAAAACAAACAAAAACAATAAGAATTATACTTTACTTCTTCCCTTAACAACAACAAAATTGTTATACAATTCTATTTTCTTGTTTGTCTACAATTTCTATAAAAAAAATGCATTTATGTCAAATTTGCTCTTTTTCTATTACATATGACCTCTTCCTCTTTTCCTTTTCCTTAAATCTTAATAATTTTTCTGTTTTTGTTTTATAATTTTTACGAGTGTATACACAGATATTTTTAAACAAAATTTTATTTAATTTTTTTTTTTAATTTTCAAGTATTTTCTAGTATTTTTAAACCGTAAAACATAACCTATGAAACCCATAACATCCAGTTTTAAGTAAAAGTTAACTTTTTCTAAATAAAATACAAAAAACTTTGTGGTATTTTTCTAGAAATCATTCCATGCTCGTTTTTATTTTGTATCCTCTTTTTGTGTTCTCATCCCCCCTCCCCCAATTGAAAGTCACTTGTTAGTCAGCATTTCGTGCACCGTTTTGGTTTTAGTTTCACAACATCTTTTTTATTTGGTTTTTTCATATATCAACATTTTATATACTATATAGTTAGCCAAACCATATTTTATAATAATAATAATACAAAAATAAAAATAAACACTTTTGACAGTAACGAAAAAGTAAAATGATCAATTCAAGCTGAAGAAAATGCATTTTTGGTCCATATCGAATGGGGAAAATGAGGAAATTACCACTTTTAATTATCCCTTGGCTTCACATGTGTCTTAATTGGATCTTCGTCCGCCTCAGAAACCAATACCTCGCATTGCTCGTTTAACATATCTTCCAATTTCGTTTTGAATTTCTTCAAGAAACCCCTCTCCGAATTACTGTGATTGCATAAAATTACCGAGATATTTTGATGATTTGCATCCAAAACATCATGATGAGACATTTCACCGGTTATATACAGATCTGCCTGGACGCCGCGCAACAATGAAGCTCCTGAACCGGCACAAACAGCTACTTTTTTAATGTCCGTTGCCAGGGTATGTTCGACGCCCATTGCAACATGTACATCCAATCCAATATGTTTTTGTACAGCTTTGATGGCATTCTCTAGATTTATTTTCGTAGAAAAGATGCGTCCCGAACCAACATTAGGATCATCGCAATTTGCAAGGGGCTGAAAAGGAAGATAATCAATTATTAAATGTAAGTCTTGTTTTAGTAAATTACAGGGTGAAATAAAAAACAGCAACAAAGGCAAATGCCATATTTTTCATTTTTTTTAAATTTTATTGAATGAAAGTAAAAAATGTCGGAAATAGCATCAAATTTAAGAATAAGTTTAGATTTGTTGGAATTGGTCACCTTTGGCACGAATTATGACCTTCGGCCAATGAAACCGTCACACGCTGACCGAATGTCGCTCTGCGGTATTTTGGCCCATTCCCGGCGAAGCGATTGCTTGAGGTGATCGACACTTTGGTATTTTTTAGTGCCAACCTTGCTTTCCAAAATACTCCCGACACAATAGTCCAACGGATTGGTATCCGGAGATTTTATTGGCCATTGTGCGCTGGAAATGAAGCGAGGACCCCATTTTGTAACCATTCTTGGGAATATTTTCGCGATAATATTCGGCATTAATTCTGATGCCACGGTAATTTAATACAAGCGGAGAGCGACCATCGGCTGTTATGGCGGCCCACACCATCACCATGGCCGGTGCTTGAGTTCTTGTGGCCAACCGAAGGTGCACATATTTAAGTGACCTCTTTGGCAAGTTAACACGATCATTTTGTTTGTTTACAAACTGCTGGACAACGAATGTTTTTTCATCGGAGAAAACCAAATTCGGCAGTTCACCACTTTCGCCTAAGCGGAGCAACTCTTTTGAGTCTACGCTGCGGTGTAAGTTTTAGCACTCTTTGGAATTTCAATGACTTTACCCCGAGCTCATATTTCAATATTTGCCGAATTGCTGTTTCCTTTCGTCCACTCCCTTGACGTCGGGCTACGCTACCAGTATCACGGTAACGATATAGGATTCATTTTCAAACCACCGCCAAATCTCAAAAACAGGTACCATTAGTAATCTAAATATAAATTTTCCGAATTTTATCCCTATTCCTTTCAAATACCAAATGTAGTACCATTCAGTACTTTCCATGCACCTGTGATACACATTTTTAAAACCAGCTCCATATCTTAACCACAGACAGGATTTCAGCACACATCTTCATATCTCAATTCCAGATACCAACAGAAACCTCACCTATACTATTTAGTATATTTCGTTTGAAAAGTTTGAATTTACAAAAACTCTTTGGTACATCTATTCTGGACTCCATCAGTGACTTTCATTCCAAATTGCAGAATTCTAGCTCATTCCTTTTCTTCAATACAGAGGATTTAATTACACCCTCAGTCATGTGGCTAGAGAGGGTATATGTCATTTGACATCGCCAAAAAGTGCCTCATCGAAATATCGGTGTTAGACCCTAGATCTCTTTGGACCAAATCCGTTTCAGGACATTTGGAGTCGATCTAGCGAGGTCCGTTCGTCCGGCTGTTGCGCACGATAACTCTCGAAGGGAGTATCCGATTTGATCCAAACTTGGTACATCGTAATATTATTGTCAAACTTAGATCGAGTTCGGAGATGGGCAATATCGGTACACTTCTTCTTCTACCTCCCACTCAAAATGTCAACATTTTCAAAGAAAATAATTTACTGCACAGAAAGAGAAAGGATAATCCAATTTTGCTTCAACTTTGCAAATCCTAATAATTGCATCAGTGCTAGATCAGGTGCGAAAATAGACAATATCGGTCCACTCCATCAAGTACCTCCCCCAAAAAAAGGGTCAAAATTTTGAATTAATGAAAAACTTTTATAAAATTTGATGTAAGAGTCCGATTGTCTTCGAAATTCACACATCTCAATATTTTTATTAACCCAAGGTCTGGTGTGAAGATGAAATATATCGGCCCATTCCTTCTGGTACCTCCACACAAAGGTTCAAAATTCATGAAGCAATTCATAAAACACGAAATAAACATCAGATTTCATTCACAACATCTCAATATTTCCATAAACACATGATCTGTTATAAAGATGGTAGAGATCGGACAATAACTTCTGGTACCTGCCCCACAAAGGGTCAATGTTTTGAATAACCAAAAATGGAATAGTTCGGTCATTTTTCAAAAATTGGCGCATTTATCGTATAAAGTATAGGAAATAGTCAATATAGTCCAAATCTGGCATGTTGTAATATTTATATCAGTTTTAGGACAGATACGAATAGGTCAATATTGGCCAGCTGCTTCGGAACATCACCAATAGAGGGTTAACAGTTCTAATAATTATAACTCAAGGCTGGGGATATACATCTGTCGGCAAAACCGACTGATACTATTTTACTTGTTTTTGGTACAGTTTAGTACTTTTCGCACGAAGACAGACCCTCGTACAAAACTTCAAGATTCTAGCTTCAGCCATTTCGCCAGGATGTTGATTCTCAGTCAGTCTGTTAGTTATTTCACTTCTCTTTATGTTGAAGAGTAATTGAGGGCGCCTAAAAGCATGCTTTAAATGCTAAATATAATGTATAAGCAACAAATTTGTCAATAAAAGTCCTTGTATTATACCTTCAACAGCACCGGCAATTCACAATATTTCGAGCCTATTTATGGTCCTTCATTGCAGAGGGTTTCTAATAAATCGCCAGAGTTTATTTCCGTTTTAGGCAGTTGTTATTTTCGCCAATTAAATTCTAATCATTCTCCATGCAGCGCACTGACCATAAAGACCATTGACTTGGGGGGTTCGATCTAGCCAGCCCACTTTGCAACACCACACTTCATCCAACCTCTAATAAAACACTTGTTTTCTAGCTACTCATTTGATCATTTCTGGCTTCTGTTTATAAACAATGTCAGAAACAGAAGTTGGCCGATAAAGGAATTTAAAACCTAACGAATAAAGAAAAAACAAACAACATTCAACTGTTCCAATTATAAATCAATTGCAGTTATCAGGGTCAGTTGGCGATTGTTGGTATTAACGCCGTGATACCACAAAAAAAAAAAAAAAAAAAAAAAAAAACAAAAAAACAAAATTTTGGAACATTTTCTTTTGTTTGAATAATTGGCAATAATTGACGCAGCTGATTCTACATTAACTGAAGATGTGAAGCTATTCGTCAGTAGCTGAAGAAACATGAAGGTCATAAGAAGTAAAATTTACGGCGCCATCGAATGGCTTTTAGTCATTCTGCTGTTTGTGCATCAAAGTGGGAAGGTGCTTTCCGATGATTATGGCAACATTGCAGGTCAATGGAAGGTACAATATGGTGGTCAAAACGACTCTGTGGAAACACTTGATTTATGGACTTCGAGAAGAGATGTTTTGCCATTGACGATATATGATGTGGCAGGAACTGCTGATAATCAGGATTCATATTTCGAAATTTATGTGGAAAATGAAAAATTGGCCAAGGTGCAGGAGGAGAAGCTTATCACCATAAGAGATTTTCCAAGTCCAGACAAATGGCAAGGCGAATTCGCTGTTAATGGCTTACATTTTGGTTACACTAGGTTATATGTGAAACTAGTGGATCCCGTGACAAGTCGTTCGGAGCATAGTATTCAAAGCCTGGAGGTGGTTGTGAGACGTACCAAACGTGTGGCTGATAATACCCTTACTTATACAGCTGCGGCCATAGCTCTGCTGATGTTTATAAACTTGGGTACCGTTTTGGATTTGCAACGTTTGGTCAACATTTTTAGCCGACCAATTGGACCCCTGCTGGGTGTTTGCTGTCGCTATATCATAATGCCTGGTTTGGCCTTGGGTCTGGGTGCTTTGATGTTCAAAGACAACAAGCCACTGCAATTGGCTGCATTTTTCACTGCCATTACGCCCAGTGGTGGTATTGCCAATATTTGTAATATCTTCCTAAGGGGTAATGTGAACCTCTCATTGGCCACAACGACGGTGAATAGTATCCTGGCCTTGGGCATGTTACCTTTGTGGGTGTTTCTAATGGGTCCCGTCCTGTATCCAGAACATAAATTCGATTTACCCTTCATTGATTTGGGCGTGGGATGTGTTGGCCTTTGCCTGGCCTTAGTGGTGGGTGTGATGTTACGCATGTGCATACCCAAGACGATACGTTTTATTTTCCGTTTCCTGAAGCCCCTATCCATAGTGCTCAGTTTGTGTTTGGTGGCATTGACGGTGGGTTTGAATTACTACATTTTTGGTGAAATAACATTATTGGTATGCATGGATATGAAAAATATATTTGAATTCAATATTAAATTTTCAAATTGCCTTTTCAGATCTTCTTGTTGGCCTTGTGCCTACCTCTGCTGGGCTATATTCTATCGTTTATCCTTACGAAATTGCTATGCCGTACAGCCACCGATTCTATGACCATTGCCATAGAGACGAGTGTGCTGAATATGAGTCTACCCATAGTACTGCTGGAGTACACTATGAGCCAACCAATGGCCGATATGCTGATTGTGGTGCCGATAACCTCGGCTTTAGTATCCCTATGTTTAGTTCTAATATTTTATATTGTACGAAGGATTTTCGGCTGGAATCGTCCAGTGGATCGAGACTGTTTCGATGAGAAGGCATTTTTGGTGGAGGAAAATTAAGCTGTGATTTAGAAATGATATATAATCCTTAGATTTAAGAATATAAATATCCTAACTCTTAAGAAATAGAAAACGACAATGAATCTGGAGATGAAATGCGAGCTTTGAGATCGAAAGAAATATACATACATATTATATATTTTATATTGTGATATTACACAAATGTTTAAGCTCGAGGGCTCTTTATGGCACTATATATTTACAGGTTGAGATGAAAAAACTGCAAACAACTTCAGACTGCTGTTATTTCAAAGCCATTGGTCCGACAGCTGTTAAAATGATTCCAGTGACAACTCATTATATTGTTTACAAGCGTACAAAAGCATTTTGGTGAGAATTTTCCAGAAAAAAAGTTATTCATGATGGAATTCGAGGGTAATAGTGTGATTTCTTTATGTTTGGCTGGAAGACCTCAAGTGGCTATCGTTAGAGCACTCCAGCATTTAAATGTGAATAAATCTTTTGCGTTTCGTAGCATCGCTCGTTGCTGTCATAGTGATAGCGTAGCCCGGCGTCAAGGAAGTGGACGAAAGAAAACAGCAACATCAGCAGAAGTGGTTCGAAATATAAAGAAGCGACTTGATCGAAAAATGGCTCGTGAGCTGAAGATATTGGGATACCTTCTTTCTTCCATTCGGCAAACATTGAAAACTGAGCTCGCGGTAAACTCATTGAAATTCCAAAAAGTGCAAGAACTTACACCGCAACAGAAAGAAAATAGACTCAAAAGAGCTAAAGAGTTGCTTCGCTTGGCCGAAAGTGGTGAACTGCCGAATTTGTTTTTCTCCGCAAGGTTGGCAGTAAAAAATACCAATATGACGATCCCTCAAGCAAGAGCTTCGCCTGGAATGGGGCATAATACCGCAGAGCAACATTCGGGCAGCGTGTGACGGTTTCATTGGCCGTTTGAGGGCCATAATTCGTGCTAAAGATAACCAATTCGAACAAATCTAAACTTATTCTAAAATTTGATGCTATTTCCGACATTTTTTGCTTTCATTCAATAAAATTAAAAAAAATGTAAAAATTATGGCTTTTGACTTTGTTGCACTTTTTTATCTCACCCTGTATAGCTGAGAACAATTCCCGATTTCCTAAGCTTCACAATTTCGAAAAATTTGAACGGAATTCAAAGAAGTACGATAATGATATACAAAGTTTCTCTTTCTGTTACTTCCTCCACAAAAATCCTTATTCTGTTGATACAAAATTTGTATATCATAATATATTTATAAAAATTAAGACGTTTTTGATTGGGAATACCTAAATCCGTTTCTTCCTCTACCTAACCAAAAAAGGTTACATCTTAGAACAACTTGTATAATGCCATCCAGATCTTCGATTTGGCTTACTTTTAATACGTGTTAAAACAAAAACTCACTGATAAGGATCTGCGGCTTATCAGTGTGAACCTAAAGTTCTTTTATCAAGTTCGATAGGACATGCCCTAACGTTAACACTAAAGAGAACTACCGATAAGCAGGAACTCCACATACAAAACAGTTGTAAAACCAGTCGAGGCCCCAAAAACGACGTCAGCGGGAATCCTCTGCACATCTGAAAGGGTGACATCAAAGGATATCATATCACAGAAACTTTCAAAGAAGGCCTCTGCGGTGCCTAAATTGGATGTACCACCCTTCAAAGCAAGAGAAGGCAAGGCTGATGTTATGTCGACTTAACCGCAGACCAATAAAGAGGCTGCCGAATCCCGTGTAACTACGCATCCTTAAACCTAGCCAAGTCAGTACGATTGGTAAAATTTGACCGGATATATAATTTTTATACCCTTCACCTGGAAAAGGAGGGTATATTAACTTTGTCATTACGGGATATTCGTCGTCGTATATTCATAACCAGAATAAAATTCTAAGTAGATTTAACGATGTCCGTCTGCCTGTTGACGTAGAGCTTCAAAATTTGTCAGAACCAATTGTATTGTGTCTAGGATAATTGGTATTGAAAATACCACACGTTTTCGTATAGCCCCCATATAACGGTGCATCCCGATATTCGCTATTTTGATACTTTTTGGGACATTTTTCCACGGATTTGTCTAAAAATTAGTATTTGTAGTTCTTAATAAGTTCTCAATCCGATTTTTTACTTGTTAGGAATAACTTTAAGATTTTTTTTTTTGCTAAATTCTGGATTTTTTGTATGGATTTCCAACCAAAAATGCCGTGTGCTACCGTGTGCTTTATATGAATTATACGTTTTTATACCCTCAGCCATATGGCTAGAGAGGGTATATATCATTTGATGCGGCCAACTCTCTCGAAGGAAGTAGTCGATTTGATCCAAACTGGGTACATTGAAATATTATTGTCAAACTTAGATCGAGTTCGGGGATGGGCAATGTCGGTCCACTCCTTCTGGTACCTCCCCTACAAAATGTCAACATTTTTAAAGAAAATAATTTACTGCACAGAAATAGAAAAGATAATACGGTTTTGTTCCATCTTTGCAAATCCTAATATTTACATCAGAGTCATGTAAGGTGCGAAAATGGACAATATCGGTTCACTCCATCAAGTACCTCCCACACAAAGAGTAAAAATTTTGAATAATTATAACTTTATATTGTCTTCAAATTTCACACCTCACAAAATTTTTATTAGCCTTAGGTCTGGTGTGAAGATAGAATCTATAGATCCACTCCTTCTGGTACCTCTCCCATAAGGGGTCAAAGTTTCGAACATTCATTAAGCTCATAACACACGAAATTAACAAATTATCAGACTTGTCACATCTCAGTATTTCCATAAACACAAGATCTGCTATAAATATGGTAGATATCGGTATATGCCCCACAAAGGATCAACATTTTGAATATACAAAACGATCATAAAATCCGAAATAAGCATCCGGTACTCTCTAAATTACACACATCACAATATTTTTATTAACTCAAGGTCTGGTGTGAAAATGGAATATATCGGTCCACTCCTTCTGGTTCCTTCCCCACAAATGGTCAAAAAGTTTGAGTATTCATTAAGCTAATAAAACACGAAATTTACATCCAATCCCATTCAGACTTGTCACATCTCAATATTTCCATAAACACAAGAAACACTGTCATAAAGATGGTAGAGATCGGAGCATTTCTTCTGGTACCTCCTCTACATAGGGTTCAAGTACTTATGTATACTTATGTCTGTCATAACTTGCGAAACAAGTCGGCGACTCTTTACAACTTGCTATATCTAAATATTTCATTTAACCAGAAATCAGATATGAATATGTTATTTATCGGAATCTATGATTTCGCATAAAAGTGGATATAAATGTTCGATTTCCTTCAAATTTTGCACATACCAATAATTTTATCTGTATTGGATGAAGTATGAAAATGGAATACTTCGTTCCGCTATATCTGTTACCTCACGCATATTTCCACATTAGTATATCAGACTTAGGTCAGATACGAATTGCTCAATATTGGACAACTGTGCCTGCGAGACAAAAGTGACAGACGTTGTTAAATTAACTCCAAATTGCCTGAAACAAATATCGTATGAAACAGTTTTTTCGTTTTCCCTGGAAAGTAACAAGGCTGAGGGAAGAATGCGAAAAAAGAGACATAAATAAACACTCTCACACAAGAATGCATTTTTTTGTATCCGTACTGTACGACTTTTCCTACCTAATCCACAAAAATATTCTTTAATTACTTTTTAGCATTTCCTCTCATTAAAACAAAAAAAATGTTTGTTCAAGGTATATTTAAAACATCAAATGCATTAATATGATAATGTGTTTAATTAATTTAAAATCCCGATATTGTTCATATGAAAATTCTGTTGAAACAAGTACACTATATTCATCAGAACAGAAAAAAAAATCAAATCAGGTTATATTGGACGTTGGCTATTTACAGACTTCAAAGTCCAGCACTAGCCAAATTCACTGTCATTTTCAATTCGTTGACTAATCTGTTCTTGAACTTCGAATTAATTGACGCTGCTTCATGGAATGCATTTTTTTGTTTGAAAAACATTTGAACGGACGCGTGTAAATGTGCATTTTATATTTGCTTTTATGCACGGCTTATTTCAATTCCAGCAACTACGACAACAACAACAGCGATAGTAGCGGCAGGCACAAGCAAAATCATAGCTTTAATCGAATAGAGCTTACAAATGTAAAACTACAAATAAAACAGTAATCAAATCGTTACGTTTTATTAGCGATCATGATGCAGGGGAGATTAATACGAATGATATGTACCCTGCGTTTCATAACGAATATAAAATAGAGCACTGCAACTTGAACCTAAGCGATGATGCATCTACCTGTATTCTTCTACCATGAAACTAAACCCGATGCTGAACGATTAGACCCACAAACTAGAGAGGGAGAGAGAGAGAGATCTTGAGATTGTGTGCCGTTTATCGCCTTCAGTTCTGATTTGATGCTTTTAAGTTCTAATTGATTATCAATGCGTAGATTTCAGTCGCCTGTTCAAAAGTAAATTTTCCTGCCCAGAATGTACTGTACTGAATGTCGAGAATAGGCATTCCTTTAAGTTTCGTGTTGCCAAAAATACAACGACCGTATGAACATAGTAGAAGTGATGCCATGAATGTGATCACTCATGAAACTAAACCCAATGCTCAACGATTAGAACCGCAAATTGGAGAGAGATCCTAATATTGCGTGCTGTTTTTCGCCTTGAAGGTTACAATGTTTTGCCATAGCTAATCTGACTTCAGATTTGATTTTGTAAGATTTAATGGTATTGAGAGTCAATATCAGTAGGCAGAGTTCAAATCAGTTCAGTCTCCTTTCAGAAAAGTACATTTTCTACCTAGAATGAATGCACTGCGACTGCAATCTAGCTTGTAATGTCCCCACGAATGTTACAAAAATACAACAACCATATGAACATTGTAAAAGTTATGCCAATCACTTCGAATACAACGCCATGCTGTTGTTTTTGTAATGTTTTCCTATAGCTAATTTGTTTTTAAGGAAGATTTTAGAATTCCAGTACACTAGAGTCGCCTTCTTGATAGTAAACTTCTTTACCTAGAATACACTAGGTATCTATCTTGTAATTTCCCCTACAGAATAGGCATTCATTTAAATTTCCTGGTGTCAAAAATACAACGATCGTATGAACATGGTAAAAGTGATGCCATTCAAATTTAATGCAACGCCATTCGTTTTTATATCCATAGTATAAAGGGTATATTAAGTTTGTCATTCCGTTTGTAACACCTAGCTTCCGAACGTAATGAGGTAGGTTGGTAGAATTTTACTCAAATGTATATTATGTCTACAGAACTTTTGGTATTGAAAATGGACCATGTTGGTCCACGTTTTGGTATAGCGCCCATATAATGGTGCCTCCCTATTTTCGGCATTTGAGTGATTTAAGCGATATTATTCACCGTAAATGATTAAAATTTGGTATTTGAAGTTCGTAATGGATACTACAGCCTTAGACAGAAAATTGTCTGTGCAGATCCACGTCTTCGTATAGCCACCATATAACGGTACCTTCCGATATTCGGTATTTTGATGATTTTTGCGACATTATTCACCGGAATTGTTTCAAATGTTGGTATTTGAAGTTCGTAATGGACACTTTAAGCCCATGACAGAAAATTGTCTGTGTAGGTCCACGTTTTGGTATAGCCCCCATATAATGGCACCTCATTATTTATCGTTATTTTGAGTATTTTAGTTACATTATTCCCCGAATTGTTTCCAAGTTTCGAATTTGAATATTGTAATGGTCTATGACAAAAGTTGCCTATGCAGGTTCACGTCGTCATATAGACCATAATATAACAACTACATTCGGTATTTTTAAGATTTTAACCGCATTTTATTTATTTATTTTTTTTTTTTGACAATTGCCAAATTCGTTCCAAACGGTGGAGGGTATTCATAGTTCGGCCTGGCCGAACTTACAGCTTTTTTACTTGTTTTCTTTCTTCTTGCTATGCGAAACTAAACTGGTTCTTCAAAGATAAATCCGACAAGTACGTTTACAGTGTACCAAATTTGATAAGCCAAGTGGATTTAAATTGTCATTCGTCAAAAAAAAAAAAAAAATTCTCATAAATAAGCTTACACCGGTAAAAATTTCTAATATAAACATATAAATAGTGTGTTTGGAGAATATATTTGAAGCCCTCGAAATACTTAAAATCAATATGTAAAGTTAATATTTTAGATCAATGGTTGGTTGTACTTGCTAAAAATATAAATAAACATTCTGCAGTCTCACAACTTTGGATAGGGTATTCGAAAATCAAAATAAACTGACCACTACCTCTGCCAAGCAAAGCGTTTAGCTTTTTCAAACAAAAAACAAACAAACAATTAATGGTAGAAATATTTTCAACAAAACATTTTATCAATTATTTTCAAAAACAGTCGTAGTATTCGTTGTCCGTTCGTCTAACAATGATTATTGTTGTATTCGTTGTGTTTCAATATTTTATTGCAATGCCAACAACAACAAAACGGTTAGTTCGCCGAGATTTCTTGAAGCGTCGATATGATCAACGGTGATAATTGTAGTAGGCGGACGGGTTGAAGTTAAAGGTGGTGTTTGTGTCGGTGTCGATCGCTGCTATTAATTCCTAGTCTGATGTACGTCCTGATAACGTTCTATAATCACTCATCATTTTTCAATTGAATTTTGTTTGAATTAATTTTTGAAATGATAAGGATATTTGAATTGTGTTTTTCTTTATTTCCTTCTGTGGTATGAGGAAGCCATGACAATTGCAAAATGAAAACTATAATCGCAATTTAAATTGAGTTACTGCTGCCAGCAACGTCTTAAATTTTATTAACGTACTCCAATAAATTGTCGATAATGACCTGATAATGTGCAACTTGACAATATGTGTGTGTAGTATGTAAACAACATTGACCACCAACCAGTTTTCTTATCACGCAATATGTGTTTTTCATTATTTAGTTAGGCGGATTGATTAAACTGCCGAAAACTGTTAACATTTTTCAAAGGGTGGTGCATTTCGGTATATTTGTTTTTGGCCAAAACGAAATAATTTGGGTAATTAATCCTGCAATGCTTACTAGAAGGATGGATCTTGCTGTAGACATAATAAGAGAGGGATATTTGAATATTTCTCGAAGTGTTAGAAAATTTCAAGGTCAATAAGGTGGTTAGTAGTTCATTTTAACACATACATATAGTAAACAATTATTAGAAACCGTAAGGACAATTAGGAAATTGGGAAATTTCACGGTTTTAGATATATGAAATCTGAACATTTTTCCATTTACTTGTTATTGTTAACAGAGACCCCATATTTCTTTTGACGAAAATGGATTTAAAACATTTTGAGTTGATCAAGTTTGTGATGTTTGACCGTCTGTCAAATATAAATCTTGGATATGACAATCCACACCTTCAAATACCTCCCCACAAAAAGGTCAGAATATTGATTAATAATTACTCATGAAAAAATTGAAATGAGTGCCAATTTTTTAATATATTGGAGGAGTGTAAAAATATAACAAATCGGTCGATTTTTTGTGGCAGTGCAACTGAAATCTCGCTCTCAATATCTTCCTCAGAAAAGGCATTCCGTTAAGTTTCGTATTGGCAAAAATACAACAACCGTATGAGCATGGTAAAACTGATGCCAATCAAATCAAAGACCTAAAATGGTAAAGACTAGACAAAATGCATTTTGAGCAAATGGTTTGTGTCTACAATACGGCTCATGACAGAGGAATGTTAATATAAAAAACACAATTACAAACACGAATGAGAAATAAGAGTTTGAAAAATCCAAAAATGTGGCTTCAAAATTCTAATCCATAGACTTTCCCAGTTAATTGCATATTGCCTAAGCGGTTTAAATCGCCTAACATTGCTAACTATGTTGTTACGATATCATAACAACAGAGGTATTTTCACAGGGTTGCCATATCTTGACTCTGTCTTGTCCCATCTTTACACTTCTATGTCTTTGATCAAATCGAATGCGACGCCATGTGGTTGTTTCTTTCTTCTACCGTACGAAACAAATCACGATGCTCAGCGGTTATACCATGGTAGAAGAATGCAGGAATGCGTTGATGCATTTAATCATTTCAATTTCAACAATTTTAACGAATTTGAATAATTTTTCATTCAAAACTTTAAATTTCAAAATTGTATTGACAGTTGTGTCGATGCGACTACCTGTATTCTCCTAACATGGATATATGCCTTGAGATTTCGTGCCGACTATCGCCTTCATGTTTAGAATGTGTTATTATGGCTTGTTTGTATTTAAGGAAAACTTGAGATTTGATTTTCCAGGATTTGGTGGTTTTAATAGCCAATTGACTATCATCGCCTTATCGCAAGTAAATTTTTCTGCCTAAAAAGCCCTGCAGCTAGGATCTACAAAGGCATAGAAGTGTAAAGATAGGACAAGACAAAAATAAAATATGGCAACCCTGTGAAAATGCCTCTGTTGTTACGATATTATAACAACATAGTTACCAATGTTAACTGATTTAAACCACTAAGGAAATATGCAAATTTTTGGAAAGGTCTATGGAATAGAATTTTGAAACTAATATTTAGAATTTTTCAAAATTTTATTTGTTATTCGTTTTTGTAATTGTGGTTTTTATATTAACATGTCTCTGCCATATGCTGTTACTCTATTTAATGTAGACACAAACCATTTGCTCAAAATGTATTTTGTCTAGTCTTTACCATTTTAGGTCTTTGGGATCTATCTATTTTGTAATTTCTTCCCCGAGAAAAGTAAGAAACAACAGCCTTCGGAGTAATTGGCATCACTTTTGCTGTTCCTACGGTCGTTGTGTTTTTGACAACAGAAAATGAAACGGGATCCACATTTCGTGTCGACAAAAATGCAACGACCGTATGAACACGGTAAAAGTGATGCCAACCAAATCGAATGCGACGCCAGTAATTGTTTTTTACACCTTCCACCACACATAGTATGGAAGGTATATTAATTACCTCATTCCGTTTGTAACTCATCGAAATAATAATTTTCGACCTAACAAAGACAATTTAGCGCTGTTCGTCTGTTGTAATCATGCTGGAGAGTCAAAACGAATTTAGATAGGAAGCTAATATTTTGCACAGATTAATCTTCAGGCATGTCAAGTTCGATGTTGGGCTATATCGGTCCACGATATCGTATAGGCCCCATATAACTGTACCCCCAATATTCGATATTTTAATGATTTTAGCCAATTTTTTCAATGGATTGTCTCAAAATTCACACAAGGAGTTCCCTCTGACTACATTACCCTCCAAAATAAGAATTGTCTAAATAGATCCACGTATCGTATATCTCCCACATAGCGGTACCTCCTGATATTTGGTATTTTGATTATTTTAGGCACATTTTCAATGGAATTGTCTTAAAATCCACAAAGGAAGTTTCTTCTGAGTCCTTAGCCGGCTGGAAGAGAATTGTCCATATAGGTCCACGATCATAGACAAATGAAAATATAGACAACCAAAAGTTAGTTTTGTCTTTTTATCCAGGTGGCTCTCTCCATGTTTTGCATAGTCAACATGTTGATTTACGCGTTCAAGCCACTCGACTTCGAAAACACATTTTATCGCTTTTCAAGAATTTCACTGGAATATTCCCATATTTTTCGATGTCATCACGTACTTTTCAGATGTCTTTTTTTATGAAATAATTTTCAACTGACAAATATCCTACAATTTTTGTTATTTTTAACATTTTCAAATTGAGTGACTTCAAAATTCCCACTCAAACCCCTGAAACGACATATACGACATCTGCTGATCCGATTTTTTTCGAAGATGAACGGTGAGAGCATTTCGTTGTCTATATTTTCATTTGTCTATGCCACGATATCCTATATATCTCCAATTAAACGATACCTCCCGATATTCGGTATTTTATTGCTACTAGTAACATTATTCACCAGAATTGTTTCAAATTCGATGATATTAGCGACATTATTCAACGAAATTGTTTCAAATTTCGTATTTGAAATTCGGAATCGGTACTACAGCCTATTACAGAAAATTACTTTTGCAGGTCCACGTCTTCGTGTAGCTCCCATATAACGGGTTTCATTTAAGTGTTATTTTTCGATGGTTTATTTATTTATTTATTTATTTTTTTTTTTTGGAAATTTTCGGAGGAACCGAGCTCGATCTAAGTTTGATAGCTATATTACGATGTACCAAATTTGGAGGAAATAGGAAAAACCCCATTCGAGAGAATAAGTGCCAGATTTGTTTGTTACTTTACACATCCCAATATTTTTTTCAATATTGGAAAGGGTGTGGAAATGGAATAAAAATATACGCAGGGGAAGCAATTGGAGAATGATGCCGATATAGTCCAAACCTCGCACGTCGTAATATTTATATCAGATACTGGTCAGGTACGAAAATGGTACCTCCCACCCTTTCTGGTACATCTTGCCCCCAAACCGACTGATACATTCTTACTTGTTTTCTTAGTACCGTTTGAAGACTTAAAAATCTCCATATCTCAATAACAGACACCAACAGAGATTCCATATCAAAGTTCGAAATTCAAGCTTTATCCCTTCTCCCAATATTAAATTTAGTACCACTTAGTACTATTTGAATAATTATAGTACAAATTTCCAAAACCACCTCTATACCTCAGTCCTAGATACCATAAGAGGACTCAATATCAAATTACAGGATCTATATCAAATTTCAGGATTTCAGTTCTTTTCCATCACTGAATACCATATTTAGTACTTTCTGAACAACTATAGTACACATTTCCTAAACCACCTCTATATCTCAATTACAGATACCAACAGTGACCTTTTTATCAAATTTTTGGATTCCAACCCTTTCCCTGCACCCAATACAAAATTTAGTACCATTTAGTACTTTTCGCACATATATAGGACGCATTTCCAAACCACCGCAAAATCTCAAACACCCAATTGGTAACCTGAATATAAAATTTCAGAATAGTATTTCTATACCTTCACCCATTATCAATTATATTAATATTAGTAGTATTCGTACAATTATAGTACATATTTCCAAAACAACCTCTATATCTCCATCCTAGATTCCAGAGACCTCAATATCAAATTTCAGAATATTAGTACCATTTAGTACTTTTCCTACAAATATAGGACGCGTTTCCAAACCACCGCATAATCTTAAACACCCCATTATGAATCTTTCTTAGCCCAATACCAAATATAGTATCATTTAGTACTTTTCGTACAATTATAGTACACATTTCCGAAACAATCCCTATATCCTAATTCCAGATACCAGGAGAGTACTCAGTATCAAATTTCGGGATTCCAGCTTTATCCATTCACCCAACACCCAATTTAGTACCACTTTGTACTTTTCGAACAATTGTAGTGCATATTTTCAAAACCAGATGTCAATTCCAGATATCAATAGTTATATCTACATCAAATTACAGGACTTCAGTTCTATCCCTTTTGTGTCCTTGTAGTACCCACTTCCAACCACCTCTTTATTATACAAAGCTTAAAAATGCCAGCTTCATCTGTTCTCCCTAAACGAACAGTTCCAAATTTAGTACCATTTACTACAGTTTGCACACTTAGTACACAAACGCCTTCATGTATTAAACTTATTTTCCTACCCTGATTCCCATGCCAAATTTCTATCCGTTCACATAATACCAAATGGTACTACTTTACAAGTTTATTATCATTTTAAAAATTTTCGTGACCTTAAAGTTCGAATTTCCTAAAAACCCTTTGGTATATCTGTCTTGCACTCCATCAGTGGCTCTCATTCCAAATTGCAGAGTTCTAGCTCATTCCGTTTGTCCTATAGAAAGTCTTAAATTTTTAGTTCATCTTAGTACTGTCGAACTCTTTTACTACGAATTTCAAAAAACCCAGCCTTATCACACGCCTGCACTAAGACTGATCCTCGGCAAAATTTCAGTCAGTTATTTCACTAATCTTTATATTATGATTGGCTCACCCTGTATTAGTCACATTTTCGCACATCTTCTCTAAAACAAGTATTTTTTTTTCGAATTATTATCCTCTACCAGACCGAGTGACAAAGCAAAATTGATAAATGCTATGTGAAAAAATTCTCATTTCATGCGGAATTTTGTTTATTGATATTGACACCCATTGTAGAGTTGGAAAGCGGTTAGATTAATTTGTCCAATAAGACTTTACGACCCTACTCCGTATCATATCGTCAAAACGATAAACTAAACAATCAACCACATTGGCCATTGAAGAAAACGTGCTACCCCTTATTATCAGGCGAGCGGGATGTCATATCAGTGGAAAAATTTTTGATTATTGGCCAGCGACTAAGCTAACAAAATATATTTCACTAAAAATACAAAGAGAACTCACGTTAAAGGTTTAGTACGTTGTCGGTGGTGGTGGTCTAGACGTTGGACAATATCGGGATTTAAACGTAAAAACAACATTTTGCGAACATTGAACGACTATATCAAGTGTGCTGTAAATTAAATGCCTTGAAAACGAAACAAAGAAAATGAGTTCCGTGAAATATGTTCTCTGCGCGGCAGTGATTCTGCAATTCCTGGCCACTGGATTTGCTGGAAATGTGGCCACAAACACAACAATAAAGGACATTGAAGATACCAACGTTTTAATGGATTATGAAGCAAATGTGCCAACGTGGTCGGTGACCTTTGGCGAGGTGCTGTTGAATATGTCCATGTTTGAAGTTCGAACAATTGAGTTCGAAATACACAACATAGATCCAAGCTGGTCTGAAGGCTATGAATTTCACATTCTCACCATGGATCATGATCTGCTCAAGCTTAGCCATAACATATTCAAGCTGAAAGACTTGCAATCGGAAAACAATGTCTGGAAGGGTAATTTCACAGCGGAAGCCATATTTTTGGGTCGCAGTGAAATCTATGTGGAATTACATCTGCCCTCAAGTGAGGGGCAACAAATGGAAATGGCCCTGGAAACTCTTGAGGTGATTGTCCTACGTCGCATTGGCACCATGGATTTTGTGTTTCAAGTTTTGGTGGGCTGTTTTGTGATGATATTGTATGTAAATTTCGGAGCCGTGCTGGAGCTGGACGCATTGAAACGTATTCTTATCAAGCCGATCGGCCCGGCCATTGGTTTTGTGGGCCAATTTATTGTTATGCCAATTTTAAGTTTTCTCATTGGCTATTTTCTGTTCCATGACATGATCGAATTGCGTTTGGGTTTGTTCTTTACGGGATCTACACCTGGTGGCGGTGCATCGAATATTTTCACCGTGGTATTAAATGGCAATCTAAATTTGTCCATAACCATGACGGCCATCAGTAATCTGGCAGCATTTGGCATGATGCCAATATGGATATTTACACTGGGTGCTCTCATCTTCAAGGATGGCAATTTGGCAGTGCCTTACAAGACAATTGCGGCCATGTCATTTTCATTGGTTATACCATTGGGCATTGGTTTGGCGCTGCAGAAATACGCCCCCACCGTGGCAAAGAAAATGTCCAAAATAACAAAGCCTTTGGCGTTGATTTTTATTATTGTCATCACGGGATTTGCATTCACCGTCAATTCGTATATGTTCAAGCTGTTCTCGTGGAAGGTATGTATAAATGGGGAGCTGCCTATTATATTTCAGGCAGAGCTCGGATTTTCTCGTTTTTATTAAACTACGGTATGACAAGAAGAGTACTTGGAAAAAATTCATTAAATACTTTTGTGTGCAGGATATATTCCCATATAAAAAACAGGACAATTTAATAATTTTGTTTTGTTTTGCTCTTGTTGGTGGCAGTTTCGTTCCAGCCATCTTTCATTGGCGTCATTGTTTGCACTTTTGTGCCAGACACCATTTCGAAATTGGTTTGGTGATAAAATGCCAATTGCACGCTTATCACTAATTCAATAAAATGAGTTGACTTTAAAAAAATCTATTTTTGGTCATAGTATTCGAATTCGATAAACTTCAATTCATTCAATTGATTTGTTTAATAAACAGACGAAGAATAGATTAGTTCAAGTGCTGAAAATAACAATGTTTGCCAGTAGAATTCATTAAGATGTGGAAACAATGAGAAGGAACATATGAAGATCGAATAATTCGAATGCAAGACATCTTCCATGTTTCTCAACATTATACTCTTGGCTTTTTTAAAACCCTACGACATTCGAGCAGTTAGAAATTTATTTTTTTTTCCTTAAAACAAATTAAAACAAATTCCTGAAATTTTTTTCTTTAAAACCGAAAATCCTTAGGGGGCTTGACTAAGCATTTTCAATACGGAAATCGTTGAAAAAATCACAATTTGGCCAGAAATGCATAAAATTACTCCAAGGGCTACGTATTCATATATAAAAGAGTAGAGAAATAACACACTGACCCTGACGAAACGGCTGAAGTTCAATGTTGGTGCGTAGGCGTGTGATGAGGCTGCGTTTTTGAAAAATCGTAGTAAAAGGGTACGAAAAGTACTAGAATGTACTAAAAATTAAATACTTTGCATTAGACAAACGGAATTAACTATAATTCTAAAATTTGAAATAAGAGTCACTGTTGGAGTGCAGGATACATGTACCCAAGTGTTTTTGGAAATTTGAACTTTAGGGTTACGAAAAGCTCTAAAATGGTATTAAACTTCTAAAATGAAAAAAAACTTGAAATTTGGGATGCGAATCAAGGTTGGAAAGTAAGTGCTTTTGGAAATGTGTACTAAGTGTGCGAATTATACTAAATGGTACTAACCTAACTAAATACAGTTTGGTTAAGAGTGAACGGATGATCCTGCAATTTTGAAATTCGGTACTTGGGGTTCCTGTTGGTTGTAGGTTTGTGATAAAGGGGTGGTTTTAGAAAAGTGTATTACAATTACACGCAAAGTACTAAATAGTACCAGAACAGACAGATCTTAAAATTCGAAATTTGGTATTGGGGTCTGTATTTCTGTCTGTTCAAGTGTATCCTGGACATATGGAGGTGGTTTCAAAAACCTGTACTATAATTGTACGAAAAGTACTAAATTGTACTAAATTTGGTATTGGGTAAAAATATAGAGCTTAAATCCTAAAATTTGATCGTAATGTCAGTGCAATTGAGATATGGAGATGGTTTTGCAAATACGTACCATAATTTTTCGAAAAATACTAAAGTAGATATTGGGTGAAGAAATAGAGCTGATATCCTGAAATTTGATATTGAGGTCTCTGTTGGTATCTGTAATTGAGATCTTGTGGTGGTTTTAGCTATGTGTACTATAATTCTTCGGAAAGTACTAAGTGGTACTAAATGGGGTGTCAGGTGAAATGATAGGGCTGATATCCACAAATTTGATATTGAGGTCTCTGTTAGTATCTGGAATCGAGATATGAAGGTGGTGTTGGGAATGTCTACTATAATTGTACGAAAAGTACTAGATAGTACTAAATTTGGTATTGGGTGAAGAGATAGAGCTGAAATCCTGAAATTTGTAATCTGGAATTGAGATCTGGTAGTGGTTTTGGTTGGTAGTTGTTCGAATTGTGTGTTGTCGAAATGCGTATTGTGAGTGTGCGAAAGGTTCCAAATGCCCAAAAATGCGCCGTTCGATGTTGAGATAGATATGGAATTCTGAAATTTGAAACTCTTAGTATCTAAGGTAGAGAGAAGGAAGTGGTTTGGGCATGTGTAGCATTACTGTACGAAACGTATAATAATAAATTTGGTATTGGGTGAAGGGACAGGGCTGAGGTCTCTGTTGGTATCTGGGATTGAGATATGGAGGTGGTTTCGGATATGTATGCTATAATTGTACGAAAAGTACTAAATTTAATATTGGGCGAAAAATAAAGCTGGAATCCCGAAATATGATATTGAGGTCCCTGTTGGTATCTTTATTAATGGCCGAATAACAGTGTTGTACCATCAGTACGAGAAGCTGCCCTCATACAAAATGTCAACACTGTAGCTCTGATCAATAGTTTAATAACAGGTTCGTACTATTTTGTGCTTTTTTACTTTCGAACTCCTTGAAATGGAATTTTCAAAATAATCGCTACCTTCTACACTATCAGTGCCAATTTTATAATTTTAGCTTAACTCCATTTGAAAAAAATGTTCACGACGTCTGAAAACCATATTTCAAATGTTAGATCTAATGGTACAATATTGAGAACCTTTTTGGTACAAAATTTCAAAAACCTTACCATATCTCATGTGTGAGATATGTTAAGATTCGAATGCTAAAATTACAGATTTTTTACTAAAGTACCTTACTTAAGTACATTTATGTATTTAGTACCTAATATTTTTTAGTAATTATAACTTTTTATACCATATTTCTACACACACTGCATTTTAAGGCCACTTCACAACGGAATGACCATTTCACAACGATGACACATACATTTAGCACATTTTTTGGTACCAAAACTGTACTATTTATAAAAACGATTTTCGAAGAGAATTTTGAATTTTCAAGCAAAGCTAAATAACAAATTTTAGAATTCTGTGGCTAAAAGTACAATATTTAGTACTTTCTCGTACATTTTTACTATAAATTGCCAGAAATATTTTATCCAATATCCGAACATTTTTTAAATTATTTTAGTACGAATCTCTAAAATCAACAGCTCTAGGCTGTAGCCTTTTTTAAAAAACTTAGCGAGATGGAGAACAGGCCAGTTCTACCTAAGAAAATGAGGCAACAGTTCGGTTGCTTTGTTCTCCCATAAGCCTTAAGGGCATATCACCCTCCGGAGTCTTTATGCTATCTTCCTATTGGTCATTATGTAGGGATCAGGAAAAATGGCAACTGCAAATTTGGAAATTGCCCCCATTATATATTCTTTTTATCATAAAAACTAGCTCTAGATTTAAATATTTTTCATAAACCTCTAAATTGTTTGGTTTTCTCTTTCTTCCTTTACAGATCCTGGTAGCCAGCAGTGCCCTACCCTGGATTGGCTACATAATCGGCTGGCTAATGGCCATTGTTTGCCGTCAATCGCCTCGTGATGCCCTCACCATTGCCATTGAGACGGGCATACAAAACACTGGCATTGCCATATTTATGTTAAGTTTCACCCTGCCCCAGCCACAGGCCGATATGACAAGTGCAGTGCCGGTGGCCAATTCCATGATGACACCCATACCGTTGCTCATCATCTATTTGATTAGGAAAATCTTTTGCCGCACCAGTATCGAAGAGGTGGAAGAACCACCGACAAAAGAGGCTAAAATAACCGAAGTAGAAGCTATTATGGAAAAGGGCGAACGTAAAGTTGGCCAAAAGCTATGAAAACAGAAAAACGAACAAATCGATAAATCGTGATAATGAGAATGTGATTATTTCTAAGAAATAATATAATTTATTTTAGTAAAAAGAATTGTTTGTACTTATTCGTTTAGGAGTTAAGTTTTGTTATAGTGAATTATATTTGAAAACAAAATAGCTGCAATTTTAGTAAATAATTAACTTAATAAATATTTGTTACTTTAAATATGTATTTAATAATTAAATAATAAAGAATTTTATGAACATCAGCAAAAATGGTTCGAAAAGCAAAGAAGCGTCTTGATCGAAACTCGCGTCGCAGTGGCTGAAAAATGGCTCGTAAGCTGAACATATCGCAATATTCCATTCGGCATACATTGAAAAATGAGCTCGGGGTAAAGCCATTGAAATTCCAACAAGGCCAATAGACTCAAAAGAGCTAAAGAGTTGCTTCGCTTGGCCGAAAGTGGTGAACTGCCGAATTTGGCTCTGATGAGAAAACATTCGCTGTCCAGCAGTTTGTAAACAAAGAAAATAATCGTGTTTACTTGCCAAAGAGGTCAGCTGAAAATGTGCACCTTCGGTTGGCTACAAGAACTCAAGCGCCGGCCATGGTGATGGTGTGGGCCGCCATAACAGCCGATGGCAGATCTCAGCTCGTATTAAACGACCGTGGCATCAGAATAAATACAGAGTATTGTAACGAAAATATTCTGGAGGGTGTATTAAGGCCTTGGGCACGCAAACATTTGGCCGCAGATCTTGAACTCAGAATGGTCACAAAATGAAGTTCCTCGCTTCATTTCCAGCACACAATGGCCACCAAAATCTCCGGATACCAATCCCATGGACTATTGTGTCTGCAGTATTTTGGAAAGCAAGGTTGGCACTAAAAACTACCAAAGTGTCGATCACCTGAAGCAAGCGCTTCGCCGGGAATGGACCAAAATACGGCAGAGTAACAATTGGGCAGCGTGTGACGGTTTCATTGGCTGTTTGAAGGCCATAATTCGTGCCAAAGGTGGCCAATTCGAACAAATCTAAACTTATTCTAAAATTTGATGCTAATTCCGACATTTTTTGCTTTCATTCAATAAAATTTAAAAAATAATAAAAATTATGGCGTTTGACTTTATTGCAGTTTTTCTATCTCACCTTGTATTAACAAAAAATGCTATTTATCGATGTCCGTCTGCCTGTTGAAATCACAATTTTAAACCACATTATTTGACGTAGAGAATTTGGCAGAACAATTTGTATTGTATCTAGTATGACTGGTATTAAAAATGAGATATATCGGTCCACTTGTTGGCAAAGCCCCCATATAAAGTTACCTCCCGATATTCGGTATTTTGAGGTTGTTTGAAACAAATACAAAAATTGGTATTTGTAGTTCGTAATGGGTTCTAGCTTCGACGGCGGAACATACCACAGCTATCTGCTACAAAATTAGGAGTAGGAACACGTTTCTCAAGTCTATGGCCGGCAGTACTTGGGAGCTGATAAATAACCTTTGTAGACCTCTTACAATGCGATTGGCCGGACTGTGGCAAACTATGCGGCTCCGTTGTGCTCCGCCGATGTAAGTGCACCCGAATGGAAACACACGCAGTGCTGCTAGAACACCATCCTAAGAACCGTTATAGTTTGCCTCCGCTGACCATCTGCATGAGGAGGAGGGAAATACTGTCGATGCAACATTTGCTTGGGTGTTATAAACACAACCATCCTAATCACCATCTGGTGGAAAGGCAACTTACGCCCAGGCACGTAAGGAAAGACCTTTATGATCTAGAGAGGAAGAGAGGTACAGACATATAACAGAGATATAAGAGAGAGCCTCTAGATCAACAGGTCTATCAAGTAGTACTGAATAGTATTTACTTTAATGCGGTTACGGTAGTAATAATAGAATACAGAATTCGCCTGCCATCGCAGCTGAAGAACAAGAGCATCTGCTACAAGCCAGAGTTACAACAACTAACTCGCTCCGCCAAGTCTGAGAATTTTGTGTCAGCCGCTCGAAGCGACCTTAATTGACACATTAATGTGTATGTAACCCTTGGAAGTATCGCTACTTAATTTCCTCTTGGGGTATTCTTAAATCTTGAGTCCCTCGGAATTGAACTCTTTACGATTCTCACCGTACGAATGCATTGCTTGAGCTTTACTTACCAGTGTAGGGTGGTGTTCGATTTCGTCCAGACTTGGTGCATCGTATTATTGTCAAACGTAGATCGAGTTCGGAGATGGGCAATATAGGTCCATTCCTTCCCACAAAATGTTAACATTTTCAAATTTACTGCACAGAAAGAGAAAGGATGCAAATTTAATTATTTGCATCAGTGCTAGGTTCACTCCATCAAGTACTTCCCCCACAAAGGGTCAAATTTTTTATATATATCCTTTCAAATATTTTGAATTCTTATCCGAAATTGGTGGAACGTAAAAAAGAGAAAAAACACGACTAATATTATTTTTTTGAAAATATTTGTTATAATTTTATAGCCTTCATATCGGTTACGATAAACTGCAATAAAACGGGAAAGGGGCTGGCGGTAGGCGAAGCATGCCATCATATCAGATGGCAGAGGTCTTTATCGTCTTTACAGGTGATTTGAACCAAAAAAAAAGAAATTTCTTCAAAATGAAAAGTGGAAAATTTAATCCAGTTTGCGAACTGAATGAACGGGGATAAGACGAAACGCGAAGTACAAGCTCCAAAAAACTCGAAACTCAAAATTAAATAAGTGAAAAAGAAAAACAAAAGAAGAACAAAAAAATGGGAATAATTAAACACATATTTTGCATTGCGGTAATAATTCAGGCACTGGATTATGTTTTCGCAGATAATTCAAACGCGAGTGCTCTCAATTCAACAAATGAAGATTTCCCCAATGAATTTGCACCCACATGGCAGGTTAATTTTGAAGAGAAAAATGTCAATTTATCCATGACCCAAACAAAAGTTATACAAATGGAAATATTGAATATGGATCCAATCAAATGGGGCCCAGATTTCGAACTGCACATATTACCCATGGATATGGAGTTGATGCGCTTAAGCCACAATATCATTATAACCAAAGACCTGAAGGCCGGCCAAACAACCTGGAGGGGAAACTTTACAATTGAAGGCATTTTCTTGGGTCACAGTCCAATCTATGTAGAGTTGAGAAGTCGAAAATCAACAGAGAAGGCTCTGGAAACTCTGGATGTAATTGTCTTGCGTAACATTGGCACAATGGATGTGGCCTTTCGGGTATTGGTGGGAGCATTCGTTATGTTGCTGTATGTCAATTTCGGAGCTGTTTTAGAGCTGGATGCCCTAAAGGAGATTCTGCTGAAACCCATTGGCCCGGCAATTGGTTTTGTGGGACAATTTTTGGTTATGCCTGTGTTAAGTTTCTGCATTGGTTATTTTCTGTTTCGCGATATGATTGAGCTGCACTTGGGCTTGTTTTTTACCGGTTCCACACCGGGCGGTGGAGCTTCGAATATTTTCACCGTCGTTTTGAATGGCAACCTCAATTTATCCATAACGATGACAGCGATAAGTAATCTGGCCGCTTTCGGTATGATGCCGCTGTGGATATTCACTTTGGGTGCTCTCATCTTTAAGGATGGTAATTTGATTGTGCCCTACAAGACAATTGCCAGCATGAGTTTTTCGTTGGTGTTGCCGCTTTCGATTGGCATAGTATTGCAGAAATATGCTCCGAATTTCGCCAAGAAAATGTCGAGATTATTGAAGCCGTTGGCGTTGTGTTTCATTGTTGTGATTATGGGATTTTCGTTTACGGTCAATTCGTACATCTATAAGTTATTTTCATGGAAGGTAAGTACAAAATAAGATTAGAGAATTGAAAAAAAAAAAAATATTGAAAAAATTACCCAGGTGAAATGAAGTGGACTTATAGAATATCAAACGGTTCCATTAACAAGTAAAAAAAATAATAAGCTCGGCCGGGCCAAACTTTTAATACCCTCCAGAAATGTGGCAAAAAACATTAAAATGCCGAATATCGGCAGGTACCGTTATATTGGGGCCATACCAAATCGTGGACCTACACATACAATGTTTCGCCAAAGGAGCTAGAACCTATTATGACAAATACCAATTTTCAGACAAATCCGTGAAAAAATGTGGCAAAAATCATCAAATTACCGAATATCGGGAGGTACCGTTATATGGGGGATATACCAAAACGTGGACCTATAATTACAATGACTCGCCACACGAACTAGGACCCATTATGATCTACAACTACCAATTTTCAGAGAAATTCTTGAAAAAATGTGTCAAAAATCATCAAAATACCGAATGTTGGGAGGTACCGTTATATGGGGATTATATCAAAACGTGGACCTATACATACAATGTTTCGCCACACGAACTAGAACCCATTATGACCCACAAATACCAATTTTTAGACAAATCAGTGAAAAAATTTGGCAAAAAACATCAAAATACCGAATATCGGGAGGTACCGTTATATGGGGGCCATACCAAATCATGGACCCATACATGCAATGTTTCGCCACCGGAGCTGGAACCCATTATGACCAACGAATACCAATTTATAGACAAATCCGTGAAAAAATGTGGCAAAAACCAATTAAAATACCGGATATCGGGAGGTACCTCTATGGGGGCTATACCAAAACGTGAACCCATACATGCAATGTTTTGCCACACGCACAGGGACCCGTTATGACCTACAAATACCAATTTTCAGACAAATCCGTAAAAAAATGTGGCATAAATCATCAAAATACCGAATATCGGGAGGTACCGTTAAATGGGGACTGTACCAGAACGTGGACCGATATATCTCATTTTCAATACCAACCATCCTAGACACAATACAAATTGCTCTGCTAAATTTTGGCGCTCTACGTCAAATAATGTGGGCTGTATCGTGATTTCAACAGACAGGCAGACGGACATCGTTAAATCGGCTTAGAACTTTATGCGGATTATGAATATATATACTTTATGGGGTCTACTACGAATATTGAAGGATGTTACAAACGGAATGACAAACTTAATATACCCTCCATACTATGGTGGAGGGTATAAAAATCAAGTGGTAACGTACCAAAATATTAAAGATCTTCATGTGATCTTCAGCTAAATATATCTAGAAATGTAACCAGTAGAGTGGTCCCAAGTACGAGTGGTTTTAAAGCGGATCCTAAATAGAAAATATAGGACCGCAAGAAAATTCCTCTAAGAGGTCCTATATAGACCAAGTAGTTTCAACCAGAGCTGAGAAATTTTCTGTTTGAGTGAATTTCAATTTCTACTCGAATTTGAGTGAAAAATCGGAAATAGATCGAGTAAGAATGAGAATAAGAGCTAACATGCTTTGCCCACTCTTATGTTCTACACACATCAAATAAAAGAGTAAAGAATAAACTTTTTGTAACTCGTCCTCTTCATTCTGAAGTTTACCGAGGAGGATATTTGTAAAACCATTGTATAATGGACCAACATCCAAGTTTTCGGTCAATTTTTCTCCATATGTAGAAAACGACTATGACCTCAATAGCTATTTTAAAATTTCAGCTCTATCCCTTCACCAAATTTAGTAACATTTAGTACGCATGTCCAAACCAATCTACATCTCTCTATCCGAGACACCAGTAGTGATAAAAAAAAATGGTACCATTTAGTTATTTTCGAACAATTATAGTACTCATTAGCAAAACCACTGCCAAACACCAACAGAGACCTCAATATTAAATTTCGGGATTCCAGCTTTATGCCTTCAACCAATACCCAATTCAGTACCAATTAGTACTTTTCGAACAATTATAGTACACATTTCCAAAAAAAACCTCCAGATCCTACTCCCAGATACCAAGAGAGACCTCAATATCAAATTTCGGGATTTCAGCTCTATTCCTTTACCCAATACTCAATTAAGTATGACTTCGTACTTTAAGAACAATTAAAATACACATTTCCAAAATCACATCCGTATTTTAAGCACAAACACCAACGGTGACATCTATATAAAATTTCAGAATTTCAGCATATTTCCTTCACCTAATACCAAAATAAGTAGAATCTAGTACTTTTCGAACAATAATAGTACGAACTTTCAAAGAAAAATCTCCATATTTCAACCTCAGATACCAGCAGTAATATCAAATTTTCCTTAATATCACATTTCAGGATTTCAATTCTCTAATTTCTCCATTACTAAATTCAGTACAATTATAGTACGCATATCCAAAACTAGCTCCTTCTCCCACCCACAGACACCAACAGTGACAAGCATATCAAATGTCAGCTCTATCCCTTCACTCAAAACCAAATAAAGTACTATTTAGTACGTTTAAATTATAGCACACATTTCCCACTCCACATCTACATATTTCAGATACAAAAATCAAATTCACCCAATACCAAATTTAGTACCATTTAATATTTTTCGTACAAATATAGTACGCATTTCCAAACCGCCAAATCTCAAACCCAGAACAATCAGCAATCTAAATATCAAATTTCAGAATTTTATCTCTATCCTTTTACCCAATACCAAATATAGTACCATTCAGCACTTTTCGAACAATTGTTGTACATCTTTCCGAAACCACCTCCATATGTCCCAGGCTACACATGAACAGCGACCCTGATAGCAAATTTCAGATTTCAAGCACTATCTGTTCGCACAATATTAAACTATACCAAATATAGTACTATTTAGTACATATCGTGCTCTTGTACACATTTCCAAAAATAACTCTTTGCCACAAACCTAGCACCAACAGGGACTTCAATACCAAATTTCAGATTTCAATCACTATCCAATTACCCAATACCAAATTGTACAAATATAGTGCCATTTAGTACTTATCGGGCACTTGTAGTATACATTTCCAAAACCACCTTTTTGTCACAAACCTACCACCAACAGGGGCCCTAAAACAAAATTTTAGCTTAGAGAGAATTTTTAGTTCTATCCGTTGGCATAATACCAAATGCTACCATTTTTTAAAAAAAATGGTACCATTATAAAACTTTTCGTAAAGTTAAAGTTCGCATTTCCAAAAACCCTTTGATACATATATCCTACACTCCATCAGTGACTCTCATTCTAGGCCATTCTGTTTGTCCAATACGGCAAAAAAGGGCCTCTTTGAACTAAAGGTTTTAGGCCCTAGGTCCCTTTGGACCAAATCCGTTTCATGGCATTTTGAGTCGATCTAGCGAAGTCCGTCCGTCTGTCTGGCTGGCTGGAGAGAATCCGATTTGATCCAAAGAATCCGATTTGATCCAAACATGGTACATCGTAATGTTTTTGTCAAACTTAAATCTAGTTCGGAGATGGGCAATATCGGTCCACTCCTTCTGCTACCTCCCCCCCAAAAAAGGTCGAAATTTTCAAAGAAAATAATTTACTACACAGAAAAAGAGAAAGGATACTCCGATTTTGCTTCAACTTTGCAAATCCTAATATTTGCATCAGTGCTAGGTCAGGCGCGAAAATGGAAAATATCGGTCCACTCCATCAAGTACCTCCCCCACAAAGGTTCAAAATTTTGAATATGCATGAATCTCTTAAAACACGAAATTAATTCTTTACAACTTGCCATATCGAAATACTTCTCTTAACCAGAAATCTGATAGAAATATGTAATTTATCGAAATTGATGATTTCGCATAAAATTGGATATAAATGTTCGATTTTCTTCACATACCAATATTTTTGTCTGCATTCGATGAAGTATAAAAATGGAATACTTCAGTCGACTATAAGTGGTACCTCACGCATATTTCTACCTTTTCCAAAAAGTTGCTCATATCCCATATAAAGTATAGAAATTTTCGATATAGTCCAAATCTGGCACGTTGTAATATTTATATCAGTCTTAGGTTAGATACGAATTGGTCAATATTGGCCAACTGCTTCGGAACCTCCTAAACAGTTTGAATAATCATAACTCCAGGCTTGGGGTATACATCTGTTGGCATAATTGTCATATCTGTATGTGCACTGTCGAAATTTTATGGAAACTTGTTGAAAAAATCGAAACTCCTTCTTATAAGGCAAAATTGTAAAAGTATAAAGTTGGACTTTGAATTCCTGAGAGGCCATTTAATAAATTTTAATAAAATACGCAAATATTTTTTTCTCAAGCAATTTTAAGCAATTGCCATAACCCATAAAATTTACAAATACTTTTTACACACTAATTAAAAAAATTATTCCTTTTTCTCTTTTCAGATTCTTATGGCCAGTAGTGCCCTGTCCTGGCTGGGTTACCTTATCGGTTGGGTATTTGCCGTAATATGTCGTCAATCGGCACGCGATGCCATAACCATTGCCATTGAGACAGGCATACAAAACACAGGCATTGCCATATTTATGTTGAATTTCACCTTGCCGCAGCCACAGGCCGATATGACGAGTGCAGTGCCGGTGGCCAATTCAATGATGACCCCAGTACCTCTGCTATTGCTCTACATTATAAAGAAGATATTCTTCCGTAATAAAACCAAGGTGGAAGAGGGTAATGTTGACAAGGATCAAATTGAATATCAAAAAGTCGAAACAATTATGGTGAATGAGAAGAAGGAGGAAAAAGAGGTGCGCTCTGATCCGTAAATTAGTTGCTGTAGATAGTTTTATTTAATCATAGACGTTTTAATAATGTTATACGTATTTGTGTGGATGTTTTTAATTTTTTTAATGCTGTAAATATGACTAGACAATAGCAATGACTTAATAAATTATGGTAATATTTACCCGATTGCTTAATACCCTAAAATGCATTTTTTTACAAATGAAGATAATGACTAAGGAATTCCAAAAATAAAAAAATAATAACAAATTGTAAAAATGTAATCTCCTGGAATTTCTTTTTTATTATACCCCAAAGTGAAAATAAATTTCCCATGAACTTGCAGATGTTATCTTTCAATGTGGACACGTGTGGCATTTGTCAGATGATTAAATTAATTATCGTATATTCCGATTTTATTTAACGAACGAGTTAAATATAAACATTTTGTTGTTCTTTTTTTATAAAAACTTTGGTTGTTTTGACCTAGGGATGGCAGCTAAATCCAGAATGCAGTTGAGAGATAAACGACTTATATATTTATGGATATTAATGGATAAATTGAAATGTATGAAGACCCCTTATTTAACTGGACATTTTTTTAGAGAATTTTATAGAGAATTTCATTACCAAAGAATGGATTTAAATATACAGGGTGAGATGAAACAACTGCAACAAAGTCAAACGCCATAATTTTAACTTTTTTTATAACTTCATTGAATGAAAGCAAAAAATGTCGGAAATAGCATCAAATTTTAGAATAAGTTTAGATTTGTTCGAATTGGCCACCTTTGGCACTAATTATGGCCTTCAAACCGCCAATGAAACAGTCACACGCTGCCCGAATGTTGCCCTGAGGTATTTTGGGCCGTTCCAGGCGATGCGTTTGCTTAAGGTGATCGACACTTTGGTATTCTTTAGTGCGAACCTTGGTTTCCAAAATACTTCAGACACAATAGTCCAACGGATTGGTATCCGGAGATTTTGGTGGTCATTGTGCCCTGGAAATGAAGCAAGGATCCTCATTTTGTAACCATTCTTGGGTGGCGCCTGCTGAGTCCTGCTGGAATGTTTAAGGACCAAAATGTTTGCGTGCCCAAGGCTTTAATACACCCTCCAGAACATGTTCGCGATAATATTCGGTATTTATTCTGATGTCACGGTCGATTAACACGAGCGGAGAGCGACCATCGGATGTTATGGCGGTCCATGGCCGGCGATTGAGTTCTGGTGGCCAACCGAAGATGCACATTTTCAGCTGAACTCTTTGGCAAGTACTGCTGGACAACGAATGTTTTGTCATCGGAGAAAACCAAATTCGGCAGTTCACCACTTTCGGCCAAACGAAGCAACTCTTTAGCTCTTTTAAGTCTATTTTCTTTCTGTTATGGTGTAAGTTCTTGCAATTTTTGGGAATTTCAATGACTTTACCCCGAGCTCATTTTTCAATATTTGCCGAATGGAATATTGCGATATGTTCAGCTCACGAGCCATTTTTGGCCACTGCGACGCGGGTTTCGACCAAGTCGCTTCTTTACTTTTCGAACCATTTCTGCTGATGTTGCTGTTTTCTTCCGTTCACTTGCTTGATGTTGGGCTACGCTACCAGTATCACGGTAACGAGCGATGGTACGAGACGCAAAAATGTATTCACATTTAAATGCTGGAGTGCCCTAATTATAGGCACTTGTAGTTTTCCAGTCAAATATAAAGAAATCACACTATCATCCTTGAATTCCCACGAATAACTTTTTTTCTGGAAAATTCTCACCAAAATGCTTTTGTACGCTTGTAAAAAATATGTCCTGAGACGGATTTTTTCCAAAGAGACCTAGGGTCTAAAACCGTTATTTCGATGAGGCACGTTTTGGCCATATCAAGTCATATATACCCTCTGTGGCCATATGGCTGGTGCGTAGGTGTGTGATAAGATTCTGTCAATTTGTTCTAAAAGGGTACGAAAAGTACTAAAATGTATAAAAAATTGAGTTCTTTGCATTGGTCAAACGAAATGAGCTACAGTTCGAAATAAGAATCACTGATGGAGTGCAGGATGAATGAACTAAGGGGTTTTTGGAAATTCGAATTCTACAGACACGTTAAGTTATAAAATGGTAGTAAACTTCTGAAATGGTACCATTTGGTATGATAAAAATGGTTGGATAGTAAGTTTGATATATGACAGGGCTGAAATCCTCAAATTTGATATTGAGGTCTCTGCTAGTATTTGGAATTGAGATATGGAGGTGGTTTTGGAAATGTGTACTACAATTGTACGAAAACTACTAAATAGTACTATATTTGTTATTGGGTGAAGGGATAGAGTTGAAATCCTGAAATTTGATATAAATGTCACTGTTGGTGTCTACGGTTAAGACATGAAGGTGGTTTTTGTACGAAAAGTACTAAAATTTGGTATTGGACAAAGGAATGGAGCTGAAGTCCTGAAATTTGAAAAAATGTTGAAAAAAGAGTAGACGATATATTTTTAGCACACTAATACAGAAGGTATGTAGTTGTGGTTATTTTTCGCTTTTTATACAACTAATTTAAGATCCTATTATTTATCATTTCGAAGAGACACCTTTTCTTCGAAAGAGTTTTTTTTTTCTTGAAATGTACATAAAATTACTAAATATGGTGTCATTTAATATCGAGAGATTTCGAATAGCTTAAATTCTACATTTCGTTTCTGCCTTTATCCATGGTTCTGAAAACGACGACCAAGTAGTTTTTCCTGAATTAAATATCATAAACGCCAGTACGGCGGATGACTTAACAATTCGATATCTCAAATTTTTCACAGTTGAGGTACTCGTGTACCAAGAAGAAAATAGTTTGATATTAGGTAATACTGATAAATAAGTAAAAAAGCTGAAAGTTCGGCCGGGCCAAACTTTGAATACCCTCCATTATTAGGAACGAATTTGGCAATTTTCAAAAAAAAAAATTAAATCCGTTAAAAATTATGTTAGAATCTTAAAAATGTAGCCGTTATATTAGGGTCTATACGACGACGTGGACCTGCATAGGCAAGTTTTGTCACAAGCCATTACCTATACCAAAAAGTGAACCTGCACAAACAATTTTCTTTAATATCCTCTAGAATCAATTACGAACTTCAAATACCAAATTTGAAACCATTCACAGACGGACGGTCATCGGTTAATCGACATAACATTTAATGATGATCAAGAAAATATACTTTGTTGGGTCAGACATAAGTATTTCGAGGAGTTGCAAACGGAATTGTGGAGGGTATACAAATATATAAAAAAATAAATCCTACCTCTGTCGGGCCACAGATTTTATCCAGCAGTGGCCAGTAAAGACTCATGTGGTAATTTTTAACTTGAATTAGCTAGGGGAGATTAGGGACAGAGATAACATATATCTGATGATGTAACTATACCCGAACAGTAGTTGTTTTAAAACTAAAAATTCAAAAAAAAGAAGAAGAAGAAGATGTTAGTTTACAAATTTTCAGCTTCGGAGACCGACCGCTGTTTTTAATGTATCTCACCATCGACAATGGTAAATTCCATTACCGTGTAATAGTTAGGATGACACGGAAGATAATATGCCAGCAGTAACTTTCTAGTTAGCAACACAAATTTCCTAGCCATCTAATTGAGGTGAAGTCCGACAAAATCCGTTAAAATTGGTGGTGCATTGTTTGGCGACGTTAACAACGTAGTTAGGGACTGAACGACAAAGACCGGATATGCATTCAATGCTAACCCAGAGGGCACCACCAAGAGCTTTTTTTTGACATATTTCTAACATTGAGATTCTAAGTTACAAAGAAGGGTGTGTAGCCGAGGACTACTGTCACTACTGATTATCCTATAGCATGCTACAAATCAAAAGATAAAAGCTGATTTCTATATATATCCCTGTTTAAATATTCTGACAAACTTTGCATTTCACACACATATTGACAACAATAATGCTATAATAGTTTTCCGATACACTTTCGTTTAATTTATTGGCGCCATTCGATATTGGCTGTTGGCATTATAAAAGAAAAAAACTCAATCTCTTAAAAATTTCAATGTCTACGTCAATTCGTTTAAAAATGTCATGTCATTTAAACGTGAATAATCGAAAAAGTTCTACAGTTTCTATTGACATTTAATCGTTTAATGGTCACTTCTTTTGTTTATTGTTTAATTAATCGATCGTTTGTTGTTGCTGTGAATTTCGTGTCAGTGGTGGCTCTGAAATCTCAATCGCTTTGATATCCGTCATTGTAGAATTGTAGAATATTATGACCCATATTAACAATTGATATATTTTCATGATTGACAAAAAATGAAAATGCTAATATTTTTTGTTCGTATCGAATTGTTATACAATGGAAAGCTTAAAATCAATTATCAAAACACTAAGAAATAAATAAATAAATAATAAATACATTTAAATCGAATTTATTGACATAGAACGATAATATAAACAAGCGAAGGTTTTCATTGATAACAATGTTAATTAAAATATAATAAAATAATGTTAATATGTAAATACCTTTTTCTTTAAAACATCTTCCTTTTTTTAAACCACTACATTTTTACAAACATATGAACTAACTGCACTAAGGGCCTCTAAGTCTGTTGTTCAGGTGCTTGTGTCCATAACATACTCTAACTTTAATGCCGCGCATGTGTGTGGTTTTGATTTCAAGAACTTAAAATATAAATATGTATCAATACCAAATTTCGAAAAATTCCGTTAAAAAATATTTCTAAAATCATCATCAAAATATCGAAAATATGGATACTATATGAAGACGTAGAATTATATATGGAATTTCGAGCATGTATACATACTGGGGTCAGATGCTAGTCGAAACTGAGATGTTCTTGCCTCGGGCCAATCTGGTGTGACTTTCCAAGCCGTCATTTATTTTATCATATCCCGATAATCGTCTACATTATCTTCGATTCAGAGAACTGTCCAACCCTTCTAATGTTGGGAAACAGAAAGGATTTCAGGGACATCATTAAAGCTGCAGCCGCTTGTTATCCGGCAGCACGCTGGCAGAGGCAGCGGGACTCATAATCATAATCAGTGAATTGACAGTGAAATTTAACTAATTGGTTGCATAAGGAAAATGTAGCTAGACCATCTGAAGTGTTGCCACATTGGAATCGATATGAGTAAGTTGTGGGAAACGGTTAAATCGCTCACGAACACTGGGAAAAGAGAATGATACAACCTCATTCACTTTTAACGACGTAACGGCGACTGATCTAAAGTGGATCGCTCGAGCACCCCGAGAACGATAGAGTGAAGCGATGAATTCTACGTCGCATCAGATCTCTTCCAGTCTAGGAGGCACCATCGGTAAGGCTAAGTCATCCATAGGGTTGGACCCAGAAGGAATGTCAATGGTAATTTGAGAACAAATGGATACGCCGGGGATTGAGTACTTGACAAATGTTTGCAACCTATCGCTAGCCACCCACATCGGTCCCGAATCGTGGAAAATGGGCCAGTTGTTGCCGCTACTGAAAACTGAGTCTCAATTCTTGTTCAGTGAAAATTAAAATTTTTTTATAAAGGAAATATTTTTCATTTCATATTTTCATAGAACAAGAATCCACTCCCAGGCTAGGATGCCAGCGATAGGCGAATCACAAAGCCCAATTTCGCTTTGTCGCTAGTAACAGAGACTTAAGGATTTTCTCTTCATCATGATCAGAGGAAGCCACCCAGTTGCTAACTGTCAACGCGGATTCCGTCCACAACATCATTGCACTCCATATCCACACATATCAGACGAGAATTCAAACCAGAACAAGCCGTATCCTACAACATTGTTGGTAACCCTTGACTTATCATTCAGTCAACCACACCGTACTGTTTTGAGGATGCAGATAGAACTACACTCCAAGTTTGAAACGTTGGATAATCAATTATATGTGTGCCAGTCGTACGTGGAATTCCGAAACAAGAAGTCCAAACCACGTAGGGTAAAACAGGAAGTTCCCCCAATCACTCCAGAAGGTATTTGGTTAGATTTGTTTTGAAGGTAGCCAAATATATAAACCTGCGTTACAACCAGATTAACAGAAATCAACCAAGCTTGAATTGTTGTTGCAACAACAACAACACAAAGCATCAAAATATCTTACATTGAAATAACCTCGACACTACGGTGGAGAATATAATGTGTAAAATATGCATTAGCTATTTAATCATTTTTATGTGCCTGAAAGTATGCTTTGAATTACATAGTAATATGAGTTGACAATTTTTTATTCAACTAACATTTCTTGTTATTTTTGTTTGCAGTAATTTCACAGAAAAAAATGTCGACTTTCTTTAAGGGTTCCTACAATTTAGAACTACTTTTTAGATCTAAGTCTATCAATGTCTATAGAGCACTAAACAAGTCCTTCGAGGGGACTTACATTAATATTTAACCGTCAAATTAAAAGTTCGATTCGATCATCATTAAAATGACTGTATGCCTTAATTTTCCGTCAAAATTATTGATATTGCAACAACAACGACTAAATCCATATTGTTTCTGTTTCACCGATATCGTGTAAGTTGAAATGCGCGAAAGCGTTAATTTTGCTTTCCACTTTAAAGACCCTTAATCACACCTGACTACTACGAGATATCCGTAGGCTAACGAGGGGAATAACTCCAAATGCCATTTTACAGCCAGATTTCGCCTTTGAAGCTTTAGTTTGGAGCTGCCTGGAGCTATCAGTTTTTATTATAGTTTTCACAACAACCAGATATAACATTGGCCAACCATTAAGTGTTTGTAAAGGAATAGACTACAAGGAGTGTCCTGGGGTTCAAGCAGCAATATTTATGGCGCAGGATCATCACATTGGCTTACAAAATCGACGTATTATCGACCGCAGCGATAAAAACTTAGCAGCTCTGTACCTTTGGTTTCTACATTTGGGTTTAATATGTATTTAATTGTAAACGTGTAAACTAATACAAAAATTTGATATAAGTTTTCTTTGTTCCTATTACGGCTAGACTTTTTATAATAGATTTTCGAATATAAGTTCGAAATACTATTCCATACATGACAAACTAAATCTTGTTAATTACATAATAAATACCTGAATTGGTTTAATGTCTTTCACGGGCAAAGCACTTGCCAGCCAATCATTTACACCGCCCAGCGTGGCATCCCAGGCTGTGTGGGGCGAATACATAGCAATTGAATGGGCAAAACACATGGACACAATGCGCTGTTTCCAATCTCTGCAATATAAAATATTTAATTATAATGTTGGTGATTTCTTGCAAGCAATATAAACTATATACTTCTGTGTTATCCTCTTCATGGCTGCAAATATTGGTGGATGGTATGATAAAATCATATTGGCTTTCTTTTCAATGGCTTCGCGCATAACAGCTTCGGTTAAGTCGTTGGTCAGCAGGATTTTCTCAACTGGTCTGAAAAGGGGAGTAGGTTTTAATAGTCCATAAAAATAAGTACATTAGTAAGCGGGGAGCAAGTTGAGTTTAGGGGCTATGCTCGGTAGGTAGGTGTTTTATAACTGGTAACTCTTGCTTTTCAAAATGTGGTGATATATCTTGTAGTTCCGAAGATATTAGTGATATAAATCATGAAATTGAGGGCTTGACATTTTCTCCTATAAGGAATTGTCCAACACTGGCTGCGCGATCTATAGTTTTAACTCTTTTGTAAGTAGCTGGCCTTCGAATTTAAAGTCAATATCTTTGGAACTAGAAAGCTATAAAGGTTAGATACACATTAGTGGAGAAAATCTCAATTTCATATGTTTCTATGACTAATATCTTCGGAACAAGAAGGGATATTAACACATTAGAAAGGGCAGAGTGTAGGATATATTGTAGTCCCATAATGGGTCAATTTCTGACTTCTTAGGGGGTTTTCAAAAAGTTCTGGTATAAAAATTCCAATTTTCTTGTGTAACTCCGGAACCGATTCAAACAAACCCCTTAATATCACCAATTGCTGGATATTTCCATTAGCTTTCAAATGATACCCATTTTGTACATTTCGGTTTTGTAGATCTTTTTCTTATTGGTGGAATTAGCGGTAATTTCCCTCCACAACAAAAAATTACTTTGCCGTCATCAGGTTAAAAAGATCAAAAATAGCTAGATGTGATAAAAACTTCAGGCCAATCCGAGCATCGCCCATAAATTCATCTTGAACCGTAAGCGGGGACCAAGATGTTATAGCACTCCATCCAGTCCAATGGGATTTCAACTTACTTCTGATCATACGGCTCCAGCAACAAACCCACGTTATCCCATTTCTCGGCATAGGACAGAGGCGCAAAGCGCTCCAAGCTGGTAACAACTTCTTTGAGTGCTATTCCTTCTGGCATTTTTGCGTAAAAGCGTAAAAACTGTTGACTTCTGCCAATTGTGGATTTCAACATCAAAACAATTAGTTTATAAGAAACTAAACAACTTAACCCCAAAATCCCCAAATTCCAATCAACTGTCAATTCACCGGCTGCAGAATTCAGTGTTGTCAAACCACAAATGAAAGAAAATCGCTAATAATTGTATTAAAAAGTAAAGTGTAATATAGACCATGTTGCAGAGTTAAGATGCATTAAAAAGCTCTTAATACGCATTAAATTTTTGCCCTGACAGACAGCAATATCTGAATTTACTTTTCATTTTGTGCATTAACAATGGAGATAATGCACGAATTAATTCGCATTAAGAGGGTTAATGTAAATTAAGAGTGCCATCTGTCTGGGGTATAAGATTTATATTAGACGAATTTACATGTAGCCATGGCTCAATAAGAAAGGCTGCTCAACTTCAAAGAAATTGGAAAAATACAACTCTGTGCTGGAGTCTTATGGAGTCAAATAGACTTTTATATATGCAACAGTTGCTTCTGTTTATTTTTCATTTATTTAAACAAAATTTTTATATTGGGGAAATACCGCGAAACAAGAATAGAATTTTAGGGTTATTCCTGCTGCCCATAAACGTCGAAAATATGCATTCCTTTTGCAACCAAATTTAAAATAATTTCAAATTATTTTATTTTTTATTTTGTTGTGTGGACACAAAGGATTTGCCAAAGGTCAAATGTATATTTTTTGAATAAAATTGTAAAGATATGATTACATGACTTTACCTTCTTAGTTCTTACCATTAACATCAATGTAGACAAAAAATATAATAAATTAATCATACTATAATAGCATTTTTAATATTTTATTAACATTTTCTAATTTACCAACCGATAATTCCCAGCAATAAAATGAAATAACGAATAAACGATAGTGCGATATGGCAACCCTGGAGCGAAAGACGACATAGAAACAAAGCAGAATAAAGATTTGGAATCAAAACAAAAAAACCCAACAACAGGGAGAAGCAAACCAAAACAAACAACATTAGAGACCTGTAGATCGAAAATGTTCCTGACAGGCCGGCAGATGTCAATGTCGTCAAACAATAAACGAAAGAAAAGCGCTCATAATCGTCTTCAAAAATGAAGTGTAGTTAATGTAATTTTTTACTATTTTACACCCCTTGGTACACTTTTGACGTTTTGCGCCACATGGTATTTTCTGAGTTGAAAGCAAAAAAAAAAAAAAATAATAATAGATAGTAATATAAAAAATGTGAACGTGTGCAACAAAGTTTGAAGAAATTTTTAATTTAATTTTATTTTGATTGGTTGCGTTGAAGATTAGACTTTGGGTAATACGGCCTTACGAAACATATTACCATTGTGGGGACGGTAAGTAATTTTGTACGGCGTGTCCGGTATTAAAGGGCTGCAAATGTGACGATTTTCTCTATTTATGCCCTGTTTGATCAAACGCATAACAGTACGTGACATCCAATCAAATGCTCGATGTCTCGTTATGTCGGTCATACTCAAACCCATCGATTTGACGATAACACGGTTCGATGTCATCGTTGACACCCAGGAGAACACCATGCAAATATTCGAGTCAGCCATGCCACGATTGAACCTTAGACAATGGCACACATGAATCAAAATGAGGGATGTTGTTGGTTGTCATTTCCTATCAAATACACATGCGCATGATTGAGTAGACAAAGTCAGTGGTCGAAAAAAACATGATTCATACAATTCGTCTTGTGCAGGCCTTTATCCGGTATTAAGGTGAGAATAGGGCCAAAATCGAACTTAGTCAACCTAAAACTCCTTTGTTCCTCTACGAAGAAACCAGCCGATGACTTAAGCCAGTCAAAAAAGTGTTTATGTATTATCACCTTTAGGAACGGGTCACGGTGTAATAATTACAAGGTAGGACAGAATGATTAAATTTAAAAAAACAAAAACAACACCAAATTTACCAACAACAAACTCAACAAGTTTTTTTTTACATTTTTTCACAATTTTTGATTTAAGAGAAAACGCACAAATGAGTAGAAAGACGAGGATTTCATCCAAAAAAGCAAAAGTAGAGTTTCCCCAAAAGCTGTAAATATGAATTTAACAGCCTGTTCCACGATCTTGAAAGAACATGCTCGCATAACTTTTACGACAAACAGCTGATTTCCGTTCCACTAAAATCCATCAGAACGAAAAATTTTACGAAAATCAAAGCGAACGAAAAGGTAAGCATTTCTGTGCAATTTTGCGTTCCACTATCTTTTTTCTTTCGTACGCATGCGAACACAAATGTCAAAATCAGTCACTTGTGTGTTTGCTGTCGTATGACTACAATTCAGGAAATTATTTCAAAATAAATATTGCTTGATTAAAAATGGAAACAAAAAGGTAAGTAAAAATAATAAATACAATTATACTATGCCAACAACATATATATATTTTTTTATTTCGTCAGTTCCAACACGAAAAAATCCTCAACTGCACATCAACGGGCACTAATTGAATATATGGAGGAGAATCCTGAGTTCGCCAGAGGAGTGCCAATTTTTGGAAGCAGAAGGCAATCCCTTGAAGACCATTGGAAAAAATTGTGTGTAGAGATGGGATATGTACACACAAAATGCTGGTAGCTTCCCGCCGCCAAAAATCGCAAGAATGTGCCAAGTTTAAAATCGAGGCGTATATGGGTTGTTCTGCAACCGGGAACCCATCTATCTTCAGTATATCTAAAAGAGCCCGAAAAACTTCCTTCGACACACGAAAATTGGCCACAAACCTAGAAAAATACATTTTTATTATTTCAAAAATGTAAAAGCATAATCATACTTACTGGTTGTTAGGTACTTCAAACAAATTCGAAGCATCTCTTAAATGCCTCCGTGGTACATTTTAAAGCTCCTCCACATCATCCATAAAGTATGGGGCTACAGAAATATTATTTTTTTATTTTTCGAACACAATCACTGGGAATTTCAATTGTTCATTGTTTTTGTTTGTTTACGAACTGTCAGTTCAGGCAGAGCCAGCTTACGTATGGTTGTATTTTTTATTGCTTTTTCGCGTCAGTTATTCTGGCGCTTTTTTGCTTAAATGCGTCCCGTAAGGCTATGCGAAATACAAAACGAATGTTAGTGGAACACATTCTGAAAGTGAGTGACAAGCCTTCGTTCGCACAAATTATCTTTCGATATCGTGGAACAGGCTGAAACTCTTGCGGGCAAGGAATAGTAAATTATGTAATGACGAAATTGTTAATATAATACTTTTCTAGCAGTGACATTGGAATATCGGCAAATGATCAATGTTCATGGAATGAAGATAATGTCTCCGCAAGCACTTCAAATAAGGCAGAGTAATAACTTTGCTTAGATTAGATTTAGCTCCTTAAAGTTAGTTTCAACGTTTCTTTAACTCTTTTGGCACTTTCACTTTCAATATTGAATATTCACATCGGCACTTTTGAATATTTAACTTTGATTTCAGAAAAGATCTTATAAAGTAGCCACTGACTATTTGTGTGTTTTGATTTGCTCCCACAAAAACATTTTCAGTTTCATTTCGATAACGAATGATAAAGGTTTCAAATCCGCTTTTTTAATATATCTATAGAAAATGGTTGAGGGCACTGAGACATGTTTGGTTTGCCAACGTACTTTATCACGGTCGAATCCTTATTATTTTAAAAGGCATTATATATCATGTCACGCACAATATTCTAATTTACTTGACGGCAAAAAAACTTAGTTAACTCTCCAATTAAAAATGCTTTTTTATGAAAGGTTTATTTTGGATTATGAGGAAGACAGATTTACAAAAATCGCTGATGACCAATTCCTCCTCAGAAAAGCATCCTTCGTTGTAGGTATGTTTTTAGCAACCATCCGTAACCAAAATTGTAGTAGATGTCTGATTAAAAAACACTGAACACCATTTTTTTGCCCCTTTTTCATTGATATTAACAAAATCTATAAACCAAATTTAGTCCTTAAAAAGTATTATTTAACCAGCAATCTTAGGAAAGGAAAAGTCTAAATGTATAATACCCTTTACCAGTATACACAGTTAGTGGATATATTTGGAAACAAATCTTTTTTTGCAGATCGGCCATTGTTTCACAACCCATCGAAAACAAAACGTAAGATTTTTGTGTTTGCCGATGGCTCCACACCTCCTTAAACTTGTTCGAAACCATTTTATCGGCACTGGGCTTACAATAAACGATGACCATATTACAACTTATTAGACTTATTAAATGACGATGTTTCTTAGATTTGTCCATAGCTTACAAAATAAATAATGAACATATAACTGTGTCTGTCTGTATATCATATTTACTTAGCAAGCCCAAATGTACGTTCATATTATTAGTGCGCCAAAAGGTGAAATTGGTAGCCCAACTTTTTTCAAATACAACGGCCAAAGCCATTAGACGTTGACATTCACAAGGGCTAATCATTTACAAACCTATAGAGAGCAGGTTAGTAACTGGTTCGATATCAGGAATTCGAATTTTAAAACCATTTGGCCGGGCAAGGTACAGCATAATTCCTTTCATATTGTATTAAAATATATTTGCGATTTTCGGAACCATTTGTACCGAATATGGAGTACCAAACGAATGAAGGCATTAGACATTGTTAATACCTAATAAATTACCATGAATTTTTTCAAAAAGGGATCGTAATGTCGGCTATGCTCTGGAGATGCTTTATGCCTATTTAAAAGAACATTATAATATGCAATATCGCTAAAACCAAGATATTTTAGAAAAAGCAAGCCGTTGCAAGGTCGGTTTGGCTGATTAACCTTCACCAAAACAGTTCAAATACAGGATTCGAAAGTGCATATTAGGCAAGTTCTAATATTTACCCTTTCTATATTCCTCTACAATCTTTATATCACATAAGTTGTGTTCCAGAACCTGCAAATTAGTACTAATTAGCAATAATTCTGCTACAACGCGTTCCCATACTCAAAAACTAGCAAAACTTGCATCTCTCTCGAGAAAAAAATGGCGCTGAGTGGTGCACATTTCTGCTTGTTTTAGCTACATGAATTTGGCCGAGCAGAAATGTGCATATTGTAAATTTGACATTTAATTGGCAGGGCTAACAAGGTTGAAAAATGTATTGATACATTTCAATAAAGAAAATGATCAACTTGAAAACTAAAGGAAAAACTAATATTTGTCGTGCAAAAAACAAAAAGAGAAAATATGGAGCAACTGATGTATTCACTTTTGGATGATTCCAGCAGTGAAGAGGACTGGCTGAATGAGGAATCAGATTATTAATTATTATTATAAATTATTAATTTTAACTTATCGTCTTCAATACTCATTTTTTAAATGTTGGCGCTCTTTTCACTAAGGTTTCACCAGTCCGATTTAGGCTCTTTACTTTTGGAATTTTGAATTTTGACATTTTATCGCATTTCTGCTAATTTTCCGTTCCCTTATTTTTTGAGCAAACCTAAATGAGAATGACATTTCGAACTGTTCTCTCTTCTGCTAGTTTTACTACTAAAAAAGTACTGGAACACAACTATATTTTGGCCCGCAATTCTGAAGTACTTAATGATCACTGAAATACTACAAACGATTCCACAGGATGGATTCAGTCGTCTTCTGAATCGATTACAAATGTCAATGAGATTATAAATGTACCTATGAATATAGGGGAGTCACAAGAAGAATGATTTGAAATCGAAGACGAATTTGACGAATCCATACAGAACTTCAAGATGATGCCCTGGAATACATGGCTGGCTATATCATTCGCAAAATGGATTTGTCAGAATGTGAGGAAAATGAAAATAATAATAAGTGAGTTTATCAAATTTTAAGAGGGTTACTCAAGAAACCTACCCACGAAATCTGAATGACATACGATGTCTTGAACAATTTTTCACGACTCTTAATGGATCCGCAATAGATCATAGCTACAATTTACAACAACGACTTCTATGAATGAGCAACAACATAAACATACCAGAACAAATTAAACAAATCTTTTTTTAAATGCAGAATGCATTTCAGGATTAGACGTTTAAACCAGACAATAAAAATAAAAAAGGCAGAACATAGATTAATTAATCATTAGAAATTTGAATTAGAAAAATAAATCTTAAAAGGCCTCCGTCCATTTTAAATCTTGCTCCACAGATCCTTTATGTATTTTTGACCTAGTATAGTGAATGGAAATGTTGCAAATTATATCCAAATTCTGATTGAAATGTATTTATTTTTATTATTATATTTTTGCTACTTCACACATTCTCATATAATATCACACATACTTTTATAAAAATAAATAAATAAAATAAAACATTCTCACAATGCCGCACTATGAATTTATTTAATAAAACCATTGCTATATATTTCAGAAAACAAGGACAATTACGACTATTTATACATTTAACTTCTTCCTTCAACTTCTGCCCGTTTATTAAAATACATTTTGACATGCGTTATGATTATTCAAAATGTTGGCCGTTTATGGGAGAGGTACCGAAGAAGTCGACTTGTTCTGTTTCGTGAATGGTAATAATTTGATTTAAAAGATAATTAGTGGCATCCTTCCTCTGAACGAACATGGTTGTGTATACGCTTGAACAATGCTGGAAAATATTGCGACTATACTTTAAAAATAATAGTAATTTTGAAGAATGCGTGCGTAAATTGCGTACGAATTTTGAAAGAAGAGAAGCACCGTCAGCTCTGTTGTAAACAACAATAATTGTCGTATTTGGGGCACAAAAACCCCGCACTCATACACTGAAAAGTCGATGCACCCAAAATGACTCTCTGTTTGGGTCTATTCTATTTGGAACTATTCTATGTGGAGTGCTGTGCAAGATTAGTGTTACGCCGATAAGCCAGAGACAATTAAATCTTTAAAGGACAATATTCGTAAAGCCATTGGTGAAATATAGTTGGAAACAATCGATAAAGTGATTAAAAATTGGGCCTGCATATTTTGCATTAATAATAGGAAATATTGTGCTTTCAAATACAAATTTTATATTGCAGACCCTGCAGTTATTCTCAAATTTGTTCCCTTGTTTGGAAGGTACCAGAAAGTTTTGGCTGATAAGTTTCAGCACATTAGATCTCGTGTTGGTAAAAAATGTGATATATTTGAAGAGAAGCGTGGACTCAGTTCAGATGTTATCAGATTGAAAATTATTACAAATTTTGACCCTTCGTGGGGAAGTATGAGAAGAAGAGAACAGATATATCTCCACACTAGATCTATATACTTGGAATCTACGAAATTTAAAGACAATAAAACTCTTACTTGACCTTTTATAAGAAATACGATTATTCAAAATTGTAACCATTGGTGAGGAAGGTAATAGAATGAGTGTGCCGATATTACCCACTCCGAACGCGATCTAGCCGGGCAAACAGACAGACGGACGTTTAATCGACTTGGATCTCTATTCTGATCATGAACATATATGCTTCATGGGGTCTCCGAGAAATTTATGGTTGTTACAAACGGAATGTGAATTTAATATATACTCTTTCCAAGGTGGTCCAAGGTGGTATCTGAAACAGTGATTCCATATATTACCATCATCGTACACAATATGTGTTATTATTTTATTTTTTTTTTTATTATGGGAACCAGTTTTCCATGCAGTGAAATTTGACAAGCTAAATTACAAAAAATACAAAGATGGGAATGCTTATTTGAAATGACTTAACCTTCTTAATTTTACCATGGTTTGTAGTACCTTCGTGCAAACCGTATTCATAAGGACTTTTCACTAGCTTTCAAATCGATTTGGGACTAAAAATGTTTAAAATAAATGCTGGGGATGTAGCTTCATTTACCTGCCGAAATTGTTAAAATAAAAACAATGAAATTTAATAATTTAGTTACCAAGTGGGGAATTCCGATCATACAATGGAAAATATCTTCTGTATTTGGAGGAAAACGGAGACAATTTGCTAGAAGATAGCAACGGTATTTTGGGACATGTACTGAATATCTTTCGCATATTGATCAAGATATGTTTTCGATCACATTCGGCTTCGGCCAAGAAGTACTTCTCGAATTACATCTTCCAGTGCCGAAATGCTATTCCCGTTTTAGCAAACACCGCATAGTATCCTCCAATCGCTACACAACCCACAAAAATTCAGTCTCAAAGAATATGTAACGACATTACAGTCGCTGTCCTGTTCAGCCAACAATAGTGCGCAAGTTTTCCACAACATAATCGTAAAATCCCAGGAGAACTGATTTCGTTCGCCATGTTACAATGTTGTCGGTACTGCAGAGAGAAAACTACAATTTATTTATCACGTGTTCATAATTTTCTTTAGACAGAGGATGAACGTGTTGTACTACATAAAGAGCTTTTTTAACTACCCTTAAGGTGAGGATACATAAAACGCTTTTTTCGCTGGCCTCTGGTAAAATAACAAAGAAGCGTATGGTAAGCAAGTATAAACTATGGGCCGAAACTGATCTAAGTCAACTTAAAACTCTTTCGTTCTTTTACGAAGAACCCAGCCGATGACTTAAGCCACTAAAAAAAACTCATTATGTATTTGCACCTTTAGTCATCGGCTGGCTTCTTTTCCAAAAAATGTTGACTTGGATTAGTTTCGGCCTCATAGTTTATCCTATGCTGTAAAAAATGTAAATATATATAGTCAATGATCTCCAACAGGAGAAATCGATTATGAAGACTAAAGGTGAGAATACATAAAACGCTTTTTTGACTGGCTTAAGTCATCGGCTGGCTTCTTAGGAAAATAACAAAGCAGCGTACAGCCAAAATCGAGCTAAGTTAGCCTTCCTAAGCCAGTCAAAAAGCTATTTATGTATTGTCACCTTAAGTACCACATTTTGAACAATCCCGTTTGAATATGTTGCTTGAATCGGTGGTAGGTACAGTTATTTGAGAGCTACCTACGTGAACCTATATTGACAATCTTAAAAAATTCTGTTTGAAAATGTGTCTTAAATCGGGGGGAGGTAATTTAGTGCCTAATATAAATAAATTTTAAGTTTTTTTTTCTAATAATGTCCATAGTTTAAATAATAAAAAAACAGACAATTCTGTAGTATACATTGTGAAATCTTAAGAGGCAATTTAAAAAATATAAAATATATATGATATAAACAAAATATAAAATCACAAATGAGTGGCATATTTTACAAAAATAATAAATATATTTGTCTCGGCGTTTCCTCGGCACGTCAAACAGTTGTATGTTCCATATCTTTGAAATTGTTTATTTCTCTTTAGCATATAAAAATAGAGACTTTGAATCCTTTATCTTAAGGAAATTTTTTTCCGATAATGAATTTAATGTCAATTCAGGATGAAAATCTTCTGCAAGTATTATAGCAATACAAAGCGATTTTGTCGATTTTCATACCGAGGCGAGCTAGCTTCAGCAAATGATACTTCGATGCAAAATGCAACTATTCCATTATCTAGTCTTTCATGAGGTTAATATTTTAGTTTTCCTTGACTTTTATGTCCTTTTAAAATAGTGAAATGAACCACACATTGTATATTGTCGCATTCAAACTGAAATTAATATACATGTTTATCATTATTTATCAAATTGTTTGTGCAAAGCCCTAAAATTGGTATTATACCTCCTAATAATGTTTTTTTTTTTTTTTTTTTTTTTTGAAAGCCTATTGTCCAGAAAGGCAAGCACGTTTCTGTTGAAAATAGATGCCGCTTATTAGATTATTTTCATATGAACACAATCCGTAGTATCTTGGTGCATAATGAGTTTTTTTTTTAATTGCGGACTAGATTTTAAACCGTTTTCAACCAAAAATTTTCGAAATAAATCCCGGAGAAGCTAAAGGTGTAAGTACATAAGAAGCATGAAGTCATTGCTAGGCATATTTTGTGACATTTCATAAAGGGATTACGGAGCCCCACTCGAATCCTGCCGTTGTTTCCAATTATAATTGGATATTAATATGCCTAGCCATGACTTCAAGCTTTTTATGTACTTGCACCTTTACTCTTACTGTCTGCCCAACACGGCTTTAAAAAAAACTTGAATATCTAGGATGAAATTTAAAAAGTTAGTTACCAGGTGGAGAATATCGGACGTACAATGCAGGTATCTCCTGAATTTGGACGAAAGCACAAAACTATTTGCATGTGCAGAATGTCTATCGCAAGTAAATAAACAACACGGCTTTAAAAAAAAACTTGAATATCTAGGATGAAATTTAAAAAGTTAGTTACCAAGTGGAGAATATCGGACGTACAATGCAGGTATCTCCTGAATTTGGATGAAAGCACAAAACTATTTGCATGTGCAGAATGTCTATCGCAAGTAAATAAAAAAGAGTACGTTTCGAAGTACATCCTCCAGTACAGAAATACTATATTCCCGTGTTAGCAAATATCCAAATATCATGATTCTCACTAAGCTAACGAGGTATAACAGCTTCGTAAAAATACAGAAATACAGCCCTGAGCTATGCCCACTTCCTATCAGAATTGTTCAAAATTTTATGCAAGAAGTTGTTTTCATTTATTTGACATTTTTGGTTCATTTTTAACATGAGTCAAATAGTGTGAAAGATGAATGAAATGCCTAGAAGTTCTCTCAAAAATATGATCTCAGGTGTATAATCTTTCAGTTACATGGCAAATCTGGTGAATATCATTAATGCGCGCCCCGCAATTTAAGTTTCTTTCAATCACTGTTTTTGAAAATATTTTGTTTCTATTTTTAAAAACAACACAAAATTGGCAGATGTCGGACACACTTCGAAATAAAATTGTAATCAGCTGGTAGCTCTACCTTACCTTTTTATTGTACCCTGTACCCACAGTAACTTGTTTTCTATAACATCACCGTCAAACACCATGAAAGCTATTTCGCTCAACAACATACAACGCTTTCGGTGTTTGGGGATAGTAAAATGCAATTTATCTATCATGTACTCATAATTGTCTTTACATTGAAGATGAACGTGTTGTACTATATCTAGGAGTTCAGATATGTTCGGGGGAGTTGAGTCATTTGCGATAATACGAGCAGAGGCAAAGCTGACTTTGCTTTCTCCCTCTCCTCATAAATTCCATTTATTGGGAAGGAACTCCACTTCTTTCAAGAGCCAAAACCTTTACTCGTAAAAATTCATTGCAAACAGAAATCTTCGTTCATATGTAGTTCTTTTTTCTATAATGCTACTTACAATAATCCACATTTTAAGCATTCAAAATCTAACGTCTCTTCAAAAATGATTTCACCGTTGTTGTCATAATTAACACTCACAAATTATATAAATTATATATTGTACAATGTTCATAATTCTCAATAAACACAAAAAAGTACAATTTTATCAACCTACTTTATTTCGTTCGGAAGCTAGAGTGATTTCCGCAGACGGACGGACATCGCTAAATCGAGGTGATACAAACAGAATGACAAAGTTAATATACCCTCCTTTTTAAGGTAAAGGATATAATAAAGAATAGCATAAACTATCGAAAAGCTGCTATCGGACGATAAGGGTTTTACATATGTAGTGTCAAATTTTCCATATTTTAAAGGTGCACACATCGTGTGATATATGAAATTCAGTTGTGAAATACATGAGAAAACATATGTACTTATTCGATCACAGGGAGCCCTATTTTAAACGGAAAATACAATTCATGATCCAAGTATTAGGTCCCCCTTCCAACTCAACTGATTACTAACCGATCTGTCAATTAAATTTGAATTCGCCGCATCCAAAACAGACGACAAACATTATTTTTACAGTTGTTCGAAAATATTTGTTTGGCCATTTTAAATTTGTTGTGAAGAGAAAAAGAAAAACATACATACAAAAATTGCAATAAAAATAAGTTTCATTCATAAAAAGGAAGAACTTGTTTTTATTTTAAAGAATATATTATCAGAACAATGAGAAAGCTTTTCAAATAGAAAGATATGCCAGCGAAGAGTTCAATTTTCCGTCCCCAAGGATGAAAATAAGTGGAGTACACTTTGTCAAGTGAATTTCACATCCACATCGCAGGAGTATGTGGTAAAATGCACCCAGAGTGTGCCAGCAATGTTCGTGGCACATGGACCACAAAAATACCGTCAAAACATCAGCGTCAGAATGTCAATGTGGGATCCACTTTATTCTTGATATTGATTGAGACATCCATCACAAACGAATTTTGAATATGTTAGTTGCGAAAATTTTGAAATATTTTGTGTATTATTTAAAGCAATTCACATTTCTAATTAATATAGGTAGTCGCATTAACACACCATGCCTCACCACCAAAGCAAGCGAGGCGATTTGGAATTGGCGGCGCAGCCGATTTGTAGACTAAAATTTGCCGCCGTCAAAATTATATATCCAAATCTGAACCGATCTCGATAAAATTTAGCAAATGTATTTCTGAGCTGTATTTGATATATTTCCCCAAATATTGTTGTTACAGAGTACATATTACGGCTGCGGAGGACAAAAATAACAAATCGGATGAACAATATATATGGGAGCTATAGCTATATCTGAACCGATTTCGATAAAATTTGGCATACTTATTTTCAGGTCCAATCTGATCGTATGTGCAAAATTCCATACTATTCGGACTGATATTACACGTTTGGTGCACAATAAAAGGCAAATCGGACGAAGATATATATGGGAGCTATATCTAAATTTTGATCGATTATCTCCAATTTGGTATGGTATTAAATATACAAAATAAAATATAAAATAATAAAAATACAAGTGAACCATTCGTGGATCATTAAAGAATGTTATGGTTAATTTTGTCCAGGAACGACAAAATAATGTATGGAAAAAGGTATTGTAAAAGGTATTATGGTAGTTGAAATACATGTTTAAAAAATATTCTCACAAACTAATTTATTCGCAGATTACATCAGCAGTTCTCCCAAAATGACACAAAAATTCCTAACCGCTTTTTTGGAAAATACCATTAAAGATTATGAAGCTACCGAAGAGATGATAGAAGAGTTTCTATGAAACTGACCTGGGATTTTGGTACAATTTTTGGATATTATCAACTACTAATTAAAAAGGAAATATCAAAAGCTTTGCTAAAGTTATTGTCAGCTATAGTTTAGACCTAATATGGTTTTCATGTGATAACTAAGTATACATTTACAGCTGGCAAGAATTTTGCATTTATTTCTGAACAAATATTTTGTCATCATCACGCCTTTTAATCAAGAAAGAATATAATCTAATACAGAAAACTAAAGTATTAATATTATACGTTATGTAAGACTTAAGGTGTAAATACATAAAAAGCTTGAAGTCATATATAATACAATATATAATATCATATATAATACAATATATAATATTATATATAATAATACATATGTTATTACAACCGTTATGTGCCAAAACACTTTTTGGACCAAAACAATGTCAAAAGATTCGGTTGGTTTAATGGCATAATCGAATCTTGATTTAACATTAATAAGATCATTAAAGGTAGATCTACAACCGCAAGGTTTCCTAATTTCTACAAAGTCATTCTCAATGCTCCAGCAATAGAGGCGTCATTGCTTACGATGATTGCTAAAGCATAGATGATATGTTGCCGCACTCTAAATTATTGTACAAAATTATAGATCTAAAATCATCAAATCAATTCTGGAAATCTCTACAATTAGAATTATACCAGCAAATAATATTGTGCTCGCCTGTTCCATTACTTGCTCGGTTTCCGAAAACTTATCATTGTCAGGAACGGCGAGCACGTTTCTACTGTGGCTCTGTCCATGGGCTTATTTTTGTATGAATACGATTTGTAGTTGCTTGGTGCAAAATGAGTTTTTGTAATTGCGAACAAGACTCATTAAAAGCTTCCAAATTGATTTCGGACTCAACAATTAAAAAAAATGCAGATCTGTCAAACTTGCTTTTAATCAAACCCAGATTGTCTAAGAAGGAAGTTAATAAATTAGTTACCAAGTCGGGAATGTCGAACATACAATGCAAAGTATCTTCTGAATTTGGAGGAAAGTACAGATAACTTGTTCCAAGATAGTCACGGTATTGGCGAAAAAATTGGATATGCACCAAGGTCGTTACTCAACCTAAATAATGTGTAACAACGTGACACAACGGTGTCAGTAACTTTCACACGTACGATCCTACTCTGTGATCCCTAAAATAATAGTGGCTAAATTGTCAATAACATCAGCGTCAAATCCGAACAGAATTGGGTTTTTTTTCGCCAATTAAGAACGCTTTCGGTATTGAAGAGAAATGAAATTTTCTTATCATCTGCTCATAATTTTCCTTAGATAGATGAACATATTGCACTACATCTAACTGTTCAGATGGGTACGAGAGTGTTGAGTCATTTCGTGTCGTGAGAAAAATCAATACTGGCTAGCCGAAACTCTGATTTTTCTTCAAGAGCTGCAACTTTTGCACTTAAAAGCTCGTTTTCTCTTTTCAAATAGAAATCTTCGTTCATTTCTGTTTCTTTTTCTTTAATTCTAATTATATTATTATTTTCCACATTTACTCCACATCTATCCTCTCTTTAAAAACGATTTCCTCGACGTTGTTGCCAGTACTAGCGTCTATAAATTATAAATTGTATGATCACAACTTTCAATAAACAAAAAGTATTGACAACAAACTAAACTATAACAAGATTTAAACCCGAAAATTGTAGTGTGGAAGCACTACAAATAAACATTTTGACAATAAGATGTCAAAGATAAAATTTCAGAATTCAAGAATTTTTTAATAACATATTATTACACAAGGTTACCTTTTGAATATTCCATGATATTTCTATATACAGTTTGTCAAATAATTCTTTGCAAAATTAAAAAAAATATTTTTTTTTCATATATAAAGTAAAAATTTATTAAGAAAACTATTTTTTTTACATTTCTTTCTTTTACTAGATTAGATTTAATAGTAAATATTGATATTAATGAAAAAATTATACGTTTCTACATTAAATAAAAAATAAAATACAAAAACAAAATAAAAGCAAATATTTCCTTGTCAATAAATTCTTTGTAAAACGAAAACTCATGGTAGAATTACAACAGAAACTTTAAAAATTTTTTTACTATGAAGGTTAATATTTGGTATGGTGTCCATTAGTATCCATGACTGCCTTTAGCCGACGCGGCATTGACTGTATTAGTCCATTTATATCGTAATATTCAGGAATTTTCTGCCATTCTTCTTGTATTGCTTTGACTAAAGCGTTCTTATTGGTAGGACCGCGGTTTGCAAACTTTTTCTTCAATAATGCCCACACATTTTCTATGGGATTTAAGTCTGGACTTTGGGGAGGAGCGTCAATAACTTTGCTGCAATTATAAAGCAACCAGGTCCTGCAAAGTAACGATTTGTGTTTGGGGTCGTTGTCCTGATACAACTTATACTTAAGTTTATTTGGCTTTTGAGGATCAACAAACCCGAAACTTTTGGCACTTCTGGATAATTCATTTTTCAGAATGTCCAAATAATATTCTTTCGTCATAGTTTCGTTAAAAATACGCAGCTCCCCAACGCCCTTTGAAGAAATACAACCCCTCACCATTACAGAGAGCTTGCCAAACTTAACTGTTGGTATTATATTTTTTTGTTGAAGTGCAGAGTTTGGCTTTCTCCATACTTTACTGGGTCCGTCATGATGATATAACATGATTTTTGTCTCATCGCAAAAAATTACATCGTTCCAGTACTCCTCAGCATTTGTAACATTATTAATAGAAAATGTAAGCCGCTTCTCAATGTTAACAGCAGAAAGCAATGGCTTCTTTCTGGCTACATGAGACGAGTACTTGTGGATTTTTAAGACTTTTCTAACAGTCTCGTGGCTCACTTCCTTATGACACTCATTTTTTATGTCCAATGCCAACTGCCTCAGACTTGTTTGCGGATTTTCTTCTATTTTTTTTTTTAAATTTTGGACTGATCGCGTCTGTTGAGTTTTGGTGGTCTTCCCTTAGAATTGTTAAGGTGCAGACGATTTTCTTTTTCTGCACGATTAATTATATTATATATTGTCCTCAATTTAATATTAAACATTTCCGCCAATTCTTTTGCCGTTTTTCCCTTATAATAGTTGTAATAAACTAACTGAATTAAATTATCATCAACAATTAATTTAAAGTTCAAAGGACTAAATATGCCAAAGAATTTGTATCTTTTCAATTGATGCTTGTTTGCCCATTTGGTGCACAATTAATTTGAAATCGGATAAAGATATATATGGGAGCTATATTCAAATCTGAACCAATCTCGATAACATTTGACAAAGATATTTCTGAGCTGTATTTGATATATTTACCTGAATATCGTTGTTACGGAGTGCATATTACGGCTGTGGGGAACAAATGTAATAAATCGGATGAAGAATATATATGGGAGCTACAGCTATATCTGAACCGATTTTCACCAAATTTGGCATACTTATTTTCAGTCCTTATTTGATTGTGTGTGCAAAATTCCATACCATATTACACATTTGGTGCACAAAAAAGGCAAATCGGGTGGAGATATATATGGGAGCTATATATCAATTTTGACCGATTAACTCCAATTTCAATAGGGTTCATCCTCAAATGATTTGTACAAGATTGCGTCTGGAGCGGGCAATAAATGCGACCCGTATTTTGTTTACAAAAATACATGGATGAACGGATATGTATAATTGACTCAGGATGCTATTCTATGCAGATCATCAAAAGGAACTATGGGGTCTATCTCGTTTCCTCTTGCCTGTTATAAACAAATGCACAAAAAAATAATACCCTGACCACCTTGTGGCGTAGAGTATAGACACCTGTCAACAGTTAGTTATTATTTAATATTCCAACAACTGTTCATTATGAATCGAACGAATATGGATGTAGGACGTATCTAGGAATTTAATTCATTTTTTTTATCATATTTAAATCTTACCTTGTCAGAGAATAACTTTAAATGCAACTAGTTTTTGATACCCTTTTGGAACTTTCGTATATTTTCAATATATTGATTTTTGAGATAGTTGTATACAGTTAGGTTATTGAACACCGGGTTCAAGAAGAAGATTCCCTTATCATCTATAATAGAAAACATATTTGCCCCAAAATACTTATCGCAAATCCCGGCTACAAACCCATATACATTCATCTCTTGGGACCACCTAAAGCCCCCATTTTTAAGGTTATGTTCGAGTTATTGAGATTTTTCTACCGCTATAGTCATAGCATAGCACACACACACCAATTAAACAATAAATTATACATTATTTTAACTATATTTTACTTTAAAAACCGACGCTTCCGAGAAATGAAAGGAAATAACGGAATGTGCGATACTCTTGAGCGAAAGGCGAGATGGAAAAATCTTAATAAACATGTAGAAACACGCCAAAACAATAAGACAAACAACATTTAGGGTACCTTAGACCGAAAATGTTTCTGTCCGGCCGACAGAATTTAGTGGTGAAAGAAAACGTTCATAATTTTGTTTAGAAATAAAAGTGTTCCAGAACCTACAAATTAGTACTAATTAGTGCGAATTCTGCTACAACGCGTTCCCGTACTCCAAAAACTAGCAAAACTTGCAGCTCTCTCGAGAAAAAATGGCGCTGAGTGGTGCACATTTCTGCTTGTTTTAGCTACATGAATTTGGCCGCGCAGAAATGTGCAAATTGTAAATTTGCAATTTAATTGACAGGGCTAACATGGTTGAAAAATGTATTGATACATTTCAATGTTCACGTGTGACAGCAAATGTAAAGATGATGATTCTAGGAGTGAAGAGGACTGGCTGAATGAGGAATCAGACGAAGAAAACGTATTGGAAAACAGTCCATAATTAGTGAAAGGTAAATTGAAAAATTAAGCTTAAAATCAAAGATGTTCGCTTATTACGGAAACCATTTTCTTTTTTTTAGGTTGGCTGTCTTTCCAACTTGTGGCATTACGTCTTCTAGCAGACTTAACATTAATTTAATCGGCTCCTCCAACTATGTCAGCTTCTCCGGGGTTGGGATTTGAGAAAACTCCACCTCTAAATACTCTTCAACGCATTCTGAAAACAAAACTTTCTAAATAAACAGCATTCAAAAATAATTATTAATTTTAACTTATTTTCAATACTCATTTTTTAAAATTTTAGCGTCCTTTTCAGTAAGGTTTCGCCAGTCCGATTTAGACTGTTTTCTTTTTGGAATTTTGACATTTTATCGCATTTCTGCTTATTTTCCGTTCCTTTATTTTTTGAGCACACCTAAATGAGAATGGCATTTCGTACTGTTCTCTCTTCTGCTAGTTTTACTACTAAAAAATACTGGAACACAACTAAAACCTTTAATCCCCACGAATTGCGGCAATTCTTAGTTGGGCAATTGGTTTTGCTTTTTTATTTTAGTACAAAAGCATAAACTACATTAGTAAAAAAGGAAATGTAAAGACACGATTTCCGCCGTTGCTGGATAAGCTCGCGGTGTCCAAGGTGCGTTACAGAAATTTGTTTATTTCAGCGACTTGAGTAAGGAGAATGTTTTCATATATGGCCTTGGGAGAGATACCCCGCTTTATTTCACTTATTTTATTCGTAAATTACGGCTGGTTCACTTGTGTGGGAAACTCGACAATCGTCCGGCGACGTGTCCTGGAATGGTCCTGATGGGAGGCTGCTTCTGGGGGTTCTGGCTTTCAGTGGCTTTGGAAACTCGCTGGCTAAATTATGGGGGTCCAATGTTGGGTTCTGGAACCGTGGGTACGCGGTTTCCCGTGGTTGTCGAACTCGCGGGAATAGATTTCTCTAGTGTCGTCCTTCCTTTGAAGAGTGGACTTTTTCAACTCACTCTTCTGCGGAGCAACCTGGGGGCTTCTAGGAATTGGAACCCTTTCTCTGAGTGGCGTAGGGAAACTCACTCTTAATGTTTAGTGGCCGAGAGTCTTACATGTCGTAAACTGGTGTCCTCCTTGGGTATTGCACTCAATTCCCGCACTCGTATTACCGGTTTTCACTTGATTCACTTTTACTCACGGTTCCTTTGCATAAACAAGGAAATGAAAATATATTCTGGATTTGTATTAATGTATACATTTTTATCAGAGTGCATGTTTAGCAGAATATTAAATAACTTATCATTCTTATCTTATTTATCTAGCTCGAAACACGGAATTAATGCACAACACTGGAACTGTTAATAATGACCCTACTTCATGGATATATTACTTACATATGCCTATAGCAAGTGAAGAATTCCTTATTGAACAAAATTATGAAAATCAAGAAAACGAATATATTGAAGAAATAGAAATAAAATATTTTCCGGATATTGGAGACATCTAATAGGATGTGCTGGAGTATATAGCTAAACCAACAAGAGCACCTATGCGAAAAAAATTACTTCGATGAACCCTCCAAAGAGTTTTGGCAAAATATAGTTCAACTGGAATCAATTTTTCACAGTTTAAATGGCAACATAATTGATTACAGAGAAAAATAACATAGCCGAATGTGTGAAATGGTGAAGGTGAAGCATTTTTTTCTTATCCTCCACCATAGTATGGAGAGTATATTAAGTTTGTAAATCCGTTTGTAACACCTCGAAATATACATTTTAGACCCCACAAAGTATATAATTCAGCATAAAATTCTATATCGATTTAGCGATGTCCGTCCGTCTGTGGAAATCAATCTAGCTTCCGAACAAAATGAAGTAGATTAATAAGATTTTACTCAAATGTATACAGGGTTGCCCATATTCGACGGACCCATGTTTTGTTTTTAAATCAAAGAAAAAAAAAAAATAAAAATTTGGCGGTTGGCAATGTTAATTATTTAATTTGTTCCAAGTAGATTTGTTTACATCAATTTTTGAATATGATATCTCTCAAATGGCCGCCTCTGGCGTTGATGACGTATTGTGCCCTTTTTGCTGCATTTTCCATCGTTTTTGAGAGAGATTTTTCTTGAATCTCCTGAGGATTTTCAGTGGCGAAAAAAACGGCAATTTTGCTTATTTACAGTCCCATTCAATGTGAAATGTGCTTCATAGGACATGATAATTTTGTTCCAAAAATGCTCGTCATCTTCGGCCATTTCGATGACTCTTTGGGCCCATTCCAATCGACGAGGCTTGTCCGCAGGCAACATTCTTTGCGTCAATTGCATTTTGTGTGGGAACAAATGCAAATCAATGCGAATAATCCGTTGTAAAGTGGACCGAGCCATGCCCAACTGCTGAGAACGGCGTTTTTGGTATGTTCTTGGGGTCCTCTCAACACTGGCTCGTACGACAATTTTTCGTATAAACGCTTAATGGTGTTCTTAGAAGGCGCACTTCTCACATTTTTTAATGTTTTAAAAGCACGTTGAGTTTTCACAATTGACTTCTTCTGTTGAATGTAAATTTCAACTATTTCAGAGCGCTCGCGTGGCGTGTATTGGTTCATGGTAAAAATCTGCTTGGACTGACGCTTCAAACGCGGTATGTCATTAAGCGATGTGACATCTCTGTCAAAAGTTATGGCGTTGCCAGATGGGTCCGTCGAATATGGGCAACCCTGTATTATGTCTTCAGGACTTTTGGTATCGAAAATGGGCCATGTAGGTTCACGTTTTGGTATAGCCCCCATATAACGGTACCTCCCGATATTCAGTATTTTGATGATTTTAGCGACATTATTAACCCCAATTGTTTCAAATTTGGTATTTGAAGTTCGAAATGGATACTACAACCTAAGACAGAAAATTGTCTGTGCAGGCCCACGTCTTCGTATAGCCCACATATGACGGTACCTCCCGATATTCGGTATTTTGACGATTTTAGCAACATTATTTACCTGAATTGTTTCAAACTTGGTATTTGAAGTTCGAAATGGGTACTACAGCCTATGACAAACATTTTTGTATGCAGGTCCAAGTCTTCGTGTAGCCCTTATAAAACGGTATTTCCCGATATTCGGTATTTTGACGATTTTAGCGACATTATTAATCGGAATTCTTGCAAATTTGGTATTTGAAGTTCGTTATGGATACTGCAGCCTAAGGCAGAAAATTGTCTGCGCAGGTCCACGTCTTCGGTACCTCCCGATTTTTGCGACATTATTCACCGTAATTGTAACAAATTTCGTATTTGAAGTTCGCAATGGACACTATAACCTATAACAAAACATTCCGTATACAGGTCCACCTCTTCGTAGTGGTAGTTTTCGGATTTTTTTTTTTTTTTTGAATTTTTTCAATTTCGTCCCAGCCGAACTTAGGTTTTTTTACTTGTTTCATCTCATCCTGTATCCCGAATTTCCATCCCCGTTAAAAAAGGAAAAGAATGTAAATTTTTTTTTAAATATTTTTTGTTTATTAAATATTAATTTATTAATATTGTTGTAGTTGTTGTAATTTGTATACAAGTATTTAAATGTTTGTTTTTTATTTCAAATACAATTACAATTTTTGTTTTTAAATAGTACAACAGTAGTGTTGTTGTTTTTTTCTCCATATATAATTAGGTGTAATAATTCAAATATATTTTTTGTTTTTCTTTATATAAATATGTGTTTTGTTGTTGTTGCAATTTAAAAACTACTACATACACTCAAAAAATGCTTTGGTTATTGCTGTATAATTATTGGTGTTTTTTGTTTTGTTGTTTGTAAAAAAAAATTAAAACAAATTCAATAAAAAAATTTCCCAAAAAAAAAGAAATTGAAAAAAACTTATTTGAAAAATATGTAACAAATTTGGAAAAATATTTAATATAAATTACAATAAGTACAAGTTTTCGAAAAAAGAGGAATGAAAGAAAAGGAGGTTTCTACAAAAGGAGGGTTAGGCCAAAGATGCCGTTAATGGATTGCCATGTTGGCCTTGGTTGTGGTCCTTCCCCATAAAAAAATGTTGTATAATTTTTAATATTTTTTTTTGTTTTTTAAAATAAGTGTTATGTTGTTGTTCTTTTGCACTACCAATATTGAATGTGTGTTGTTGTAAATTTCTATGTATATATATTTATGTGTATATAATTAAGAGTACCATAGGTTGTCTATTTAAATAAGTCTACTTCAGTATCTTCATATTTCTATGTATTTTTTGTTTTGTTTTGGTTGTTTTGTCTATAAATGTAATAAGCCACATAGCGGTTCCAGAAGGCCTCCAATTTGAAAAATGTACAACATGTCTACAAACTAGAACTTAACTAATCTAAAATCTAAGAACAGGGAGAGTTCGTAAAAATAGAGAGAGGGAGGAGCTTTTTTGTCAAAGCGAAAAATGTTAGGTTAGGTTTTCAAAGGCATAGAGTTTTCTTTTGTTTAAGTACTTCGTAGTCTTCAGTTTGAGTTGTTTTTTTTATCTAGGAATGCTGGATAGAAGTTTAGGAAAGTTTCGTATCTTCTTGAAGTCTTCGTTTCTTGTTCTGTTCTAAATATTTGAGACTATATCCTATTAAAGCGGTTGCACCGATTTTCATTGTTTTGATATATCAACATATTGTTTTGTTCACAACGTCTTCTTATATGAATTATGTTTTTGTTGTTGTTTTTATGACTAAAAAAAATTATTACTATTTAAATTAATTATTAAACCTAAACTATGACTAAACCTTATTAGCTAAAATTAAAAAAAATATTTTTTAAAATCTAAGAAAAAAAATATTTTATAAGAGTAAGCTTTGGTTTTTGTTGTTGTTATGTCTTGTCGTTTTGTTGTTGTTGTTTTTGTTTTGTGAGAAAATCTAATTAAAAAAATACAATAAAAACTTTAATTTAAAGTTTAACGAAGGCAGAAAGAGAGAGAGAGTTTTGTTTTTCAAAGGATGTCCACCCACTCTTGTCAGGTTTAACTGAACTCAGTTCAAATTCCAAAGAGCATGGAGACGAGAGAGTGAGAGAGAGAGAGAGGGAATGTAGCACATCAAAATCCGCAAAAGAGAACTTGTTGTTGTCACACATGACTAGAGAACATTACAGGGAGAGAGAGAGCGAGTCACAGAAATATAATCCCCACACAGCCAGGGTTCGCTGTGCCTACATTCTCCATTTATTTTTCAACTCCCAACAGCTTGGCTGCCTCATCCGGCGATGACATCAACTTATTCAAAATACCCTGGTCACTGATGCCCAACAGATTGCCAATCAAATCTGACTGTGGCTGATGCATGCCATTATCATCGGCCAGATTTTGCTTACGTTCTCGCAGCACTGAACCGGCACCACCATTGCCCCATTCACAGGTCTTGCTCAACAACTCCTGGATCTTGGAACCCATAAACAATGCATTAAGATTGGCATTTGTCATGGCCGGTGGTCCCACCGGTCCGCCACCCTGCTCATCATCCGAATAGTCGGAACAGCTGTTGCCATTATTCAGACCATCCATACCATGGGCCGAACCGTTCATGTTCAGGCCACCGTTGTGCTTCTTCATGTGACGCAACATGCTATGCTTCAGCGTAAACTTGCGCAGGCAAATTTCACACTGAAACGGCCGTTCGCCGGAATGGGTACGCATGTGACGGCGCAGGTCTTCGGTGGACCAAAAGCGGCGCAAACAAAAGGCACAAATCACTTTGCGATTGCTGTAGTCCGGATACTTGCCACCCTTGGTGGCATCTTCGTTGGCTCGCTGGCGTTCCTCTTCTTCGTTTGACTGGATTTGAGCAGCCGCATCGGCATCATTGTCAATGGCGCCCTTGGACACCAGCAGTTCGTATTCTTGCAAATGATAACACTTAATGTGGTCCAGACACTGGGCCCGCTCGGCAAAGGAACTCTCACACAAATGGCATTTGTATGGCAACTCTGAGGAGGAAACACCCAAGGCGGTTTCCGCTTTCAATTGAAACTGATTGATGTGCTGCATTGCCGCCAACTGCTTGAGCAGAGCCTGGCGTTGTTGGCGTTCATGTTCCAATTGCTGTTCTTTTTCGCGAAGCTCTTTTTCCTTTTGTTCCCTCTCCTTCTCCTCGGCCAGACGGCGTTTTTCCTCCTCTTCACGTTCCCTTTGTTGCCTCTCGATTTCTTCCACAGACTTGGGCAGGGGAATGGGTTCGTTGACATCCTCGTCGGGTACATAGACGGAGACAGCCGATTCCACATTACCATGCTTGCGCAGCAAGTGACGATCACAGTTACTCTTGGTGGTGAAGAGAAGCGGGCAGTGTGAGCATTTGAAGGGTTTCTGCCCGGTGTGGGTAAGGATGTGTCGCCTCAGAGAGCTGGACCAGGGGAACATGCGCTGACAATAGGGACACGAGACACGATTGGGCGCCAAGCTGTAAGCTGACTTCTTCTTGGTGGGAACACCGCTGGCAGCATCTTCGGCTCCGGAATTGTTGCTTTCACTGGCACTGCCCGAGGCCACCAGGCCCTCTTCATCGCTCTGATCCATGTGATTGGCAGCATCTCCGGGACGGAAATAGTTGTTAAATGACACCGAATTGCTGGTGGCATTGTCCACCAGTTTGGCCACCGGTACCAAGTCCTGAGATTCATCTTTGAATGCCGAACTGGCCACTTCTTTGAGGGATTTGCCAACAGCAGGCGCTTGAGCAATCATTGATTTCAGGGTGCTGTTTGGTGGTACCACTTCGGTGGCGGGTTTTGGTCCAGCCTTGATAGCTTGTTCCAAAATAGATTCAGCCACTTTTTTGGCAGCCTCCTTGGGTTCCTCGCTCGTCTCATTTTTAAGCTTGACTTCTTCCACGGTGGTAGGCAAGTTATGTTCCTCCACAGCATCATTGTGCTCACGAGCATCGTCATCACCTTCACCATTGTCTTCTCCATCATCATCATCATTATCCACTCCTTGGTCCTTATCCATCAACTGTATGTCACTGTGGTCAAAATCGAAATCTTGGTCATCATGGATTTCCTCCACATCATCAGCATCGGCATCCTCATCGTCATCATCCTCATCGATAATGAGTTTGGGCTCATCATCCTCCATTGAACCATTTGGGGTGCCATTTTGACTACTCAGATGTGGATGTTGAGTCGACGATCCGTAATTGGGATACCCGGCAGGGTTGCCATTTGCGTTAAGACCTCCCAAAAACATGTTCGAGTTGGCCACACTATTAGAGCCATGGACCAAGGCCTGCTGCAACAAATCAGGATCCTTGCGGGCCTTCAGTTGCTGTGTCAATATGGCATACTTGACTTGATCGGAAATGGGTGAATGATTGGCGCTGGCATTGGAGCCGAAGTGCGCTTGGGCAGCCACGGCGGCCTGCAAATGGCTAATGCCATTCATATTGGCTGCACTGCTGGCACCACGTCCACGCATAACATGATGGCCGCTACGTTGGCGCTGGGCATAGTATTGAGGATGTTGCTGCTTGACGTGTCGTTCCATGTTCGAACGCAGGGTAAAGCGGGCCGAGCAATGTTCACAGGCAAAGGGACGTTCGGTGCGATAACGACGTTGTTTCTGTTTCGGCATAAAAACACCATTCTTGAGCACCATTTTAACGGGACCATTGGACAACATGGTGGGCGGCAAGTGGGGCGGCTGGGAGCCGGCCATTGCCGAGGGATTGACAACATGCCGGGGAATGTTCAGATGGCTGGGATTGGGTGAGAGCAGACCAGCTGGCTTGGACGAAGCCAATGGCTGGCCATTGGATTTCTCCGACATCAGCGGACTCATTGGTGGCATTGCCGGCAGCGATGCTGCTGGATTCATGAGTTTTTCCAAATCGGCCAGAGATGGCGTTGCGTTGGCGGCAGCAGCAGCTCCTGTGGCGCCCAACATGGTCCTGAAGAAGGGAGCCAATTTTTGGAAATCCAAATTATTCGGCATGAAAGGAGAATTGGGCATGAGGAATGGATTGAGTTGGGGGAAGAGTAACTGTATACGGTATAGTTGTTGCAGATACTGGGCAGGATCACTGAGCCAGGGTTGGGGGCCCATTAGAAATTGTTGTTGTTGTTTTTCCAATGCCGACAAATCGGCCGGCTTGTTGGCTTCATCAGTTTTCGCCGTGGCTGTAGCCGATGGCAATACCGTAGGTATTGCGTTGTCCTTCTGCAGCAAAGGCAGTGGGGCATCCAAGGCCACCTTGGGTTCGGGTGGATTTTGTGCGTTCGTTTGTGTATTGTTGGGTTTCTTGCTCAAATCCAAAACATCCATGCTCATGTCAATGGGAGCCGCTGATGATGACGAGGACGAAATGTTATTGTCCACGGCACGTTTGTCATTGTAGCTATCGCCATAGCCAGACGAAGCCGAAGATTTGTCCAGCAGCTCGTTGAGGTTCTTCACTTGAATTTTGACGGGCTTATTGGTGCTGTGGTCCCCACCACCTTGAGTCAACATTTCCTTGAGATGAGAAACGGGCGTCGAGCGATCCTTGGGATGGGGCTGATGACTGTAGTATTCGCTGTCGTCATCGATTTCTGGCGAGGAGAATAGATGCTGCTTCTTGTTGGGATCATCACAGCTGGAATCCTCGGAGGGATGATAGATGATGGCACGTTTGACATCTTCCCGTGTGGTCTTGGCATGACGATTGCGCAAGTGCCGTTCACAGTTGGCCTTGGTGGTGAAGGCATAATTGCAGACGGCACATTCATAGGGCCTATCGCCGTTGTGGGTGCGCATGTGACGCACCAAGGCGGCCTTGTCACAAATCGAATAGGGGCACATGTTGCAACGGAAGGGACCGGCTGGGCCCACCTCGCTCAGGTGGATGCGATTGTGACCCTTGAGGGCGCGCAGATTGGGAAACACTGCCGTGCACAGTTTGCAGGGGAATTCGCCGCGCAATTTCATTTTACGGAACTCGGCGGTGAATACATCCTGGGCCTCTTCCTCGTCACGATCATAGCTGAATTGGGAGGAGGGTGTATTGACCGATTGTTCAAAGTTCTTGAGGAAATTTGAGGTGTTCGACGACGAGGTCATGTTCAAAATCGATTGAATATCGGCCAAATCTTTGGAATCATGGCCAGCCGAGGGTTCCGATTTAATGTCATCCTCGGTCAATTCGATGTTGTGATGGGATGAAGGTGAGGAGTTGGCAGCTTGAGCCATCATATTTCTTAGCTGCAGATGGCGGAAGAGTTCCTCTCGTCGATGTTGTTGCTCTTCGTTGGTGTTATCCTCGTGTGTGTCGTTGTCGCCGTCGCCTTCGCGGGCACAGTGGTCAAGGGAATTGTCCCGGGAATGACGTGGTCTGGGACTGAAATGTTCTCGCCGCTCGGGCTTGATGTCAGCTGTGCAGGGATGCATGCTGAGCTGATGATGGGTCCTGAAGATGACCTCGCAGTTGGTACATTTGGCTGGTATTTCTGGATGTTTGGCATCCATGTGTTGATCCAGGGCGGTGACACTGCTAAATTCATCCTCATTGCAGATGGGGCAGATTAAAGATTCGTTGTTGTTGTTGTTATTGGTGGTGGTTGCGGATGTTTTTTCACCATTTGTTGCGAGGGAGGTGGCCAAAGCTTTGAGTTGTTGTTTCAGCAACTCTTCGGGGTTTTGTGGGATTTCCCGTTGGCGTTGCTGCTGTTGTTGTTGTTCGAGATCATGTTCATCATTATCGTTACTTAGCTTACGTTTGTAATTGTTGTTGTTAATTTTCAAATCGTTGTTATTATTGTTGTTGTGATGGTGTTGACCCGTGGATGTGTCTGTTGAACAGCCGCCATCACTTTCATAACTTTCCATGGCTGAAGTTTCAGCGTTACCATTTAATCGCTTGTCATTAGCACCTGTCGTTGTTGTTGTTGCGGTGGTGGTGGCGGAGGCATTAATCGCTGACGTTTCAATGTGATTATCATGCGGTGTTGTTGTTGTTGCTGCTACAGCTGCTGCTGCCGAAGGCGTTGATAATTTAACGCCTTCATTTAATTGTCCATTGCCTAATGGAGTTGTGGCATTTGCTGTGGCATTCGTTGTTGTCTTGGAGTTGAACTTTGTTCCATTCGAGTTGCGCCGATGATGGGTATGCTGATGCTGTTTGTGGGTGCGCATGTGGCGATGCATGTTGCCATTTGTGGTAAAAGTGAGATGACAATATTTACAGTTGAATGGTCGTTCGCCGGTGTGCACCAGAACGTGACGATCCAACGATGAGGCAGATGAGAGTACCTGAAATGGGGGAGAGACCAAAATTAGAAATTTCAGGGCGAATTGAAAAACTGGAGCTGGAGATGCAAAAGGAGAACAGAAAAACAAATACTCACCTTTGAGCAAATACGACAGGTGAAATTCTCCGTATTCCCCGAGGTGTAGTTGTGGCAACGTATGTGATTGGTGAACTGATGAGCATTGGCAGAGACTACCTCACAAATTGGACAGAGATATTTCATGTCCTCGCCGGGTGCCGAATCAGCACTGGAATTTCCACCCGTACTTTGCTGGTGTGGCGGTGTCGAGGCTGCCGATGAGCTATTCGATTTATTGCCATTACCAGCCGACGCCACCGCAGCCGCCGAGGTGTTGTTCAGCAGCTGACTATTGCTGGCATCCACAAAACCCGATTCGTTGCTGTGATCGATGGCGCTGAGATTGAAGCGAAACTTTTTGCGCAGCGAATTCGGATTATCGGCATTGTATTCAATGTGTACACTGGTCCGCTTGTCCAAAATGTTGCGCGATGCCAAACGTCGCTTGTGATGATGGCTTGTGTGCTGGCGCTGTTGTGGCTTCTCGTCGGCCGACTCTTCGTCATCGTAGTCGTTGGCCTCATCGGAATCTTGCATTTTATGTTGCAAATATCTTTGGGTATTTGAGGCGACCTCTGAGTTGACCTTATCACTGGCCGCCGTCGCCGCCACCACCAGGGGTGTGGAGGTGGCTGTCTGTAGTTTCTTTGGTGTGCGTCCCAAATCTAAATGTTCCAACGATGATTCCGAGGTGGCCGAATCACGTCTTTCCATTTTAATGGCTGCTGGATGAGTTGCGGAACTTTCAGCTGTGGAATTGGTGGTGGGGGTGTGTTGCGATGTGGCCAACATGTTGGTTAGTTGCTTGGGTTCGTTCGGGAGTTATGGGTTTTGAGTTTTCAAAAATCTTCGTTGTTGAGATTTGAAGTCAATCTGAAAATGAAAAAAAACGAATGAAAAAAATTAATTTTTTGATTTGAAATTTATGTCGAAGATGTTTTTGTGTTTGCCACAAGATTTGAGTGATTTTGGCTAGAGTTTTCGATTTGGCAAAGTAGTTGTTGAAGTAGATTTTGTGGGATATAAAATAATTTTGAAAAAAAAAAAATGATTTTCTGAGTTTTTGTTTTTAAATTTTTTGAAAAAAATATATAAAAAATTAGAAAAAAATTAATGAAAAAATACATGTATAAATTAAGGGATATTTGAAAGACTAAAGGCCATGGCCTATATAAGGTAGGCCAGCAAGCCCATCACAGATATTCAATTTGCATATCGGTAGCTCAGATTTTTGATTTTTTTTTTTTGGAATTATAGTGAAATTAATTATATTTTGTCTTCTTGGCGGACCTTGTATAGGCCTTGGATTTTAGAATGAAAATATTATATTTAAGAAGACCTAAAAAGCAGCATCACAGACCCTTATGTTGCAAATCGCTTGCTTACAATTTTAATGGAATATTTTGGAATGTTCCTAATTTTTTTCGATTTAAAATGAATAAGGCAAAATTTCACATGAAGTATTTTATTCTTAAAAAAAAGAAACAATAAATAAATAAATAAATAAATAAAATTAAAAAAAAAAAAAAACTAAAATAAATAAAAAAATTACAAATATTTTTTTGAAATCGCCACCCTCTTGAAAACATCCGTTATGCTTGGGTTTTACCACAGATAAATTTTTGTCTTTGAAAATGCCTTGCCTTTATTTGTAAAATTATATTTATTTCGTTGTTATAACAAAATGGCTGTTTTTTGTATTTACTCTATTTATTTTTTGGTCATTAATCATTACTAAGGGATTTTTGTTTCTTTTTTTCGGCAGTTTATCAATAACATTTTGATTCCGCATGAATCACAATGAGAGGTACTCATCATATTGAGAGGGAAGAGCAGGCACACACACATACAGATACTTTGGTCTTATGAAAAACTGGAAATCCGATAAGAATATATAGCGATATATCAAACACGAACTGGACGACCTGATCAAACCAACAAAGTCTTAATAGAATTCAATTTCATGAAAAAAATTCTTTGGAGGAAATATAAATTTTTACTAAAAACAATACTATTTTATATATGTGTGCATTTTTTCGAAAAACATCGAAAGTTTACTTTTTTCGCCACCTTGTATATCCAGCTGTACTACTTGTTTTGGTTCATATTTTGTTTAATCTTGCTCCTTTACTATTCAACTATTCATTGTGCTCACTTTTTGGGCTCTCTTGTTTTCTGTATAGAAAGAAAGAGAAATATTTGCAAGCCAATGAAAAAATAAATAGAGAAAATTGAGATCTAATTGTATATATATACATCCGCAGCGAACGAGTTCAAGGAAACAATTCAGCAAAAGGAACGATGAAAACTTAATGCGGTTGCTTCATTCAAGTTTCTTTACTTTTACATTTTGCCACAAAAAAAAAAAAAAAAAAAAAAAAAAAAAAAAAAAAAAAAAACGATATAATTCTTACCGTTCATCTATTTTGCTTAGTTCATAGTTTCTCTCTTCTTTGATTTCAGTTTTTGAAGAAAAAATAATAGCATATATTTTATTTGGCGACAAAATCGAATATTATATAGAATATTTAGAAAAATATTGAATCAAATATATAGAAAAAGAGATTTAAATCTTAAATCTATATCTGGCTTTATTTGTATTGTATCTGAAAAAAAAACCGTTATGTTTCTAATTGCCTTGTTTGACTTGCCGTCGGCATTTCCGTTTTCTGATTGGAAGAGGTTTTTTATTATGTTGTGTGATGCTGAGAGAGAGAGAGTGAGAGAGAATTTGGTGGGAATTGGTTGAACAAATTGTAAAGAATTAAACACAATTTGAACAAAATATTGAACTGAATTAGAGAACAATTATTTTTTAAAATTTTAAGATTTTTTTTTTCGAGAACTTTTGGTACTAAATTTTGATACTAAAATGTGTCAAAAAATTATATTTTCAAATATATATCGAGAATACCAAGAGAATTTGGAATTATCTATCATAAAAATGTTAGTCTTTCAGTTAAATTCTTTAGTCTTTAAGTTAAATTCTGCATAATGGTAAATTAAAAAAATAAGAATCATAAGACTTCAGGGGATTTCCTAGCCATCGGGGATTATTTAAAATACACTGGTCACCATAATTATTCGTATTGCCATAGCTCAGATTATTATCCATCTAAAACATGGAATAATATTTACTTGAAAACATTTTTTTCTATTAAAGCAATTTTTAAAAAATAAAATTAAATCGACCAAAATAAGACAGAATTTTACGCAAATGAAAATTATCCGCACAAAAAACTATTCAAGATCCAAACGATTTTTTTTGTTGATTGAAAATATATAGTTTTCGAAAACATGAACCTAATGCTGCGTATAGTTTGGGGGATGAACTCTTTCTTTTTGCAGATTCTTGTAATCAGGATATAATTTTGTTACCGTTAATTTTTGGGGTTTTCGAAAACTAAATTCACTATTCAGTCCTTTTCTGGATGTTTTAATATTTTCGGTTTTTCAGATTGTTGATGATTTGAAGGCAATTTGCTTCTTTCTCTAGCAGAGTGGGATCGGCCAATTGTCTTCTTGCCGATTTGTTTAAGAAATTTATTTTCCAAATATAATTTTTTATAATGAGTTTTCGCAAATGAGTTTTCCTTTCAGTTGTAATCATGCTATCTTTCGAACGAATTGAGATAGAAGGCTAAAATTTTGCATAGATGCATAATGTACCAGTAGGCAGGTTAAGTTCGTAAATGGGCCATGTCGATCCACGTTTTCGTATAGCCCCCATATAACGGTACCTCCCGATATTCGGTATTTTCATGATTACAGCGACATTATTCATCGGAATTGTTTCAAATTTGGTATTTGAAGTTCGTAATGGGTACTAAAGTCTATGACAAAAAAATTCGTAAGCAGGTCCACGTCTTCGTATAGTCTCCATATAACAGTTTTCATTTAAGTGTTAGTTTCCGGATTTTTTTTTGAAAATTTTCAAGATCCTTCCAAATGGCAGAGGGTATTAAAAGTTCGGCCCGACCGAACTTTGTTTTTATTTTGTTTGAGGAAACAAAATTCTGAAATTTTATTTTTGTGAAGGCCCGAATATATCGAAAAATTAGTAACTACTCAATGTAGAATTTGGATTTTGGTGTTGATTTCGATGATGGGCGGAAGATGTTGGTGACCACTGTATATTCTTTTTTTATTATATCTGAATATTAAAATTAGTTTAAAATGCTAGGTAATTTAAATTTGGAATGGTTTTGAAATTTCATTTAAATTTTAGTATGCCAATAGGAAAAGATTTCAGAGTTTAAAAAATCCCCAGAAAATCCTCTCCTACTTTGCCTAATAAAAATAACCAAGAAAATTTTGAAATTCTATGATTTTAACCCAAACCCTATTGCAATGGTTTCTAAATGAAAATTTAAAGAAATATAAAAACTCGATGCATTTTTAATTTAGAATAAAAATAATGCCTCTAGAATTCAAAGTCTCTGAATTACAAAAACAAAAAACCAAAAAAATTGACAACAAAATTTATTCATTTGCCTACCTTTTTTTTCTAAATGAATTAATCCGTTAGTTTTGGTTTTAAAAAAATAACTTGGTTTTAATTTTTTAATCCAAATTCAGGTTGTTGCGGCTGCCTGCTGTTTGTTGTTTCAACATTATTGTTTATTTATTTATTTCTAATTTTTGTTTGTTTTGAATTTTAGAAAATAATATTTTCACACATTTGTTAAATTTAATTACGACATTTGGTGGAGGTAGTGTTTTGAATTTTCAATGCACCATAAATTCAATTTTTTTTTCTTTTGAAATATTTTTTCTTTTGCTGGATTTTTCACAAATATTCAATATTTCTTGTTGTTTTTTGGTTTAGTAATTTGTTTCACTTAATAACTATTGCACCATTATTTTATTTCGTTAATTTTTTTATGTAATGTTGTGAGCAATTTTTTTTTTAATTTTTCTTGAGCTCTTTCTTTTAACTTTTCTTTTTTTTCTTAAGGAAATGATGCTCTTGGTAAGTTAATAATTTTCTTTTCTTTAAGTTTGTGTGAAGCGTTTTTCTTTTTGAGTTACGGTGCTGCGGATATAATTTTTCTTCCGTTCGTTTGATGTATCTCCGTACGCGAGCACACACTTAATGATTGGTCTTGTCGAAATCCAAACTGAACTTGGTTTACGGTTTGGGCTGCGGCGCGGATGGTGGTAATGTTTGTTTGTGGTAGTTGAAATCTGCTCTCAGCACTTAAATGAGTTGTTGAACAACGTATCCGTTACACGATGTACTAAAAGTCTTGTTGTTGTTGTTTCAAAAGGTGTTTCTTTTCTGTTGCTGCTGCTACTTGGCTCCCGAAATTTCAATTTCAATTTCCGTTTCTTAATTTTTTCTTTCTTTGGGAGAGTATTTTTTTTTCTTTTTGGTTTTGGGAGTAACTTATAATATTTTTTTGTTTATCTTAATCTTAAAAAAGTAATTGTTATTCTAGAATTATTTCAAATGCTGTTTTAGAAACAGCAGTGTTCTGAGTTCGTTAAATGAGTTATCCTTTAGTGTTTGGCAGATGAAACTCGACTGAGTTTGGTCTGACGTTATGGAGTTGTATTTAAAGAAATATTTTCCAGCACACACAATCTTTGAATTTAATCCCTCTGCCATGGGCGCAGCAGCAGCAGAGGCAGCAGGAAAAAAGCAGCACAGCACCTTTATCACCTTAAGCGGCAACAACAATGATTGCACACAATCCCCACACACATCCTCAACACAGAACAGATGAAGAGCAACAACAACAAGAAAATTATCTCTGAAGAGGACAGTCTCAAATGATTGGGTGTTTTGGTGCTTCTCCACGACCAAATGAGTGACAGAGCAAGCAAGCAAACCAACCACACCACTCATGCCACGAACAAACGAACACCATTTAGCCGACAAATGCACGCACAAGCACACATACACACACGAGTACATCAGCGGCGAGAGCAAAAACACCAAAGATGATAACAGAAAAGAGAAAACCCCAAAACAAGAGAGTAAATTGTAACATCTCTCACAACTACAAGAAACGGTAAATGAGATGTGGTGAGTGTGTGTTGGTAGGTTGGTTGGCTTAGCAAAGGTGCTATTTTGATGGGAAAAAATTATCTGAGAGATAATTTTGTTTCTTGTGGTCGTTGTTGTTGTTGCTGCTGCCACAATTCTTTCTCATGAAAACATCTCTCGTTGTTGTTGTCGTTGTTATTAATTCGTTCTTAAGAAATCATCTCCGTGGATATGGAGAAATGTTTTGTTTTCGTTTGTTTTTTTCCCTTTGCTATTGGAAGGAAATGAAATGGGTAGGTGTGTTTGTGTGTGTGGTGTGGTATGTTGCCATGGTCATCATCAGCGGCAGCAGAGACAGTAGCAGCAGCAATGATGACGTCGCCGTCGTCGTCTTCATCATTACAACATCATCTTCATACGCATGTCTGTAAATGCGTATCTAATGGATTTTTCTTATTGCCTTTAAATGACACACACACATACATACTCAAGGGTACATATGTACATAAATAGGTACTAAATATATATGTATGTATATAAAAACGTATGAACATAATTATGTCCGCCGACGACGACGTGAGTTGGATATTTTATATATTTTTGGATCTTAAAAATGTTGTGAACAATAATGATTATCTCAGGCCCCTATTTTGAGATGGATACTTAAAAAAAGGAACGTCACAGAGTTTGGATGCCTGAGGTAAACTCTACTACATGAATGGTGTTGTGGTAGGTATTTCAAGTAAGAAGGGGAGTATTTATTGTTGGTTAGGAGTGATCCGATAATCATAATAAAAAAAAAAAAAAAAAAAATCAGTACAGGTCCACAATTTGGGGCGCAGGTTCATAATTCGGGGCAATAAAATTTGGTTCATTTATGAAACCGTCACAAGCTGCCCGAATGTTGCTTTGCGATATTTTGGCTCATTCCCGGCGAAGCGATTGTTTGAGGTGATCGACACTTTGGTCTTTTTTAGTGCCAACCTTGCTTCCCACAACACTCCAGAAACAATAGTCCAACGGATTGGTATCCGGAGATTTTGGTGGCCACTATGCGCTGGAAATGAAACGAGGAACCTCATTTTGTAACCATTCTTGGGTGGCGCGTGCTGAGTGCGATGGTGCTGAGTTCAGTTGGAATATCCAAGGTCTGCGGCCAAAATGTTTGCGTGCCCAAGGCTTTAATAGACCCTCCAAACATTTTCGCGATAATATTCGGCATTTAATCTGATGCCACGGTCGATTAATACGAGCGGAGAGCGATCATCGGCTGTTTTGACGCCCCACACCATCACCATGGCCGACGCTTGAGTTCTGGTGGCCAACCGAAGGTGCACATTTTCACCTGACCTCTTTGGCATTTCATTTTGTTTTCTCATCGGAGAAACCCGAAGTCGGCAGTTCACCACTTTCGGTCAAGCGAAGCAACTCTTTAGCTCTTTTGAGTCTATTTTCTTTCTGTTGCGGTGTAAGTTCTTGAACTTTTTGGAATTTCAATGGCTTTACCCCGTGCTCAGTTTTCAATATTTACCGAATGGAATATTGCGATATGTTCAGCTCATAAGCCATTTTCCGGCCACTGCGACGCGGGTTTCGATCAAGTCGCTTTATTACCTTTCGAACCATTTCTGCTGATGTTGCTGTTTTCTTCCGTCCCTCTCTGGACGTCGGGCTACGCTACCAGTATCACGGTGGTACGAGCGATGGTACGAGATACAAAAGATTTATTCATATTTAAATGCTGGAGTGCTCTAACGATAGCCACTTGTGGGTTTCCAGCCAAATATAAAGAAATTGCACTATCATGCTTGAATTCCATCACGAATAACAATTGTTCCTGGAAAATTCACACCAAAATGCCTTTGTTCGCTTGTAAACAGCTGTCGTACGAGTGACTTCGAAATGACAGCAGTCTGAATTTGGTTGCAGTTTTTTTTCATCCCACCCTGTATATCATTTGATAATACCGCAACGTGCCTTTTAGACCCGAGGTCTCTTTGCACCAAATTCGTATCAGAGTCGATCTAGGATTGTCCGCCGCCCGTCTGTTTCTCTGGCTTCGACGATAACTCTCGAATGGAGTATCCGCTTTGATTCAAACTTGTTACATCGTAATATTATTGCGAGACTTAGATCAAGATCGGAGATGGACAATATCGGTCCACCCCTACTGGTACCTCTCCCTCAAAATTTCAAAATTTTCATAAATTATTTATTTCAAATAATTTACCTCATAGAACAAGAAAGGATCATTCAAATTTGTTCAAACTTTGCAAATCCTAAAATTTGTATCAGTGCTAGGTACGTCCCCCACAAAGGGTCAATATTTTGAATGACCATATCGCACATAAAACGTGAAATAAGCATCAGATTCATTCTAAACTTCATACGTTCCAATAATTCTACTAACATAAGATCTGAAGATGGCAGAAATCGACCCACTCCTTCTGACATCTCCTCCATAATGGGTTAACATTTTGAATAACTATGAGACTGATAAAACGGGAAATGAGTACCCGATTCCATTCAAATTCGGCATATCCCAATAGCGGTATCAACACAAGATCTAGTTTGAATACGGGATATATCGGACCACTCCATCAGGCACAACCACCACAAATAATTATATATCTTTTAAAATGTGAAATAAAATTCCGATTGAAGTTCGCACATCTCAATATTTCTATCAACACAAGATCGGGTGTAGATATGGGACATATCGGACATATGGGACATTTAATAGTCATATGGAGACCATTACGTCTATTCGTATCTCAGTTTTTCTTTCGAACGAATTCTACTCCCACTCGAAAAGGAGCAAAGTATGCTCGCTTTTACCCGAGTGGCATAGAAAAATAGAGTATAGAGCATGAGTATTCCCGCACGAATTCGAACGAGCATTTCTGAGCTCTGATGACGGTGTAGGTGGCATGAAATGTTCCTATTTTGCCCGGTGAAAAAATGCAGTGAGGTTTGTCTAGGATATCCCATCCTCAATTTGATTTCAATGGCATATTATCTAAGGAATAGCATATGAATAATTTCAAAGAGTCACTAGCTAAACTTTAAAGCAAGTTAGAGAAGTGCTGCCACCACTACACCACCTCCCATTGGAAAACCAGTTTTGGCAGTTATTTAGATTGGCTGACATTACAATGGTTCTCCCTCCCCCCTATTGATTATTCATTTTACAATTGGGGGAGGGGGGAGGTAGGTTCGGAGAACAACTGACATAGAGACACATATGGATGTCCATATACCTATACATATATGTATATGTGTGTATGTTTGTAGCTCTGCTGCAGCAGTTGAGGTAGCAAACAAATAAGAGAAGAGCAGAGCAGAAATAGTAGCTGGCTGACTGGTTTGGCTGCACCACTTGAAGAGATTAAGGCAAATCTCTAACAAGACTGGTTGCTGGTTGTTGTTGTTGTTTGTTATGATTTTAGTTAGTTGTTGTTGTTGTTTTTGCTGTAGCCATATCAACAACAAAAAGTAAAGTTGTTTAGCCAATGAAGAGGAACGAAGACGAACAGTGATTTGTATATTTCTGAGATGTTTGTTGTTGTTGTTTTTGGTAGCTGCTGCTGCAGTTGGGTCCCCGGTTTCTTTCTCCACCCAAAAAAACAAGATTTTGTATTCAAGTTGTTATTGTTGTTATTCTTTGAAAGCAGCAAAAATTTGAAAAAATGGCTGTCCGCTTTAGTAGAGCTGTACCAGCAGCAAAGTGGCAACGTTTCTTTTAATACCCATCTATAGTAGCCGTAAAAAAGACTAGAATGAACCACTTGGGTGCCTATCTCAAAGAAGAAGAACAATATTTTATTATTCTGTTGGAGTAACCAAAAGAGAGTGGGGGAAAGAGAGAGAGCGCCCGTTAATGTTTACACCTGGGTATAAATGTGAACATTTTGTTGTTGTTTTTTTAGTATGTATCTCATGTTGTTGTTTAAGGTATCCATTGGATACTTGGTTCAAGGAGGTGGTGGGTATTTCTCCCCATCGTTCGAACTCCAAAAACTGTAACGTATTTCGAACGCGCAGAGAGCTGACAGAGCAACGATTCTTCTTTCAATTAAAATAATTGATAAATTATCGAGATCTTTTGTAGATTATTGGTTTGAGGGTTATGGATTTTTAAAAATCGTTAAAGTTCTACAATTCTGAACCTTAATGAAAACGAAAATTCTCGGAACTACTGATACTAAATGTTGAAAAATTACCCTAAAAAGGTTTCTAATTCATAGAACAGTTTTCGATTAGAAAAACTTCTGTGGGTCTTCTATAGATCATATCCACCTCTGTATATAAGATCTCCTACGTTTCTTCCCTCACAAAATATTTGATGTTGTGGTCTTGCATTTAATAATTCATAATTAAGCATTGCCTAATCTAAACATCAAAATTATTTTTTTTAATAAGTTCGAATAACTTTTATAAGTTTCTGTTTTGTAGGGTCCATTTGTATACCCTACACCACAAGGTGGTCAGGGTATTATGTCTTTGGGCATTTCTTTGTAACAGGCAAAAGGAAACGAGATAGATCCATAGTTCTTTTTGATGATCTGCATAGAATCATATTCTGAGTCTATTTATGCATGTCCGTCCGTCTGTCCATGTATTTTTGTGAACAAAGTACAGTTCGCATTTATTACCCGATCCAGGTGAAATTTTGCACAAATCATTTGTTCGGCCCAAGGACAAAACCTTATTGAAATTGGAGATAATCGCTAAAAATGTAGATATAGCTCCCATATATATCTTCGTCCGATTTGCCTTTTATTGTGCACCAAACGAGTAATATCAGTCCGAATAGTATGGAATTTTGCACGTACGATCAGATTGGACCTGAAAATAAGTATGCCAAATCGGTAAGTATCGAAATCGGTTCAGATATAGCTATAGCTCCCATATATATTGTTCATCCGATTTGTTATTTTTGTCCTCCGCAGCCGTAATATGCACTCTGTAACAACAATATTTGGGGAAATATATTAAATACAGCTCAGAAATACCTTTGTTAAATTTTATCGAGATCGGTTCGGATTTGGATATATCTCCCATATATAACTTCGTCAGATTTACCTTTGATTGTGCACCAAACGTCTAATATTTGCCAAAATGGGATGAAATTTGGCACTTACGACCGAGTTGAGTTTAGAAGCTAGTGTGTCAAATTTGGTGAAGATCGGTTCAGATGTAGCTATAGCTCCCATATATACTGTTCATCCGATTTGTCATATTTGTTACCCACAGCCGTATTAAGCCCTCCGTAACAACGATATTCAGGGAAATATATCAAATACAGCTCAGAAATATCTTTGCCAAATTTAATCGAGATCGGTCCCGATTTGGCTATAGCTCCCATATATATATTTATCTGATTTCAAATTAATTGTGCACCAAATGGGCAGTACAAGTCCGAATTTAAAAGATACAAATACTTCGGCATATTTAGTCCTTTGAACTTTAAATTACAATTAAAATCATAGCGTGAATGATTGAATTCTCCCACAAAAACTTTTAATTGTTATGTGGAGCTCTACTAAATTAGCAAAGTGGTGTAGGGTATCATAAAGTAGGGCCCGCCCGACTTTTAGACTTTCTTTACTGGTTATGACTACCGATGGCTTTTTATAAAAAACACGCACACCAACAGGCAAACACATTTGGAGACTATCATCCCGCATATGAAAAATATATTGATGTTTGGGATGAGGTCATAAAGGTTACACTTCCGTTTCTAATAAAGAAGCGAAACAAAAGGAATTTCCTAACGTACACAAATAGCTCGTTCGTACCACCTATATGGGGGAACAGAACATTACTTTACGTTTTATGCATAATAATTAGTATTAGAGTTTCGAAAATTTGTTCTTCAGTTATTTGTTACAACAACCTGCCTTCGCATTAATGGAGCTCTATCTTTAAAATTACTTTTCCAAAAAAATCTTATTTCGTAGAGGGGTTTATTAAGGTAAACGTTATGAACATCTGAAGAATATTGAAACAAGTTAAATAGTATCAGTCGGTTTTGCCGACAGATGTATGCCCCCAGCCTTAAGTTGTGAGCATTCTAAATGTAGACCCTTTATGGGGGAGGTTCCGAAGCAGTTGGCCAATATTGTCCAACTCATTTCATACCTGAGTCTGATATAAATAGTACAACGTGTCATATTTGGGCTACATCGTCTACTTTCTATACTTTATATGGGATATGTGCAAATTTTTTGGAAAATCTGGAAATATGCATGAGATACCATATATAGAGGACCGAACTATTCCACTTCATCTAATATAGATGAAAATAATGGTATGTGCAAAATTTAAAGGAAAACGAACATTTATATCCAATTTTATACGGAATCATAGATATTCATATCAGATTTCTGGTTAAAGGGAAATATTTAGATATAGCAGGTTGTATAGAATCGCCGACTTGTTTCGCAATTATGACCGATATAAGTATAGGACATTGTGACTCTTTGTGGTTGAGTTAACAGAAGGGGTTGGCAGATATCTATCATAATCTGTACAGATTTTGTGTTTGAAAAAAAAATGGATGTGTGATATTTGACGAGATTTGCCAGAAGGAGTGTCGCGATATATCCCGTATTCACAGCAGATCTTGTGTTAGTAGAATGGATGCATTTTTCGGATTTTATGATCGTTTTGGTTACTCGAAACTTTGACCCTTTGTGGGGAGGTACTAGAAGGAATGGTCCGATATTTACCATCTTAATAAGAGATCTGGTAGAAAAATTGAGATGTGCCGAGTCTGAATGGAATCGGATGTTAATTTCGAGTTTTATGAGCTTCATGGAAATTCGAAATTTTCACCCTTTGTTGGGGAGGTACCAGAAGGAGTGGGCCGATATTACCCACATTCACACCAAACCTTGGGTTAATAAAAATATTGTTATGAGTGTAATTTGAAGACAATCGGACGCTTACATCACATTTTAAAAGAGTTATAATTATTCAAAATGTAGACCCTTTGTGGGGGTGGTACTTGATGAAGTGGTCCGATATTGTCCATTTTCGCACATGATCTAGCACTGGTGCAAATATTAGGATTCGTAAAGTTGGAGCAAAATCGGAGTATCGTTTCTTTTTCTGTGCAGAAAATATTTTTTTGAAAATTTCGACCTTTTGTGGGGGAGGTACCAGAAAGAGTGGACCGATATATTTCATTTTAGCGTCAGACATTGGGATGTGTGAAATTTGAAGCCAATGAGGCTCTTACATCACATTTTATAAGAGTTATAATTATTCAAAACTTTGACACTTAGTGGGTGAGGTACCATAAGGAGTTGACCGATGCTGTCCATTTTTGCACATGACCTAGAACTTATGCAAATATTAGGACGTGCAAAGTTGGAGCAAAATCGGATTATCCTTTCTCTTTCTGTGCAGAAAATATTTTCTTTAAAAATTTCGATATTTTGTGGGGGAGGTACCAGAGGGAGTGGACCGATATTGCCCATCTCCGAAATATTACGATGTACCAAGTTTGGATCAAAGCGGCCAGACAGACAGACGGACGGATGGACATCACTAAATCGACTCCAAATGTCCTGAAACGGATTTGGTCCAAAGAGACCTATGGTCTATGACTGTTATTTCGACTAGGCAAGTTTTGGCCGTATCAAATGATATATACCTTCTAGGTTTCGACATAAGCCAAGTGTATTGGATTCGGATATTGCGCAGTTTAAATAGGAATTGGGGAATATTTTCGCCTTTTTATGAATGCTTTGATTATTTTAAATTCGGACTATTTGTGGAAGTTGGCTTATAATTTCTATATTCACATAAAAACGCCTAGAGTTCAAAACCGTTATTTCGAACAGACCATTTAGTAGAGTTCCTACACTTAGTACACATTTCCAACTCCCATATATCAAGCCCATTTCCAAAAATTGATTCTCATAACAAATGTGATTTTCACATTTTTTTACTATCCGTTTACATAATTCCAAATGGTACCAAATTTAGTGCATTTTAGTACTTTTGGTACACACGATCTTTAGTTAGTCTATCCTACACAACATCAACGTTTCTAACTCCAAATTTAAGATTTCCAGTTCTATTCATTTCCCTAAATAATATTTAATAGTTTAAACCCTCTACCATACATAGTATGGAGGGTATATTAAGTTCGTCATTCCGTTTGCAACTAATCATTTTAGACATAACAAAGTATATATATTTTTGATCAGCGTAAAATTCTAAGACGATTTAGCCCTGTCCGTTCTCCCATCCGTCTGTTGTAATCACGCTACAGTCAAAACGAATAAAGATAGATCAGTCTTTTGTCTGCAGGCAAGTCAAGTTCGAAGATGATCTATATCTGTCCACGATATCGTATTGGCCCCATTTTACGGTACCCGTTGATATTCGATATTTTGATGACTGTAGCCAATTTTTGCAATGAAATTGTCTGAGAACTCACAAAAAGAGTTCCTTCTGATTACTTTACCCCTGGAAGAGTATTGTCTATATAGGTTCACGATACCGTATATCCCCCACATAATGGTACCTCACTATATTCGGTATTTTGATGATTTTATTTTAATATTTTAATAGCTTATGACATATTTTTAAAATGTTAACAAAATATTTAACAGATTTTATTTATTTATTTTTTTGAAAATGTCCAAATTTTTTCCAAATGGTGGAGGGTATTCAATGTTCGGCCCAGCCGAACTTACTGCTTTTTTACTTATTTTAGTATGTATTCCCCGAAAATCCCCGCCATGTATCAATCAAATCGCACAAAAAATGATGCTAATGTCAAATTTAGGTATTGGAAGGAGAGAATCGATATCGGTCAATTTCTCACCTGACCTAAGGTTGGTTCAAATATTAACATGGCCAAAGCTTAAATAAAATTCTATATTCTCCTGAAAAGAGGTCTAGGGTCCAAACCCGTGATTTCGGAGAGGCCCTTTCCTTTTTTAGGTTATTCCCTTTTCATTGTTCCTCTCTCTCCCTTTCCTCTCTCCAATCAATTTTTCACACAATTAACACAAGTCGCTGGTGTCATGCTGAAGCTTTCCGTACGATTTCTCTCTCTCGCTCTCTTTCTCTCTTAATAATCTTATATGTATTAAACTCGAAAATTCGAAGTTAATTTCTTCATTTTGTTTTAATTTTTTGATTATTTGATTACTTTTTTCAAGGATTTTACCCCAATTTTTTCTCTAATTAACCCTTGAAATTATTTTAACCCCAAATGATCCTCAAAAATTTATGTAAATATTTGCAGGCTGGATTATGGTCAAGGTTCAGAAAAACTTTAACCCTCAAAAGGGGGTAAGTGGTCATTCAATCAATGTCAGTTGGGAGTGCCATAAAGGATCAGAGATCTTTTCTCTGTAAGAAATTGGAATTTGATTTCATTTAAATGTTAGATCGGCAGGAAGCCTTTAGCAATTATGGAACTGTTGGAAGTTTTCTGTTTCGATATTGAAGAATGTTAAAATGCAGAAACTAAACTTGAAAATTCAATATCGAAATGAAAATCGAAGTCTCCCTTAGAAATGTGGTCATTCCTTCTCCAAACTGTGAAAATGGATTTCCTTCGGAAATTTAATTTATTTCTTTTGAAATACCTGGAAATGAACTTCAAACAGCCTGCTGACTTTTCTGCTGGACCCTTAACCACCGGCACACCCTCTATGAGGGAATAACAAGACAACAACGGCTATTGCATAATTAAATAGATTAAGGGCAATCGGAGCAAACAACGAAGAAGCAGCAGCAGCGTTCTTAACCCCCAAGAGATAGACGGTCAACGGCATTGTTGGTGGTTAAGGAGAGTAACTCTATTTGGTCGAATGGAACTGCGTGCAACTAATTTGCATCTCGCCACGAACGGGCGGACAGACGGAACCAACAGCATTGAATGTCGTTCGTTTTACAGCAAACAGATGACGATAAAAACAGAAGAAGAAGAAGAAGTCGGTGGTGATAAAAAACGAATTGGGTAGAAGACAAGGAAAATTTCGAGCAGCCGACATTATCCACAAAGACATACGGCGGACTATCTATGCGTCTGAGGCATTTGTTGTTGTAATATTAGCAGCAGAACCTTGCCTCATGGATTCTTCTGCATTGCCATGTAACTATGTGTGTGTCTGTATTTTATGAACAACAATGTCGTTGAAAGGCAAAACGACGACCCTTTTTCCCTAAACTTCCTATTGTCACTTAAAGACAGACAGACAGCCATGGCATGCATGCATTCTTGAGATCCACAAGCAACAACAACTGCTTGTTGTAAAGGTGCACACACCTTGCCAGAATTACTAGCCAGCGAGCCATAATAACCGCCAATGCTGCCTGCTACATGGCAAGGAAGGAAATAAGGAAGAAGACCATCATCATCATCATCAAATGACTGACTGAAGAACCAAACAGCAACAACAACATGAAAATGAGAATGGAAATGGAAATAACGAAAACGATCAAGGCAATCGGTCAACTGTGACGCGTCTTCTTGGTGATCGTAACAGAGAAAAAAAAACACGAAATAGAAAATAAAGAAAACATTAAAAAACGCAGAAACATCACCAGCAACAACAACAAACGCTGTATTAATGATGCAACAGCAAATTTGGAATTAAAGAAGTAGTCACTTGGCTGGCTGGCTGGCTGACACATGTGACCAGACGTAATGTCTTTAATTTTCTTTTGTTAGAAACGTGTTGTTCTAATGATAGCTGCATTTTCCAACAGGTAATCGTGGTACGTTCCATGTGTCGGTGGGGGGAAATTATCGGCGTTCTATGGAATTTTCAACGACCGTGACACCTGATGAATTTCTATTCAGCAGCTGCTGTGGGACCCATATTTTGTGGGGAGCACTCAAACTTTTTGCAAAGGCAAGATTATGTCTCTTAGAGTTCATTAACAAGTATGATCAAAAGTACACGATTATGGCTGTGACACACAAAATAAAAATTCCTAAAAAATCGATTATTTTAGCTCTGAGAGTTTATCTGTAAATATTCTTAAAACATCAAATTTATATACTTATGATATACAACGAAAAAAATTCTTAAAAGGCTAAGTTCTGAGAGTTCATTAACAAATACTTTAAATACAAGTTAAAAAGTACCAGTCGGTTTTGCTGACAGATGTATACCCTCAGCCAAAGTTCGATTATTTAAATTTATTTTGACTTCTATTATGATTATTCAAATTGTTGACCCTCTATGAAGTAGGTGCCGAAGGAATGGGACAATATTGTCCATTTCGTATCGGACCTAAATAAAGATTGCGAAATTGCGAAAATGTGGAAATATGCGAGAGGTAACATATATAGCGGACCGAAGTATTCCATTTTCATACTTCATCTAACACAGACAAAAACATTGGCATGGGAAAAATTACAAGGAAATCGAACATTTATATCCAGTTTTATGCGAAATCATAAATTCCATATTAATCTCAGGTTTCTGGTTGAGAGATATAGTTTCGCAAGTTATGACAGATTTTAGTATTAGAAATTGTGACCCTTTGTGGATTGGCAGATAAATATCATCTTCACAACGGATCTTGCGTTAAAAAAATATTTGGATGCGTGAAATTTGAAGAGAGTTGGATGCTTACTTCGCTTTCTTTGAGCGTTTTTTTTCAAAATCTTGAATCCTACCATTTTTATAATAGATATTGTGTTGATGGAAATATTGAGATGTACCAAGTCTGAATAGAATCGGATGTTAATTTCGCGTTATGAGATTCATATTCAAAATTTTGACCCTTTTTTTGGGGAGGTACCAGAAAGAGTGGACCTATATATCCCAATTTCACAACAGATTTTGGGTTAATAAAAATATTGTGATGTGTGTAATTTGAAGGGGGCCGAATGCTTATATCGGGTTTTATAATCGTTTTGGTTATTCCTTTTGTGGGGGTACCTGAAGGAATGATCGAATCTCTACTATCTTTATAACAGATCTTGTGTTCATGGAAATATTGAGATGTTACAAATCTGAATGGAATCGTATATTAATTTCGCGTTTAATGTGTTTCACGTATATTCAAAATTTAAACCCTTTAGCGTGGGCGAGGTACCAGAATGAGTGGACCGATATATTCCATCTTCACACCAGACCGTGGGTTAGTAAAAATATTGTGATGTGTGTAATTTGTGTAATCACATATTATATGAGTTATAATTATTCAAAAATTTGACCCTTTGTGGGGGAGGTACTTAATGGGGTGGATCGATATATTTCATCTTCACACCAGACCTAATCCAAGGTCTAAAATCTAAAAAAATAAAAATATAGTGTTGTGTGTAATTTGGAGACAATCGGAATGTTACATCACATTATGTTAGAATTATAAGGGGGGTGGGGTGGGGTTATTACTTGAGAATGGAGTTGGGAAACATAAATAGCTTATCTGGGGTTATTATTGAAGGCGATTTAGCTGCATGCCAGAAATTAAAATAATTTTTGGGCAATATTTTCAGCCACTTACCTACTAAAGACACCGTTCAGCAAATGGAAGATATTGTCAATAATGCAATAGCTAATGTATTCCACTTGCTTGCTTTTACTGATGCAGAATCATCAATAAATCACATGGGAATCCCTCAACTAACAACAATGGATGAAATTAGCAATATTTGCAAAGCAATGAATAGTAAAAATTCATGTGGTTTGGACAACATATCCAATCATATAATTAAAGGGCATCCTGCCAAAGCTATAAATATTTAACGATAATTTTTAATAATTGTTTTAATATTTCCTATTTTCCTAAAAATGGAAGGTGTCCAAAATTATACCCGTTGTTAAAAAACCAAACAATGAAAGCTGCAACTTCACTTTGATCCATTTGTTATAAAATTATTTTATAGCTTATTTTCAAGTGGATAGTTTTGTGTCCAGTTTCGTCAAAATATATCAGGTTTGAATTATGTTAACTGCTGAGTTCTCTAAGGATCTATACTGGCTCCACACTTATATAAAATATTTATATTTCCTCACTTAGAACGAGATTCTTGATCGTCTGCGTATAGCATCCCACTATACAGGGTGAGATGAAAAAACGGCAACCAATTTCAGACTGCTGTCATTTCTAAGCCACTCGTCCGACAGCTGTTACAATTATTCCAGGGACAGCTCATTATATTGTTTACAAGAGTACAAAAGCATTTTAGCGAGAATTTTCCAGAAAAAAAGTTATTCGGCATGGAATTAAGCGTGATAGTGTCATTTCTTTATATTTGGCTGGAAAACAACAAGTGGCTATCGTTAGAGCACTCCAGCATTTAAATGTGAATAAATCTTTTGTGTCTCGTACCATAGCTCGTTACCGTGATGCTGGTAGCGTAGCCCGACGTCAAGGAAGTGGACAGCAACATCAGCAGAAATGGTTCGAAAAGTAAAGAAGCGACTTGATCGAAACCCGCGTCGCAGCAATAGCAATAGCAATATTCCATTGAAATTCCATTCCATTCAGGTAAAGCCATTGAAATTCCAAGAAGTGCAAGAACTTACACCGCAACAGAAAGAAAATAGACTCAAAAAAGCTAAAGAGACTACGAGTTTGGTTTTCTCCGATGAGAAAACATCCCAGTCCAGCAGTTTGTAAACAAACAAAATGATCGTGTTGACTGGCCAAAGAAGTCAGCTGAAAATGTGCACCTTCGGTTAGCCACCAGAACTCAAGCGCCGGCCATGGTCGCTCTCCACTCATATTAATCGACCGTGGCATCAGAATAAATGCCGAATATTATCGCGAAAATATTCTGGAGGGTGTATTAAAGCTTTGGGCACGCAAACATTTTGGCCGCAGACCTTGGACATTCTTGATGCTTTTTCTGGCATTTTTTGATTTAATTAAAAAAAAAAATAAATAAAAACATTTAAAAATTATGGCGTTTGGCTTTATTGCAGTTTTTATCTCATCCGTAACCTTTAACCAAAACTGTGAGACAATACTTGTCAGAGCACAGATTTACTGGTTTTCACTCCGGAGTGTAATTCTCTCTCTAGAGATAATTGCTAGCTCATATTCAAGCGGATTAGAAAAATAGAGTATGTTCATTTGTATTCTACTCTCAGAAGTGCTCCCGCCCGAATTTCCAGTGAATTTAACTCTTTACCTGAAATCAGGCGAGTTTTTCGAAGGTCTGGTATTAAGTTTGCCCAAGCTTTAATAGTGATACGCTGATTTTCCAAATTGCCTTATATTTTTTGCTAGTTGGGACCCCACTACCAAAAAAGTTTTGAAATTCAATTCTTTGTACGTCTCATATTATAAGTCAGTTATAACTCAACTTTTTCTTAAAGGTTTGGAAGTCACCTGGTGTAGAAGCTGTCAAACATCTATACTAAATACGGATACCATTTAGACCTTTTAAAGTTTTAAGCCTTATTCAAAAATGTAGAGTTACCAAACTGGACATTTGGGATATCTAAACTTCTCTGGATAATTATTAAGATAGGTTTGCTTTTTGAATAAATTTACCATCTCCCATCCTGATTTGTATCATATTTACACAATTATTGTTTTGAAAAAGCCTTTGTGAGTGTAGATTGATTTGTTTAAAGGCCATGATTAGACTCTGAAATAGTCCAAACCCCTATTTTCCTTATATCTTATAATACTCTCTATAATTAAGTAATTTCATTTAGTGGCGCACAACAAAAAATACCAAACCTCATTTACTGGCGCCCAACGTATTGTTCAATTTTTTCCATATGAAATACATATTTGAAAATTTCCGAATAAGCATGTTTTGCTTATTGGACATGGAAAACAAAATTTACTCAAAACCCGACGTAATCGCTAGGAAAACAAACACACGCAAATGCCAACACATGTAGGGATATTTCCTCGCGTTTTCCTTATTGGCAACGGAAAATAAAAACATCTTGTCGGCGGCAATAAGAAAATATTGTCATTAAGAAATATTTCCCGAAAATAACCCGGGTATCACATTATCGGAAATATTCTGATAGACATTTTACATTTAATTTACATTTCCCTAAAGAGGATTTACCGATTTTCCAGTTGATTAGTGAGTGAGCGGAGAGGGGAAACACAACCACAGGCCATAAAACGATTAATTCACCAAAACCAAAAGATCAACAAACAAATCGGTTTGACTGCACACAGCAAATCTACCTAGACAAACACTTTCACTTAATGGTTTAAAGCATCGAAGGATGGACAGAAAGACAGGAGGAAGAAGCGGAAAAAGAAGATATTAGATACAAATCATTTTGCAACACACAACCAAAGACAATACAATGTGAGTTGAGTCTGACATCACAAAGGTGATTTGTTTTACTACTTCCGAATTTCCAGGTAGTTGTGTGGGTGTATGAAAATTATTGTGAGAATGAGAGAGAGAGAGAGAGAGAGAGAGAGAGAGAGAGAGAGAGAGAGAGAGAGAGAGAGAGAGAGAGGATCGGTGAATGATATTATTTTGGAAATTTTGTGAAATCCCATTATTTCCGAATTAACTTGCCAAAATATTTATGACCATTTGCAAAACGACAACAACAACAAATATAACGATACAACAATTTTGTGTTGTTGTTGCTATCTTTAATTAGTTGGGCAAACACTTCTGGTCATCTCGTCGTGTAGATTCAAGTCTTTTGTTGGTCAAAATAGTGGCGTCTATCCACTGTCGCTGATGTTCGAACAATTTTCATGCCACATCAGTGTGTGTGTGTGTGTGAGTGATTGTCCTTGTCGTGTTTGTGTTGTGTGTGTGTTTTTGAACAAAATTAACAAACAATTAACACCCGATTATTCATACCTGCTTAACAAAGGATTTGTTGACCGGCGTTTTGCAAAACTTGACTTTTTAAGTAGGCTCTGAATGTCGGCTCGTCCAGACGGATAGACAGTTCGAACAAAAGGATTATATGATGCCGATTGTCTGAGAGAATTTTGGAAATAATTGCATTTTCCTATTAGCAAAATATCCAGAGAATTTAAAATGAAAAATAATCTTAGAATATCAGGCTATTATGATAAGGAGTATTGGGATCTCAAGGATGTCACATGAAGTCATAAAGGCTCTATAAATTGAGAGGTCCTAATTTTTGGTATATTGTAATTTGTTGTCATTATATGAAATATTGTTGTAGTCTTACACACCGACTTGACACTATGGCATATTTACCGGGTGGAAACAATAGAAATTTTACTTTCATTTGAATGGTTCGTTTGTGGTGGCAGAATGTGTAAAATTACATTTGTTAATAAGCAGACTAAGCGATGTTCAATCAGTCAGAGGCGTCTTTGTATATCAAGTTTAAAGATCGGTAAAATCGCCTGCCCCTACTGGTACCCCTACATAAAGCAAAGTCTAAAAATGTTATAAAAATTGAATGGACTATCATATTTCGTTCAAACTTGGCATACCGTAATGTCTCCAACACATATATTGCTTAAAATGCAAATCTTGGGCTACCCCTTCTGGTACCTCCTCCACACAGAGGGTCGAAATTTTTGACTAATTACAATTCTTATAAAATCATACATCAATAATCACATTTTTAAGCTTTGCAAATTCCAATATTTATCTCAGCTCCAGATATGGAACAAAGATGGGCCATAATAATTTACTACTATTTCGTACTCCTCAAAAAAAAAAAATAAGAATAGTCAAAAAAAAAAAAAAAACAAAAAGTAAAAGAGCTGTAAGTACGGCCGGGCCAAACTTTGAATGCCTTCTACCATTTGGTACAAATATGCCAATTTTCAAAAAATTAAAATCCATTAAAAATTGTGTTAAAATCTTAAAAATACCGAATGTAGCCGTCGGGTCTATACAATGACGAGGTCCTGCATACGCAACTTTTATCATAAGCCTGCACAGACAATTTTCATATTAAAATTTGAAATAATTCCGGTAAATAATGTCGTTGAAATCATCAAAATACCGTATATCGGGCTATACGAAGACGTGGACCTGTTTAAGGCTGTAGTATCCATTACAAACTTCAAATACCAATTTTGAAACAATTCCGGTAAATAATGTCGCTAAAATCATCAAAATACCGCATATCGGGAGGTACCGTTATATAGGGGCTATACGAAGACGTGGACCTGCACAAACATTTTTCTGTCATAGCCTGTAGTATTCATTACGAACTTCAAATACTAAATTTGAAATAATTCCGGTAAATAATGTCGTAAAATCCATCAAAATACCGAATACGGGGGGAACCGTTATATGGGGCTATACGAAGACGTGGACCTACATGGCCCATTTTCTGCCTTAGGCTGTAGTACACATTACGAACTTCGAATACCAAAATGTCGCTATAATCATCAAAATATCGGAAGGTACCGTTATATGGTGGCTATACGAAGACGTGGACCTACATGACCCATTTTGGCTCTAGTATCCATTACAAACTTTCAATACCAATTTTGAAAAAATTCCGGTAAATAATGTCGCTAAAATCATCAAAATACCGCATATCGGGAGGTACCGTTATATGGGGGCTATACGAAGATGTGGACCTACATGGCCCATTTTCAATACCATAAGTCCTGCGGACATAGTACACATTTGAGCAAATTTTTATCAAAGCTAGACACCCACTCACTTACTTTTTTCCCTCCCCTCAAAAACTGCAACACTCTACGCCACTGTAACGTGTTAATTGTTGGCACTACAATTAATTTAATAATTTTTAAATTAATTGTAAAATGCAGTGTTTTAAATGTTTGGCTTTTGAACTTGACACAAGTGCTTCAACGTAGGCATTCAAGTCGCTAAGCTAGTCTGCGGAACAGTGCGGCAGTAACGTTTGTTGTTGTCAGAAATATGATTTCTATTCTCGCTGACGGTCAAAAGCAAAGGAAAAAAAAATGAAGTAAACTAAAATAAAACAAAGCACAGAAACGACATGCAATGTTTAAGTCATTGAGGAACCAGGAATGAAAGTGGTTGTAGTGCAAAGTAGGTGGGTGTGTGGAGGTAAGATTGTAGAAGAAGCGCAAATGCTGGACTGCTTGACATTTTTAAAATAAACATATAAATGTTTTTTTTAATCTTCTATATATATATATATATATACTTTGTGGGGTCTAAAATGTATACTTCGAGTTGTTACAAACGGAATGACAAACCTAATATATCCTCCATACTATGGTCGAGGGTATAAAAATAATCCACACAAAATTTTACTATAACTCAGGATATTTAATATGTCTAGGTACACAAGATTACATTTATTATAGGTACACAAGATTATATATTTAAAGTGGAAATTATATATTTACCTTTCTGAATGTTAATCTCTTACCTTTCTAATCTAAGTCAAAATTGGAATAAGTCAAAATCTCGAAGGAGGAAATATTCTAGATCAAATTTACCCTTCATCATATTGAAGAATCTTAATTAAAAAAAATTGTCGAAAAACACAACTTAAATGAAAACCGTTATATGGGGGATATACGAAGTGTTGGACCTGCATAAGTAATTTTTTTCATTGGCCGTAATATCGATTCAGAACTTCAATTTGAAACAATTCGCTAATATCTACAAATTTGAAACAATTCCGGTGAGTAATGTTGCTAAAATCATCAAAATACCAGATAAAAGGAGGTACCTTTATATGCGGGCTATATGAAAACGTGTATCTGCATAGACAATTTTCTAGTACAGGTTGTAGTACTCCTTACGATCTTCAAAATTTAAATACGAAATTTTAAACAATTCCGGTCAAAAATGTCACTAAAATAATCAAAATATGGAATATAGAAAGGTACCGTTATATAGGGGACATACGATATCGTGGACCTATATGGACAATTCTCTTCTAGCGGGTAAAATACTCAGAAAGAATTCCTTGTGTGGATTTTCATATAGTTTCATTGAAAATGTGGCAAAAAACATCAATATACCGTACATCGGGAGGTACTGATATATGGAGGACATACGATATCACGGATATATAGACAATTTTCTTCCGTGGGTGAAGTACTCAGAATAACCTCGTGGTGTGGATTCTTGAAAAATTTGGCTACAATCATCAAAATATCGAATATAGGGAGTTACCGTTATATGGGGGATATATGATATCGTGGACCTATATATACAAACCAGAGGGCAACCCTCTCAGAATGAACTCCTTGTGAGGATTTTCAGACAATTCCTTTATATGGGGTCCATGCGATATCGTGGATCGATATAGCTTATCTTCGAATTTGAACTGCTTGGCTGCACACTGACCTGTGCAACATTTTAGCTTTAGGGGCAATACCAAATCCTATTTTTAATCAATCTAACTTTATCAATCTGTAAAAGCTCTGCCAAATTTTAAAGCTCTATCTTAATTTTTACTAAATGTAGAGCAAAATAATGGCAACATTAAGTCCTCCAGTCTTAGAATTTATTAGATTTTTGAATTTTTTGTACAATTGATATGAAAAGCTTAATTTTTAGCAAGTTGAGATTTAGTCTCAATATAGCTCATTTTCATGTCCAATCAGCCTGCATATAATGTAAAACGTTGCGCGAACGGACACACATCGCTTTCTTTCGCATTCACTTTTATTTGGTAGAAGATATAGAAATCAAACCTCCCAAAAACTCCCTCGATTTTGAATAAAGATTGAAACTCGTCCGAATTTAAGTAAAGTGTGAAACTCGATCAAATACGAGAGGAGGATCCTGGAAGTAAAAACGAACGAATAAAAAAAAATGAAGCACACTCTATGTTGCGAGCATGTTTGGCTCTTTTTAGAGTGGGAGAAAAATTCGATTCTTTCAAATTGTACAATATCAAAACTGGTTTGTTGTTACACACACACACACAAATAATAAAAACCAAATAATTGTTTCCACTCGATATTACTCTTAAAGCAAACTCTCACTCTATTTCCAGTGATTTGACTTCCACTCTAGATTAATAAAATATGGGAACGCGCCCACAATAAACAAACATTGAATATTGAACGCTCCCACAATTAACACAATACTGAAGAGTAAACTCCGTTTTAAACTCTGTCTCTTCGGGCCAACATGTTCGCCAGCAGGTTTCACTCCCAAGTGAAAACGAGCAAATATGTGCTCTCATCAAAATTGGAAAATCAGGAGTTATATGTTAGCTAGGGCCTATAAATAAATTGGGAAAGAAATTGTCAATTTTCAATGTCAAGCACCGTAGATATTGCTCCCAAGTCACTTGTTAACATATTCCATGACGTAAATTGAGTTTTTGTGTGTGTATGAGAGAAAGAAGATACGTAGAGACTCACAATTTCTCATTAAACATTTCAATGTCTGGTTACGGAGTAATGGCATCAACAATGGGCCGGTCAGTCAGAGATCGTTCAATACATTTAAGACTAAAATATATCCAAAGTTTCGAATACATACACTTTCGGAAAATACATACTTTTTGGGGTCTCCGACTAATATTTCGAGGTGTTGCAAACGAAATGAGTATTTAATATACCCTCCATTGTATGGTGGATATTATTATTATTATGTTTATTTCGCATTAACTTTTATATGGCAGAAGGTATAGAAATCAAACCTCCCAAAACTCCCCCAATTTTGAATAAAGATTGAGACTCCTCCGAATTTAAGCAAAGTTTGAAACTCGATCAAATGCGAGAGGAGGATTCCTGGAAATAGAAACAAACGAATAAACAAATGAAGTACACTCTAGCATGTTTGGCTCGTTTAAGAGTTGGAGAAAAATTCGCTCGAAATCGAGCAGATTCTACTATTGTCGAGCACTCTTTTAGTTTTTGTTATACCGTTAAACCTTCATTGAAATTGTACAACATCAAAACCGGTTTGTTGTTACACACACGCACACACAAATCAGCGAGTCAAATAATTGTTTCCACTCGATTTTACTCTTAGAGCAATATCTCACTCTTGACTACCACTCTAGTTTAACTAAATATGAATGAAAATTGAATGCTCCAACAATAAACTAAACAGTGAAGAGTGAACTCCGTATGAAGCTCTGGCTCTTCGAGCTGACACGTTCACGAGCTGGTTTCACTCTCAAGTGAAAACGAGCAAATATGTGCTCTCACCAAAATTGGAAAATCAGGAGTTATACGATAGCTAGGGCCTATAAGTATCGTAGATTAACATATTTCTTGTTGTTAACATATTTCATGATGTAAATTGAGTTTTTGTGTGTGTGAGAGAAAGAGAAAGAGAGAGGGAAGTTACGTAGAGGCTCACAATTTCTCATTAAACATTTCAGTGTCTGGCTACTGAGTAATGACATCAACAATGTCAGTCAGAGATCGTTCAATGCATTTAATGCTAGGAACACAATTGGAGCGAACGACGAATTTTTTCGCGGCGTATGTTCGTCGTCAAAAATAAAAACCATATGTGTATATGGAAGTGCACACAATCACGGCGGCGGCGAAAATTTCGTCGGTCGCCGCGAACTCAATTAGCTTTATTTCTATTTCATACGCCGGCGAACGGCGACAAAACAGTACAAGGTGGCCATACTTGTACGAATTTTATGTGTTTTAGTAAATAAAGTTACTTTTTACTTAAAAATTTGTTATGGTCACTCTACTATCTGTTATTCGTATAAAAAAACATAAATAATTTGTTTATTTATTTGTGCACTTGCGCCTGAGTGAGGATGGATATCAGTGAATTTATAATAGAGAAGATGGACATAACTGAAATTATAAAGAATTGTGAGTTCTTGTATAATTTTCATTGTAGTCAACAAATGAGCAAAAAGTAAACAACTTCATCAGCTGTTTTATAATTTCGTCGGTATTGTGTTCCATACGACGAATTTTCGCGGCTCATTTTGTCGCCGCGTAGGGCGAAATTCGTCGTTCGCTCCAATTGTGTTCCTAGCATAAGACTAAAACATATCCAACGTTTCGTTTGAGTTTGGCGAGAAAAATGGAAGACTGTCTCCACTAATAGCACACGATCTGAAAATCCTTCAAGCTGGCTTCAAACGCAACATTGGTGTGAGTTAGCATTTGGATCCATGTTTTGGTGGAGATATAAAATATCTACATTTTTTTGGTATATTTACTTTTTTTGCCACAAAAAAAATCCAATTATACATATAAATATTTATTTACTTACCTTCCTCCAATGAGCTTTTGGGAAATTTCTTCAGAACTCAGAAAAACTTGGTCCTCGATTGTCAAATAGTTCTGTTGATGTTGAAATGTAATTGAGACTTCCAGCACCATTCCTTGAAACACCTTTATTCCTCCATTGAGCGATGATATTGTATTGCATTATTTTCTAAGAAACACAAAATTTAATATGAGTTTTGAATTTAAATAAAACGCTTAATTATTGACTTCTAAGAAAACGACAATTTCTCAAAACGAATATTTCAAATTTTACCTTCTTTTGAATTTTGCCATTCAAATATTGTCATTTAAATATTTTTTATTTTCTATTCAAACATTTATTTTTTTTTTTTGTTTTCATTAAATGTCAAATTGTTTTCTCCTCAAAATTTTCTAACAAACTGCGGAGATTGCGAGAGAAAAATCAAAAGAAAAAATTATTACTGATTCTAATTTTCAAAGTTAACTGAGTTTTGAAATTAAATTTTTGTCACATCCTCACTCTGGAATTTGATTTGAAATGGCAAAAAATGATGTTGCTGCTGTTGCTGGTGCTGTAGCTGTTCACAACTGCAAATGTTAACGACGACGATGATGTTGTGGTTGTTGTTGTTGCCATTGTCAATAAAGATGATGATAATGAGGAGATGCGATGCAAAGCGTTGTCGAAGATGTTGTTGAATATCTCACGCGTGTAATTGAATCATTGTGGAGCAGATGTTAAAATCCAGTGATGGCCAAACTCATGCACCTCAGCTACAGGTAATGAGAAAGAAAAACTAAGGTGAGAAATTGAAAAAAAAAATTAAAATGTTTAAGGGCCATTTTGACAATATTTATACCCTCCACCTTACATAGTATGGAGGGTATATTAAGTTCGTCATTCCGTTTGTAATAATTTTAGACACAAGAAAGTATATATAGTTTTGATCAGCGTAAAGTTCTAAAACAATTTAGCCATGTCCGTCCGTCCGTCTGACCGTCTGTTTAAATCACGCTAGAGTCCAAGCGAATAAAGATAGGAAGCTAATTTCTTTCTTTTGTCTGCAGGCAGGTCAAGTTCGAAGATTTTTTTCAATGAAGTTGTCACAAAATTCAAAAAAGGAGCTCCTTCTGAGCACTTTACTTCCTGGAAGAGATATTTGGTATTTTGACGATTTTAGGGACATTATTCACCGGAGTTCTTTTAAATTTCATACTTAGAATTCGAAATGGGTACTATAGCCTATGACAAAAAAATTGTCCATGCAGGCCTACGTCTTGGTATAGTCTTCATATAGCGGTACATCCCAATATTCGGTATTTTGATGATTTTAACGACATTATTTACCGGACTTGTTTCAAATTTATTTAGAGTTGATAATAAGAACTACAGTCCATGGTACAATGAAGAGAAGGTAGGTCAAGTTAGAAAAAATTGCAAGTATAGAGGTCTACCTGTTTGGCTTGTAATGTCAGAATAAGTATCAAAACAATAAAAAATCAAACAACTTGTTGCATTTATTTTGAATAAATAATTGAAAACCGCGATAATTGAATGAAAGGTCAACACTTCTTTTCAAAATCATGTACTATATATCTCTAAAGGATTATTTCGCTACAAAAACTCTAGATTTTGTAGATGCATACGTTGAAATAAACATTTTGAAAACACCCGAATTTGAATGTTTTCTGAACAATTTTTTTGTTTTTGAAAAGAAAACACGTACATAAACAAATAAAGATGACATATTAAGCCAAGAAAATAAAAAAAATTAAAATCATATGGTAGTTCTGCCCTACCTTGATATCATTGTACCATGCTACAGTCCATGACAAAAAATTGTCTATACAGGTTCAGGTCTTCATACAGGCCCCATATATCAGTACAATATTCACCGAAAATGTTTAAAATTTCGTATTTGAAGTTCCTGTAGCAGAAAATTGTATATGTAGGCCCAGGTCTTCATATAGCCCCAATATATCGGTACCTCCCTATATTTGGTATTTTGATGATTTTAGCTACATTATTCACCAGATTTTTTTTCAAGTTTCGTGTTTGAATATTTTAATGGTTTATGACAAAAGTTGCCTATGCAGGTCCACGTCTTTGTATAGACCCCAATATAACGTGTACATTCGGTATTTTTAAAATTTTAACAGAATTTTTAACGGATTTTATTTTTTGAAAATTTCCAAATTCGTTCCAAATGGTGGAGGGTATTTAAAGTGTGGCCCGGCCGAACCTACTGTTTTTTACTTGTTTGTATTTACAAACAAGTGTTTCCACATAATAAGAACTCAAAAAGCCAACATTTGTGCGAAAACGTAAAAAATCTTGAAATCTGAGAAATAAAAGTGGACCGATATGACTCATTATACAATCAGCCATAAGAGGGTAATACAATTTGATACGGTCAAAGCGTGCCTAGTCGAAATAACGGTTTTAGACCCTAGGTCTCTTTGGACCAAATCCGTTCTAGAACATTTAGAGTCGATCTAGCGATGTCCGTCCGCCTGTCTGTATGGCTGGCTGGTGCGCACGATAACTCTCGAAGGGAGTATATGATTTGGTCCAAACTGGGTACACCGCAATATTTTTGTCAAACCTAGATCGAGTTCGGAGATGAGCAATATCGGTCCACTCCTTCTGGTACCTCCCCCACAAAAGGCCGAAATTTTCAAAAAATATATTTTTTGCACAGAAAGAGAATGGATAATCCGATTTAGTTGTAACTTTGCAAATCCTAGTATTTCCGTCAGTGCTAGTTCAGGTGTGAAAATGGACAATATCGGTCCACTCCATCAAGTACCTCCCCCACAAATGGTCAAAATTTTGAATAATTACAACTCTCATAAAATGTGATTGTCTTCAAATTTCACACATCCCAATATTTATATTAACCCAAGGTCTGGTGTAAGGATGACCTTAATCGGCCCACTCCTTCTGGTATCACCCTCACAAATGGTCGAAATTTGCAAAAAACAAGTTAAAAAGTATCCGTCGGTATTGCCGACAGATATATACCCTCAGCCTACGTTAGATTATTTAAATATATTTTGGCTAGTATTACGATTATTCAAACGTTTGACCCTCTATGTAGCAGGTTCCGAAGAAATGGGTCAATATTGTCCATTTCGTATTTTATGCCAAATCATAAAAACAGATAAAATTATTGAAAATTGTGACACTATGTGGGTGAGGTGCCAGAAGGGCTTCGAAGATATATACAAATCTTGTGTTAGCAAAAATTTTGTATGTTTGAAATTTGCAGAGATGCTTATTTCGCTTTATTTAATCGTTTTTTTTTTTTTAAATCTTGAACCCTATGTATGGGGGAGGTACCAGAAGAAATGGTACGATCTATACCATCTTTATAACAGATCTTGTGTTGATAGAAATATTCAGATGTGCCAAGTCTAAATGAAATCGGATGTTAATTTGGCGTTTTATGAGCCACATGGGTATTCAAAATGTCGACACTTTGTGGGGGAGGTACCAGAAGGAGTGGACCGATATATTCCATGTTAACACCAGATCTTAGGTTTATAGAAATATTGGGGTGTGTGGAATTTTAAGACGTTTGGTTCCTTACATCACATTTTATATGAGTTATAATTATTCAAAATTTTGACCCTTTGTGGTGGAGGTACTTGATGGAGTGGACCGATATAGTCCATTTTCGCACCTGACCTAGCACTTACGCATATATTAAGATTCGCAAAGTTCGAGCGAAATCGGATCATCCTTTCTCTTTCTGTGCAGAAAATAATTTTTTTGCAAATTTCGGCCTTTTGTGGGGGAGGTACTTGATGGAGTGATCCGATATTGTCCATTTTTGCACCTGACCTTGCGCTGTTACAAATATTAGGATTTGCAAAGATGGGGCAAAATCGGATCATCCTTTCTCTTTCTGTGCAGAAAATATATATATTTTTTTGGAAAATTTCGACCTTTTGTGGGGGAGGTACCAGAAGGAGTGGACCGATGTATTCCATCTTCACACCAGATATTACGCTAATAAAATTATTGGGATGTGTGAAATTTGAAGACAATCGGACCCTTACTTCACATTTTATAAGAGTTGTTATTATTCAAAATTTTGACCCTTTGTGGGGGAGGTACTTGATAGAGTGGACCAATATAGTCCATTTTCGCACTTGACCTAGCACTGACAAAAAATATTAGGATTTGCAAAGTTGGAGCAAACTCGAATCATCATTTCTCTTTCTGTGCAGAAAATATATTTTTTGAAAATTTCGACCTTTTGTGGGGGAGGTACCAGAAGGAGTAGACCGATATTGCCCATCTCCGAACTCGATTTAAGTTTGACAAAAATATTACGATGTACAAAGTTTGGACCAAATCGGGTACTCCCTTCGAGAGTTATCGTGTGCACCAGCCAGCCAGACAGACAGACAGACGGACGGACGGACATCGCTAGATCGACTCCAAATGTCCTGAAACGGAACGGGTCTAAAACCGTTATTTCGACTAGGCACGTTTCGACCGTATCAAAAGATATATATCCTCTGTAGCCATATGGCTGAGGGTATAAAAATATATATTTTTTTGCACAGAAAGGGAAGCAATAATCTAATTTTGCAAATCCTAATATTTGCGTCAGTTCTAGGTCTCGTGCCAAAATTATTAATTATTATTATATTATTGGTCCACTCCATCAAGTGCCTCTTCCACAAAGGTCACAATTTTAAATAATATTAACCCTTAAAAAATATGATGTAAGAGTCCGATTGTCTTTAAATTTCACACATCCTACTACATCGGACCATTTCTTCTGGTTCCTCCCCCACACTGGGTTCAAGATTTTGAAAAACAGAACTGTCAAAAAAGCGGTCAAATTTCACACATCCAAATATTTTTGCTAACACAAGATCTGTTGTGAGGATGATAGATATCTGCGAACCTTTTCTGCTACCACACCACAAAGGGTCACAATTTTCAATATTTTTATCTTTCATAACTTGCGGAACAAGTCAACGATTCTTCTCAACTTGCTGTACCTAAATATTTTTCTAAACCAGAAACCTGTGATAGATATGAAATTTTTGATTTCGTATAAAATTGGATATAAATGTTTGATTTTTTTTGCAATTTGGCCCATACCTGTATTTTTATCTGTATTAGATGAAGTGTGAAAAAGGAATACTACTTCGGGTGACTATATTTGGTACCTCACGGTCATTTTAACATTTTCTAAAAATTATCGGATCTCTCATGTAAAGTGAAGGAAGTTAACAAAATAATCCAAACCTGGCAATTCGCAATATTAATATCATATCTATTTAGGTCCGATACGAAATGGACAATATTGGTCCATTCCTTCGGAACCTACTCTATAAGGGCCAAAAATTTGACTAATCAGAACAGAAGTCAAAATATATTTAAATAATCAAACATTGGTTGAGGGTATAAATCTCTCGGCAAAATCGGCTGATTTTATTTAATTTTTTTTGTTTGGAACATTGATGCAAAAAAAAAATATACAGTGGAAATTGAAATTTCTTTTCTTTGATGGCTTATTGTGAAATTTGATGAAGAATATTTTTGTGTTTGACGTCATCCTTCCAAAATGAATATTTGTTGGAGATTTTTGTACAAACTCACACAAAGTTTCGCTTTAGTCCTGAAATATGTCTTAATATATAAAGGTGAGGGTACATAAACAGCTTGAAGTCTTCGCATGGTATATTTTGTGACATATCATAAAGGGATGCCAGAGCCGCACTCAAATTCTTCCGTCGTTTCCCTTTATAATCTGACATTAATATGCCAAACCATGATGCCAAGCTGCTTTTGTACCCTCGCCTTAAGATTTAGACTCTTGACGTCTTCTAGGACCTGCAGTAGAATTTCATGACGAAAGTACCTCTTTCTTCACTCTCTTGTGTGTTAAAAATATATACTAATCCCGTTTGGTTTATTTGCAATACATTTTTAAGATTTATTTGTCTAATACAGCTTCCATATTTTTGCTGGATATCAAAACATCTTTTTATTATAATTGATATAAAAACGTTTATTTTGATGTGCCAAAGGTGGTGCCCTCTCTGTTCGCCATATAAACTGTCAATACAAGATTCATTATTGTTTTATTATTGTATTTGTAGTTCATTTACTTTTTGTTTGTTTTTATCACTTTTGTTTATGGTTGATGATTCTCTGTTATTTTTTCATGAATTTAGATAAAACAAAAAAAAAAATTTGGCGAGAAATAAAAGAGCAACAAAACAAACGAAATTGAGATGAAACAGACGGAGCAGCATTGTTATTTGTTCTGCAATTGTCATTTATCAGCAAGTCAAGGGCATGGAAAGAAAAGTAAATCCCAAAATTCTAGAGTTGCCAGGGTGTGGGATAAAGTTTTTTTTTTTTTTTTTTTTTTTTTTTTTTTGTCATGTTAGGATCATATGTAAAGTGAGTTTTTCACGGATACTTTCAATTGAATTCCCCAGTATGTGGAAAATAATTAAAGTAGATTTGATCTGCTAAGGGCGGTATATCAAAATGGAATCTCGGTTTACACTTTTTAAAGAGTCCCACCAACTCTCTCTCTACTTATGTCAGATATTGTACCGCGTTATTATACCCTCCACCATACTATGGAAGGTATATTCATTTTGTCCTTCCGTTTGTAACTCATCGAACCCGTCCGTCTGTTAAAATCACGTTACAATCAAAACGAATTAAAATAGGAAGCTAACATTTTTGCACAGATCTGTCTTTAGTCTGCAGGCAGGTCAAGTTCCAAGATTGGCTATATCGGTCCACGATATCGTATGTCCCCCATATAACGGCACCTCCCGATATTCGATATTTTGATGATTTTTGCCACCTTTTTCAATGGAATTGTCTGAAAATTCACACAAGGAGTTTCTTGTGAGTACTTTACTCCCTGAAAGAGAATTGTCTATTGTTGTTATTTTTCAAAGAGTACTTCCCACCAATTCTCTCTCTCTACTCAAGTCCGATATTGTATCGTGTTATTTATGTTTGATTTATTTTTTTCAGAAACGTTTCTCTGTTCTATAATTGCCATCATTTGGCAATAAGGAATGGTATTTGAGCAGGGCGCAGAAGAATACATCTGTTGTCTGATTGTCTTAATTTAATTTTATTTATTTGTACAGGTGATTATAAAGCTTCAATGATGTAGGCATTGTTTTTCGGATGGAGAATTTGTGCAAAAGATCGGAAATGTATGCTTTTTTATCTCAAAGGAAAATAAAATAATATTGTTGTTCTACAATCCATCTTTAGTCATACAGGTATTTGCATATACGCCAGATGTTGGGGTTTCTTTGAACATAGTCAGAAAACTCTAGTCAAAAATTTTTGAAGGGAACTTCAATAAGAGGTGTTATTTTGTTATTCAAAGAAAAATTTATTTTTTGAGATAAATGGTCGGATGTTTAACAGGAAGGTGTGACGTAAATATAATATCTATTTTTTTGGAGCTAAAAACAAGTTAAAAAGTATCTGTCGATTTTGCCGACAGATGTATACCATCAGCCAATGTACGATTATTTAAAAACATTTTGAATTCTGTTATGATTTTTCAAATGTTTAACCCCTTATGGAGTAGGTTCCGAAGTAATGGGCCAATATTGGCCATTTCGTATAGGTTCTAAATATGTATGATATAAATATTGCGACGTGCCAAATTTGGACTATATGAACTAGATCTGAGTTTGATAATAATATTATGATGTACCAAGTTTGGACCAAATCGGATACTCCCTTCGAGAGTTATCGTGCACACCATCCAAACAGACAAACGGACGGACGGACTTCGCTAGATCGATTCCATGTGTCCTAAAACGGATTTGGCCCAAAGAGACCTAGGGTCTAAAATCGTTATTTCGACTAGGCACGTTTTGACCGTATCAAATGATATATACGCTCTCTAGCCATATGGCTGAGGGTGTAATAAAAGACACATGTATCGGCGTTTTGAAAGTTTACATCGCAAAGGGGATAAGTTCCCCCTCTTCCATATTTTTTTGGAATTTTTCGTTAAGATTTCTTGGATCTGATTGAGAATCAACGCCTAGACGAAACGGCTGAAGCTAGAATCTTGAAATTTTGCACAAAGGTCAGTCTTGGAGCGGAGTACTCACAACTTTTAATACCGTCCCACAATTTTGAAGGAACTTGAAAATGTTCCAAAAAATTCTGTCGAAAAATATCGCGGTTATATGGTGGCTATATGATGAATTGAACCTGCGCACGCCATTTTCATACCCTACACCACATAATGGTAAGGATATTATGGCTTTGTGCATTTGTTTGTAACCGGAAGATGGAAGCGAGAAAGACCCATAGTTACTTATGAGGATGCTCATTGAATCACTTTCTGAGTCGATTTATGCATGTCAGTCAGTCCGTCGTATTTATTATCCGATCGAGATGAAGTTTTGCAAACAATATTTTTTTGACCCAAGGACGAACCCTATTGGAATTGGTGATAATCGAATCAGATTTAGATATAGCTCCAAAATATCTTCAACAGATTTCAGGTTAATTTTGCACAAAATGGCCAATATCAGATCCAAATGATGATGGATGATTCCACCGAATTCAGTCTAGAAGCAAGTACATGAAATTTGGAAAAAATCATTTCAAATATAGCTATAGCACCCATATATATATGTATATATATATATATATATATATATATATATATATATATATATATATATATATATATATATATATATATATATATATATATATATATATGATATCGGATATCGGACAATGATATATATGGGAGCTATATCCTAATCTGAACCGATCAGATTAGGAGGTATTTTCGAGCAGTATCTGATGTACGGTACCAAATATCATTCTTCTGGAGTGCAGATTACGCACGTGAGAGGCCTTAAACCCCAAATCGGATGAAACATATATATATATATATATATATATATATATATATATATATATATATATATATATATATATATATATATATATATATATATATATATATATATATATATATATATATATATATATATATGTTTCATCCGATTTGGGGTTTAAGGCCTCTCACGTGCGTAATCTGCACTCCAGAAGAATGATATTTGGTACCGTACATCAGATACTGCTCGAAAATACCTCCTAATCTGATCGGTTCAGATTAGGATATAGCTCCCATATATATCATTGTCCGATATCAGGTTTATTGTGCAACAAATGGATAATATTAGCATAAATGGATTGAATTCAAATTTGGTGTAAATCGGTTCAGATATAGCTACAGCTCCCATATATATGTTTTATCCGATATGGGGACAATAATGATCTTTGGTACCAGATATCAGATACAGCTCTGAAATAAGTGTATTAAATGTTGTCAAGATCGGTTCAGATTTGGATATAGATCCCATACATATTGTCAACCGATTTCGGATTAATTGTGCACCAAATAGCCAATATCAGCCCCGATTACCCGAATTTTGGCCTATTCGACCGAATTATGTCTAAAAGTAAGTACATGTAATTTGGAGAAAATCGGTTCAGATATAGCTATAGCTCCCATATATATGTTTCATCTGATTTGGTGTTAAAGTCCCTCACCTTCGTAATATGCATTCGACAACAATGATATTTGTACCGGATATTTTTGGAGCTTAGAAATACCAAATGTTATCGAGATCGGCTAAAATTGGTATATTGCTCCCATATATACCCTTAATCCGATTTCAGGGTTATTGTGCAAATAATGGCTAATATCAGCCCAAATGGACTGAGTTTCGGGACGTTCGTTTGTGGAACTGGGCTCCGATTTATATTTTTTAATATAATCCTTCTCGAAGTGATATTCAGAATTGGATGTGTCTTCCCTATATTAGTTCTCTCTGAAATCAAACTACAAACTATGTACTATACAGGTTGAGATAAAAAAAAACTGCGGCAAAGTCAAACGCCATAATTTTTACATTTTTTTTTTTAAATTATTGAATGAAAGCAAAAAATGTCGGAAATAGCATCAAATTTTAGAATAAGTTTAGATTTGTTCGAATTGGTCATCTTTGGCACGAATTATGGCCTTCAAACGGCCAATCAACCCGTCACACTCTACCCGAATGTTGCTCTGCGGTATTCCCGGCGAAGCGCTTGCTTGAGGTGATCGACACTTTGGTGTTTTTAGTGCCAACCTTGCTTTCCAAAATACTCCAGATACAACAGTCCAACGGATTGGTATACGTAGATTTTGGTTGTCATTGTCCACTGGAAATGAATCCTGTTGGAATGTCCAAGGTCTGCGGCCAAAATGTTTGTTCTGGCGACCAACCGAAGGTGCAAATTTTCAGCTGACCTCTTTGGCAAGTAAACAACACGATAATTTTGTTTGTTTACAAATGGCTGGACCACGAATGTTTTCTCATCGGAGAAAACCAAATACGGCAGTTCACCACGTTCGGCCAAGCGATGCAATTCCTTAGCTCTTTTGAGTCTATTTTCTATCTGTTGCGGTGTAAGTTATTGCACTTTTTGGAATTTCAATGACTTTACCCTGAGCTCATTTTTTAATATTTGTCGAAAGGAATATTGCGATATGTTCAGCTCACCAGCCATTTTTCGGCCACAGCGACGCGGGTTTCGATAAAGTCGCTTCTTTATTTTTCGAACCATTTCTGCTGATATTGCTGGTTTCTTCCGTCTACTTCCATGACGTCAGGCTACGCTACCAGTATCATGGTAACCAGCGATGGTACGATACACAGAAGAGTGTATCGAGTGCAATTCTTGAGAATAATGTCCCTAAAATCATCAAACTACCCAATATCGTGCGTATCGTTATATGGGATATACGAAGACGAATATCGAGGGGTACCGTTATACAGTTTGAAATTAAGATCTGTATCGATAATGAAAAATGAGACATCCGCCACTAATTCGATGGATGTCTGTTTTAATTCTACACTGATCTAAAACAATGGAATTATTTATTTAAAAGAAACAGAAAACGGAAAACAACAACCATTGAAAACGTTCTAAATAAATAGATACAAAATGTAACAGATATTGACGGGGACAGAACACCGACGCAGAGATACGAGGCGAGTTGAGTAGACACTGTCACACTTACGCCAACATGTAGGAGCATACCTACACACGTAATATTTGCACATCCAACACAACATGCGACGACACTCATTCCCAATACCCAATATAAGCTGGGGTCGCTTCCCCGATATTCAATAAGTTGTTGTTGCTGTTTTTCTTTGGGTGTTGATTTTCGATTTCATGATAATCGAGATATCTGCCGATACTCATCAATGGACAATCGCGCACTGAGGAATACAATTTCCTTGTACAACAAAAATTACTTAAATGTGCAACATGACAGATGCCGGGCATGGGATGCGTTGCGTAAACAATAATTGAAAATCGTGTGTTGCAAGTATTGACTGGTGGTCGTTGTCGTTGTTGTTGCGTTTAATAAAGATAAGGATGTATATGAATGATGAGCTGAGGTGGAGACAGAGACAGAGACAGAGAGAGAGTGAGAGATTGTAGTTTATATTTCACGCAATCTCCTGTCGTCGTCGTCGTTGCTATCAATTGATAAATATTTGCCAACTCTGTCCGTAACACGAATGTGACAGCATCGGAATCTCTAAAGTCAACAAAAGATTATTTAGATGATGTCTCCCGAGTGTGAGTGTGTGATTTCATTATTGTTTTCCAATATTTGTGAAATGTGACACGAACACTTTCCAATCGTATTGAAAGCAGCAATGTTTGGAGTTTCATTATCAATTTTAAATCAGAATCACAGCTCGGGGATCGCTCAAAGATTAAAATATGAAGATCGCTTAACAGAGACATCCAGGAAAACTGCAAGAGACTGCAACTGCAAGAGAGATGCAAGAGTCGAATAACCCATTACAAGGTAATGTAAACAAACTACTTTCTACTTTACCTGTAGGTAAAAATAATGGGATATTCCCTAAATAAAATTGCAAAGCAAACGAACTTAGTTTTTCCTTACCAAGTATTGTGTAACGTCAGCACAGAGTGTGCATATCCAACTACTTAGCCCAGGGTGGTCTGAAATTTGGTGTCGTCAAAGGAATTAAACATAATAACATGCGATGACTTGTTGATGTTAATATTGGAATACAGGATTGTTTCTGACATAAGGATAAATGTTTTTAGTTTGATTGAGATTAATTTTGTCCCATAATTCAAACATTGTCAACCTAAAGTCGTTTAGTGTTTTACGAAAAAGTCAGGGTACTACAAGTTCATGAAAAGTACTAAATAGTACTATATTTGGTACAATTTGGTATTGTGTATCTGATGTAATTCTACCTGCGATATACTCCTTCTGAGATTTTAGTTCCTGTAGTCGGATGAGCTTACCCTACGCGGTTTTTACTCATTATTTGGTAGGGTAAAATAAAAAAAAAAAATAATTTGGAATTTCTGCTCCTTGTTTCGTGCCACTTGGTTTAGTTGGAAATTTGTGAAAAGTTTAATTTTATAAAAAAAACTTAAATCCACCCAAAACCTTATTTCTATGATAAGTTTCGGTAATTATCTTTTTTAAAGATTCCAATTAATATTGTGGTGTCAAAGCTATAATTCATCAATTAATTATTTAATTTTATTTAAATTTTATTTAATTTAATCAATCACTCATGAACTTCATGTTGGACGCCAGTTACATATATAGTAATGTAGTAAGGTAGGAAAAACTTATTATGAACCGAGACCATTTGGTTATAACATATTTTATAGATTTCGGCAATTCGCTTTTAAAAAAGGTTTTTTTTTCTCGTGTGGGATTTAATGCCACTAATTGGGCCAAGGTTTCTAACCTCTACGTTCTATATCAAATTGAGAGCTACAAGAAAAAAGGTTAAATCTTACAGAAAAACATTAAATTTATCAAGAACCTCGCGTTGGGCGCCAAATATAAGGATAAGAAAACTGTGAGCATGAAATTGAGATGCTAATCAAGCAAAAATTCAAACTAAATCACTCATAAACCTCACCTTGGGCGCCATTTGCATATGTAAGAACCTCATAGTTTAAGTCTTTACTATAAGTCGAGCAGATTTTACTTTGGTAATTATTTATTTTATAGTTTTCGGTAGTTCTCTTTAAGAAATTCTATCATCTTTCTCTTATGTGGTACTTCGCGTTCTTGTGGCCATATGACACACAAAAATTCATAATAATTCCACTTCACGTAAAAGCTGTAAATGTTACTAAATCCAGGTATTATTCAATAAAAATTGCAAGTAAATCTCTGGTGAACCTGTCGTTGGGTGCCGCATACTTTTGTAAGAACCCCATATTTTAAACGTTGATTATAAATTAAGTTTATTTGACTTTTTTTTTGATAAATTTTCCTGATTTGCTTTAAAAAATATTTCGCTAGTGTGAAATAGAAAATCCCCTGTTGGGCGCCACTTAATTTGGCTGATTATATAACGCATACTATACATAAACAAGAAGAAATAATTTTAGAAAATTGAAAAAATTAAACCTACGAAATGCAATTTCTATTTAATCAAAAATGGAACGAAATGTAAATTTCATCTTGGGCGCCATTTTTATACACTCAGACATATGGCTAGAGAGGGTATATATCATTTGATAAGGTCAAAACGTGCCTAGTCGAAATAACGGGTTTAGACCCTAGGTCTGGGGCAAATCCGTTTCTGGACATTTGGAGTCGATCTAGCGATGTCCGTTCGTCTGTCTGGCTGGGGCGCACTATAACTCTCGAAGGGAGTATACGATTTGGTCCAAACTTGGACTTTTTTTTTTCAGACTTAGATCGAGTTCGGAGATGGGCAATATTGGTTCACTCCGACTGGTACCTCTCCCACAAAAGATCGAAATTTTCAAAAAAATATATTTTCTGCACAGAAAGAGTAACGATAATCCGATTTTGCTCCAACTATGCAAATCCTTATATTTGCGTCAGTTCTAGGTCAGCTGCAATAATAAATAATATCGGCCCACTCGATCAAGTGCCTCCTCCATAAAGGGAACAATTTTGAATAACTGTAACTCTTATAAAATGTGATGCAAGAATCCGATTGTCTTAAAATTTCACACATCCCAATATTTTTATAAACCTACGATCTGGTGTTCAAATGTATCGGCCCACTCCTTCTGGTATTTTGAATATCCATTAAGCTCATAAAACGTGAAATTAACATACGATTCCATTTAGACTGGGCACGTTTATAAAACTCGAAATAAGCACCGGGTTCTCTTTATATTTTACACATCCCATTATTTCTAGTATCACAAGATCTGTTGTGACTTCGGTCCACTCATTCTGGTACATCCCCCACAAAGGCTCAAAATTGTGAATACCCATAATAAGTTCGATACGAAATAGACAATATTAGCCCATTCCCTCGGAAAATAATCCATAGAGGGTCATCAATATATATATATATATATATATATATATATATATATATATATATATATATATATATATATATATAGACTTATATATATATATATATATATATATATATAAGTCTATATATATATATATATATAAGTCTATCGGCAAAACCGATTGATACTTTTTAACTTGATTTTTATTTCGGCACACACTCGTCGTTTGAATTTCTTGGGCGTAGTTCATTAATGATCTGTTTTTGTATAACGATTATAATGCGAACTTGTAAGAAAAAACTCTCACTTCTTGCTTGATTTTGAAATATTTGATTTTTATATAATTTAACTCTTTAGAATAAATTTTCATATTATCGTAGAGAAACATCCCCTACTTATTTTTAACAATTCCAGACGCAAATCTAAACACAATTTCCTGTTTTGCATTTTTCTCAAAACAGACAAATGATGTGGGGAATTATTCTGGCATGGCAACGACGTAATTATGATAACATCTTTGATAGCTTAAAATCACTAATGTTAAATGTGTTTTGAAGAGCGATTTTCAACTTCATACACTGAGATCTTGAACATCGAGAAATGTTGATGCTAATTTCATTTTTAATGATGTTTATTTGTTTTTTTTTTCGCTGCGTAAATATACCTCTTCATTTTATATCTATTGACAAATTATTTTGTGGGAACAGTGGTTCAAAATACACAATTTTTCAAGTTTTTAAAAATTCATACTTGTCTGCAAAAATATGGTAATCATATGAGTCATGTTCCGGAACATACCCTCTGCATTATATATAGACCGGTAAGGAAAAAGTATTCATCAAATACATAGCAAAATAACTTAATTTTATCTTACCAAGTAATGAATAACGAGCGCACAGAGTGAGGACGTACTACTGAACAATCTAAGGTCGTAACATCAAATCTCTGCGCCAGCAAAAAAAAAAAAAGAAACAAAAAAAACGAGTTAAAAAGTATGACCTAGCACTGATGCAAATATTAGGATTTACAAAGTTTGGACAAAATCGGACGATCCTTTCTCTTTCTATGAAGAAAAATATTTTCTTTGAAAATTTTGACCTTTGTGAGAAGGTACTAGAAGGAGTGGATCGATATTGTTTATCGCCGAACTAGATCTAAATTTGACAATATTATTTCAATGTACCAACTTTGGACAAAATCGAATACCCCCTTCGAGAGTTATCGTGAGCCCCAGCCAGACAGACGAAAACGATGTATAGCCTCTGTAGCCATATGGTTGAGGGTAGAAAAATACGAAACTTTCCGAAGCGCATACACGTAATTAAACAACAAGTAATGTTTGCAGCAGTGGCTGAGTACAGGGTATGTGCGATTACCTATCGGAAGATCTGAAGTTCATTTCAGATCTTTAATTTAAGGGCGCAATTTCCAAACCAGCGCCAAATCTCAAAATCAGCAATCTAAATTCAGATTTTTTTTCAGCTAATGCCACATATAATAACACTCAGTACTTTTCGTACAATTATAGCACACATTCCCAAAGCCACCTCTATTTGTTCAGGCTACACATGAACTACGACCCTAATATTAAATTTCAGATTTCAAGCACATTATGTTCACCCAATACCAAATTGTACCAAATATAGTACTATTTTGTACTTTTCATGTACTTGTAGTAAACATTTTTAAAGACCACATCTTTATCACAAACTCACCACCAACAGGGATCCCAATAATCATTTTCAAAATTCCAATTTCCGTTCATCCTACTCCAACTGTTTCAAGTTTTGGTAGCATTTAGCACAGTTCCCACATTTCCCAAACCACCTTCATATATCAAACCTACTTTCCAACATTGATTCTCATACCCAAATTTAAGATGGGCTCTATCCGTTCACATAATATCAAATGGTAGAAGTTAGGTAACATTTTAAAACTTCTCGTAACCTTAAAGTTCGAATTTCCAAAAGTCCTTTGGTACATTCATTCTGCACTCTATCCGTGACTCCTGTCCCAAATTTCAACAAAGTCAAATGCCATAATTTTTACATTTTTTTTTAAATTTTATTAAATGAAAGCAGAACATGTCGGTCGCCTTTTGCACGAATTATAGCCTTTAAGCGGCCAATGAAACCGTCAAACGCTGCCCGAATATTGCTCTGCGGTATTTGGCCCAGACGCAATAGTCCAACAAATTGGTTTTCCATTGTGCGCTGGAAATGAAGCGAGGAGCTTTTCAGCTGAGCTCTTTGGGAAGTAAAACGACCATTTTGTTTGTTTACAAACTGCTTGACTACGAATGTTTTCTCATCGGAGATAACCAAATTCGGCAGTTCACCACCCTCGGCAAAGCGAAGCAACTCTTTGGCTCTTTTGAGTCTATTTTCTTTCTGTTTCGGTGTAAGTTCTTGCACTTTTTGGAATTTCAATGACTTTATCCTGAGCTCATTTTTCAATGTTTGTCGAATGGAATATTGCGATATGTTCAGCCCACGAGCCATTTTTCGGCTACAGCGACGCGGGTTTTGATCAAGTCGCTTCTTTACTTTTCGAACCATTTCTGCTGATGTTGTTGTTTTGTTCTTCCGTCCATTTCCTTGACGTCGGGCTACGCTACCAGTATCACTGTAACGAGCGATGGTACGAAACACAAAAGATTTATTCACATTTATATGTTGGAGGGCTCTAATGATAGCCACTTGTGGTTTTCCAGCCAAATATAAAGAAATCACACTATCACGCTTGAATCCCATCACGAATTACTTTTTTTTTTCTAGAAAATTCTCACCAAAATGCTTTTATACGCTCGTAGACAATATAATGAGCTGTCACTGGAATAATTTTAACTGCAGTTAACCTGTTGAAAACTACCTCCTTACATCGACTCTACTCCTCAATCTTGATTGCCATTTCTCATATCAAGTTTTTAGCTCTACCAGTTCCAGTAGCACATTTAAGTACTTTTCGGAAACTTGAAGTGCGAATTTCCAAAAACCCTTAGGTACATCTGTCATATACTCCGTGACTCAGTAATCCTGCTTCCTCATATACAAAAGGGTACCATTTTTAGTACCTTTTATTACATTTCGTACCATTCTAGTACAAATTTCTAAAAACCCAGCCCGATCTGACCCCTTCGGACTAAGACTGATCCTCAGCCAAGCTCGAGATCACTATTAAACATATCATTATAAATCGGGTTACCAACCCATTATTTTTACAAGGACATGAGTTATTTTTTTCGTGCCTTGATCACGGATTCTAATAAAAACTAAAGTTTTAGGGTTGTGGATTCTAAAATTAAAACTAATTTTTCGCAATATTTCGGCTATAAGGCAATAATAATTCAGCGGCTAAACCAATTCGGAGTCTGGCCTGATTTTTACTCCTTGAACCCCTGTGCACAACATTGTTATCAGATCAAATCGCTTTGACTGATTATCTCGTAGTGTGTGTTTTCCCGAATTTCTGTGGCAATTAAACAAGTCGACTACAGCTTAATCTTCGCAAATTTTGAACACTTAAGTAAACACTTCTACAAATTTGATGATCGCATCGAAATCAGCAAGCGGCAGAGAAAGTGCTGGGGTGGGGGCGTTGAATATAATGCACTCGCTCGTGTCTATGAAAAGTCAATATCATGTCAATAGCATCAAATGAGTTATTTTATCTCAGGTTGTTTTTTTTTGTTTTATGTCTCAATATTTAGTCATTATTTGAAAAAAGAAAAGAAAGAATGACTACAAAAGGCGTGCAAACATTAGTCGGAGAATGAACAACAAATATCGGCAACACATGCTGCTCCTCTGACAATGGGCTGTTAAGGTTTTTGACATGTTTTGTCTATTTGGGGGGTACAAAAGTACATACACATTATGGTGTTGGAACAACGTTTAGTCCGAAGATGTACAGCCGATGTTATAGAATTCAATTTCGGATATTGAAATCGAATTAAAAAAATTATTCAAGCTTTGCCCAAATTCCTTGTTCGGAATCCGCAAAAGAAAATGCCAAAATTGGCAAGAATGTATGTATGTTAAGTTTGTCATTCCGTTTGTAGCACCTCGAATTATACATTTTAGACCCCACAGAGTATATACATTCTTGATCAGCATAAAATTCTATGTCGTCTGTTCGTCTGTGGAAATCACTCTAGCTTCCGAACAAAATGAAGTAGGTTGATGAAATTTTACTTAAATGTATATTATGTCTGCAGGACTTTTGGCGTACTTTTTCCCCCATTTAATGGTGCCTCTCTATTTTCGGTATTTTGGTGACTTAAGAGACATTATTCAGCGAAATTGTTTGTTAAAATGTAGTATTTGAAGTTCGTAATGGACACTACAGCCTAAGACAGAATATTGTCTGTGCAGGTTTACGTCTTCGCATAGCCTCCATATATCGGTACCTCCCGATATTCGGTATTTTGATGACTTTAGCGACATTATTCACCGGAACTGTTTCAAATTTGGTATTAGAAGTTCGTAATAGATATTACAGCCTAAGATAGAAAATCGTCTCAGCAGGTCCACGTTTTCGTATAGCCCCCATATATTGGTACCTCCCGATATTCGGTATTTTGATGATTTCAGCTACATTATTTACTGAATTTCAAATTTCGCATTGGAATATTGTAATGACTTATGACAAATGTTACCTATGCAGGTCCATGTCGTCTGACCCTAAAATAACGACTATATTCGGTATTTTTAAGATTTTAACGGATTTTATTTGTTTGAAAATTGCCAATTCGTTCCAAAACGTGTCTCATTGAAATAACGATCTTCGACCCTATGTCTCTTTGGAACAAATCCGTTTCAGGACATTTGGAGTCGATCTAGCGATGTCCGTCCGTCTGGCTGGGGCGCACGATAACTTTTGAAGGGAGTATTCGATATGATCCAAACTTGGTACATCGTTATATTATTATGAAACTTAGATCGAGTTCGGAGACGGGTAATATTGGTCCCCTCCTTCTGATAACTCCCCCAAATTTTGCAAAAAAAAAAAAAAAAAAAAAAAAAATCTACTGCCCAGAAAGAGAAAGGATAATCCGATTTTGCTCCAACTTTGCAAATCCTAAAATTTTAATCAATGCTAAATCAGGTGTGAAAATTGATAATTTCGGTCCACTCCATGAAGTATCTCCTTGCAAAAGGGTCAAAATTTTAAATAATTATAACTTTTATAAAATGTGATGTAGGAGTCCGATTGTATTCGAATTACACACACCAAAACATTTTTAATAACACAAGGTCTGGTGTGAAGATGGAATGTTTCGGTTCACTGCTTCTGGTACCTCCCCCACGAAAGGATCTGAAGCTCATGAAACGCGAAATTAAAATTCGATTCCATTCAGACTTGGCACATCTCAATATTTCCATCAACACAAGATCTGTTATGATGATGGTAGAGATCGGCCCATTTCTTCTGGTACCTCCCCCACAAAGGGTAGAAGTTTTGAATTACCTAAAAGATTATAAAATCCGAAATAAGCATCCGGTTCTCTTCATATTTCACACATCCTATTATTTCTACTAACACAAGAGTTTCTGTGGAGATTGGATACATCGGTTCACTTCTTCCGGTAGGGTCAATTTTTTGAATATCTATGAAGCTCATAAAGCACGAAATTGACATCCGATTCCATTCAGACTCGAATCTCATAATTGCTATCAGCACGAGAACTGTTATAAAGATTGTAGAGATCGAACTATTCCTTCGGGCACCTCCCCCACATAGGGTCAAAGTCAAGTAATCAAAACGATCATAAAATCCGAAACAAGCATCCGATTATCTTTATGTTTCACACACCCACTTATTTCTACTAACACAAGAGTTGTTGTGAAGATTGAATATATCGGTCCACTCCTTCTTGTACCTTCTCCATAATAGATCAACATTTTGAATATGCATGAAGCTCATAAAACACGAAATTGACATCCGATTCCATTCAGACATGGTACATCTCAATTTTTCTATCAGAACAAGATCTGTTATAAAGATGGTAGAGATCGAACCATTCCTTCTGTTATTTCCCCTACAAAGGGTCAGCGTTTTTATTATTCAAAACGATCATAATATTCGAAATAAGCATCCGATTGTCTTCATATTTCGCTGTGACAATGGAATATATCGGCCTGCTCCTTTTGTTACCACGCTCACGTAAGGGTCAAAATTTTGAATATCCATAAAGCTCATAAAACGCGAAATAACCATCTGATTCCATTCCAGACTTGCTACATCTCAATATTTCCATCAACACAGAATCTGTTATAAAGATGGTAGAGATCGGACCCTTTCTTCTGCTATCTGCCCCACATAGAGAAAGAGAAATAAGCATCCAAATCTCTTCAAATTTCATACACACAAACATTTTTGATAACACAAGATCTCTTGTAAAGATGCTATATATCTGCGAACCCCTTCTGGTACCTCACCCACAAAGGGTCACAATTTTCAATATTTTATCTGTCATAAATTGCGAAACATTTCAGCGATTCTTGCAACTTGCTATATTTATATATATGTCTCTCAATCAGAATCCTGTGATGGATATGAAATTTATGATTTCCAATAATTGGATATAAATATTCGATTTTCTTATCATTTTCACCATACCAATATTTTTATATGTATGAAAATGGAATACTTCCGTCGACTAACTCTGGTGCCTCATGCAAATTTAAACATTATCTAAAAATTATCACATATCTCATATAAAGTGAAGGAATTATTTGATATAATCCAAACCTGGCACGTCGCAATATTTATATCATACTTTTTTTGGTCCGATATGAAAGAACAATATTGGCCTATTCCTTCGGAACCTCCCCCATAAAGGGTCAGTAATTTCAATAATCATAACAGAAGTCAAGATATATTTAAATAATCGAACATTGGCTGAGGGTATACATCTGTCGGCAAAACCGACTGATACCTTTCAACTTTTTGCTTCCTCAGACATTTTTCGGCTAGACACCTAAAAGTAACATCAAACTTCATTTTCATTGGAAGGTGTCAAAGAAGAAATATTCTACACAAATTTTCACTATGAATCTCGGAATAATCCGCATGTATATGTACAATAGGTTTTAGAAGAATTACATTCGGAATTTATGTACTACAAATGGAAATTATATGTTTTTTCTTTTTTTGCAGTTAATTTAATACGTAGCCAATCCGAGTCAAAATCTCCCTTCAGACTTGATTTTTTGGGGAAGGTGTCAAAGGAAGCATTATTCCCAATTGAATTTCATTCTGAGTCTCTGAATAAAAGAAATTTGTATTTTCAATAGGTACCATGAAAAACATCATCAGTTTTGGTTTATAAAGAGCCTTCCTTTTTTCTACAAATTTAGCAGTTTTTCCCAATTCGCCCCAATTTTTCTCATAATTTCACTGCACAATAGCCAGTTTGGGTTATGGAAAATTGCAAGTGGATTCGATGGTACCTCAAAGAAGTTTCGGGTTCTTGGGCTAGGCCTTTAAATATTTTTAAACTTATACGAACAGACCCCTATAGTTTGAGATAGAGCCACATTAGGATAGAGCTTTGAGATTTGGCAGACATCTTTGGATTACATTCAAAACGATTGGTAAGAAAAGAAAATGGGTCATATCCGTTCACCTTTTGGTATAGCCCCCATTTAAGGTTAACTCCGATTTCAAGTATTTTTGACGTTTTGGCCATAATAACAAAGTGAAGAATAAACCTTTCATTTGGGCATGTACCTCCAACTGCTCACGATAAGGGCACCATTTTTCACCGCAATTTAAAAAAGTCCCCCTTTATTCGAAATAAATTAGAAAACTAAAATACAGATAAATATTGATTAGCTTAGTCAACACATGCTTGGGGTCTCGTAAGTTTTTGGTTTTTTATTTTTTTTTTTTGTTAATTTCATTCATTTTTATGATTTCACACTAAATGACACTTAATCACAATTTGTCGGCGACACGTCTGAGAGGAGTGGGTTTTTTTGTTTGCTGAGTGATTTGTCAAAAATTAGTTCAGTGACAAAACCCCCCATAATCGTATTTATGTTGTTAAGTCTGACGTTAGAGACGTCACATGGTGAAACATCTTTGCAAATACATTGAATGAGAAAGAATTACAAGTAAACAAAAGGGGTGAGGGGGAGAGTCTTTTCCAAATTTAGGTGGGGAAAAATTAGCGTTACCAATAAATTGTAATTGTGAAGAGTAGAGGTAGGATGAAGTTGTTCAGTGACTATAAAAATTTATACATTAATATATTTTATTGAATATGGAATTCAATGCTGTGCTGGATTCAAATTTATACCTCCAATATGATACAGCATTATACCTTCAATTCCTACCAATAAAATTATTTTTTTTTTCAATAATAACAGAGGAAATCTCAACAGATTATGAAAGTATAGCTAAAATAAGAAGAAACATGTATGGCATTTTTTGAATGTTTACATCGCAAAGTAACCAAAAAGAAGGATAAAGATTCCTTGGAATCCGTTGATTTTAGGTATACAGCATGGTAGCATTAATAATTTAAATTTATATTTATACCCTACACCACATAGTGGTAAGGGTATTATGTCTTTGTGCATTTGTTTGTAACATGGAGAAGGAAGCGAGATAGACCCATAGTTACTTTTAAGGATCTCCATAGAATCACTTTCTGAGTTGATTTATGCATGTCAGTCCGTCCGTCCGTCCATGTATTTTTGTGAACAAAATGCAGGTCGCAATTATTATCCGATTGAGATGAAATGTTCCAAACAACATTGAAATTTTTTTGATATCTTCGTCCGATTTGCCTTTTATTGTGCACCAAACGTGTAATATCAGCCCGAATAGTATGAAATTTTGCATATACAATCAAATTAGGCCTGGAAATATGTATGCCAAATTTGATCGAAATCGGTTCAGATATAGCTATAGCTCCCATATATATTGTTCATCCGATTTGTTATTTTTGTCCTCAGCAGCCGTAACATGCACTCTGTAACAACAATATTTGGAGAAATATATCAAATGCAGCTCAGAAATAACTTTGCTAAATTTTATCGAGATCGGTTCAGATTTTTATATACCTCCCATATATAACTTCAATTTACTTTTATTGGTACACCAAACGCCCAATGTTTGCTCAAATGGAATGAAATTTGCGACCGAATTGCGTCTAGAAGCTAGTATGTCAAATTTGGAGAAGGTCGGTTTAGATATAGCTATAGCTCCCATATAGTATATTGTTCATCCGATATGTTGTATTTGTTACCCACAGCCGTAATATGCACTCCGTAACAACGATATTCGGGGAAATATCAAATATCAAATACAGCTCAGAAATATCTTTGCCAAATTTAATCGAGATCGGTTCAGTTTTGGATATAGCTCCCATATATATCTATATCCGATTTCAAATTATTTTTACACCAAATGGGCAATACAAGTCCGAATTTAAAAGATACAAATGCTTCGGCATGTTTAGTCCTTTGACTTTTAAATTATAATTATAATCATAGCGTGTATGATTGAATTCCCCGCCCGACTTTTAGACTTTCTTTGCTGGTTTTTGGATTATTTATTTGACAACATCTCATTGTCAAAACTTACAGGGTGATATAAAAAACTGCAACAAAGTCAAACGCCATCATTTTTACATTTTTTTAAGCAAAAAAAAAAAATAGGATCAAATTTTAGAATAAGTTTAGATCTGTTCGAATTGGTCATCTTTGGCACGAATTATGGCCTTCAAACGGCCAATGGAACCGTAACACGCTACCCGAATTTTGCTCTGCGGTATTTTGGCTCATTCCTCGCGAAGCGCTTGCTTGAGGTGATCGACACTTTGATATTTTTTAGTGCCAACAATGCTTTCCAAAATACTCCAGACACATTAGTCCAACGGATTGGTATCCGGAGATTTTGATGACCATTGTGCGCTGGAAATGTAGCGAGGAACCTCATTTTGTAACCATTCTTGGGTGGAGCATGCTGTGTGTGATGGTGCTGAGTCCTGTTGGAATGCCCAAGGTCTGCGGCCAAAATTTTTGAGTGCCCAAGGCTTAAATACACCCTCCATAATATTTTCGCGATAATGTTCAGCATTTGTTCCGATGCCACGGTCGATTAATACGAACGAAGAGCTACCATCGGCTGTTATGCCGACGCTTGAGTTCTGCCGGCCAACCGAAGGTGCACATTTTCAGCTGATCTCTTTGGCAAGTAAACGCGAACATTTTGTTTGTTTACAAACTGGTGGAAAAAGAATGTTTTCTCATCGGAGAAAATCAAATTCGGCAGTTCACCACTTTCGGCCAAGCGAAGCAACTCTTTAGCTCTGAGTCTATTTTCTTTCTGTTGCGGTGTAAGTTCTTGCGCTTTTTGGAATTTCAATGGCTTTACCCCGAACTCATTGTTCAATATTTGCCGAATGGAATATTGCAATACGATCAGCTCGCGTGCCACTGCGACGCGGGTTTCGATCAAGGCGCTTCTTTACTTTTCGAACCATTTCTGCTGATGATTTCTTCCGTCCACTTCCTTGGCGTCGCTACCAGTATCACGGTAGCTAGCGATGGTATGAGACACAAAAGATTTATTTACATTTAAATGCTGGAGTGCCTTAAACATAGCCACTTGTGGTTTTCCAGCCAAATATAAATAAATCACACTATCACGCTTGAATTCCATCACGAATAACTTTTTTTTTGGAAAATTCTCACCAAAATGCCTTTGTACGCTTCAGTGGAATTATATTAACTGCTGTCGGACGAGTGGTTTGGAAATGACAGCAGTCTGAAGTTGGTTGCAGTTTTTTCATCTCACCCTGTATAAGAGAGAGGCAAGAGTCCTGAAATGGCTTCTGCCCAAAACCACATTGGATCTAAAGCTGTTATAAGATACATTTTGACTATGTTAAAGTCAAATTTCTTGACTTAAAAATGTATAAATGTATATTATTTCTAGTCCTGTTCAGTTGAGGAGTATGGTCAGGGCTTTGCTAACAACTTTGGTCTGGCAATACATTCCAAAAACCAGCCATTCTGCAGCAGCCTTTAGAGGCTGGAACCAGTATGTGGAGTTGTAAATTTTGATTGAAAGCATTAAAATGCCAAAAATGTATCCTACCGCTATATGGGAGCTATACCGGGTAGTGGACCTATATTAAACATTTTCTGCTGGGAATATTTATTTTCTCTGAGAGTCTGAAAGGTGAAAGCACAGAAAATTTGAAACTTTCAAAATATTTTAAGTTGGTTCCACATTTTTATTGAAGTTATACACAACAGTGGACCCGCATTATGACGAGAGGTTACACCTGGTGAAAAATCGAAATATGAAATTGAAGTTTGGGCTATTTCTAAACTTGGGCCGATAAGACCTTTTTCATCACCAATCTTTCGAGACAGAAAACTAATTTTTTGGTCATATTTCGAAGCTCTATATAAAATATATGACTTGATAACAATAGGCAAACCGACTAACGAAGATAGACATCAATTTTATGTTTATCGACAATTTATACATTAAGGGGTCTCCGAAGAATATTTTGAGGCAATACAAACCGAATGCCAAAATGTTTTTTACAACCTGGGGGGATGGTCAAAGATGAAAGTGACCGCACCTCAAACTCCCATGGATCACGGAAAAAATATTTTTCTTTACATTTTTTAAAGGTGTTTCCCCTTAACCTCTCTCACCCCCCAATTAGAGGTAAAACTGTTCATAACCATATCTCAAACTCCCCGGTATACCAACCAAACCCAGCGACTCCAAATGTTTAACATCTGTACATTTGTATGTACACAGCTATATTTTGACTACTGGATTTTTTATCTGCAACCGTTTGCTGTTGTTATTCAAGCATTTTTGTTGGTGTTGTTCTATTTTGTTTATCACAAAACATTTATCGATAAAATAAATTGTCACAACACTTTGCTGTAGAAAAAGAGTTCCTAACCGAAATGAAAAAAACAAGACTTCTTTATCTCTAACAAATTTTGGTATCAATTATAAAATTCTTTCAGTCATACAAATTGTTCAAAAATATTTGAAATTGTCCGGGGAAATTATTTCCGATACAAATTTGAGTTTGGATGTGTTGTGAGAAAAATCGACAACGTCATGGTTACTCATTGCGTGAGCAAAACTCAGGATGCAAAGTCCAAAAAATTGATGAATGGGGAGAGGGTTATTGGGCTCTTCAGAGTTGTTTTGAAAAAAAAAAAAATTAAGCAAAGTTTTGAAATTCCCGTGCAATATCTATGACTAATGTTACGAAAAGGATTTCAGGTGGATACCGAGCAAAGTATAACCACTAATTTCAGGTCACAGGTCTTTGTAAAAAAATGGGGTTGTATGTAGTCGATCTTGATATGTCTGTCTGACTGTGTGCACGACAAAATTTGGTACATATCAAATTTAGATCGAGTTCGGAGATATGCAAAATCGACCATTTCCTTCTGAGACCTACCCCACAGAATGTCAAAATTTTGAAAAATTAAAACTTTCGTAAAATGTAAAATAATTAACTGATGTTTCTTCGCACAATGCAATAAACCTTTTTTAATTCCGGAAAAATAATGTTTTTTTTTGCTGGCTGGAAATTTTTAATTTTCATACTAATGTGGCAAAATTACTTTATTTTTAAAATCGGGGTTTTTTGAACTTTTAAAATCCATCAATAATGATATTGTATTTAAGTAAAGTGAGTAATTGTTGATTATACGCTACAGGTGGTCATATCGACGTTGGACAGCAGAGGGAGCTCAATATCGTAAAATGTGGAATATCGTAATATTTCTAGCAGGCGAAGATCAGGTGCGAATATCGATCTGCTGCTTTTGGCATAAGAATTCAGAGTATGAGGATAGAATCTTTATGGGTCCACATTTAAATATTTCTAAATCACATTTAGGTCAGTTGCGCAAATGGCCAACTCCTTTGGTTTACTGCCTTAAAAACTTTTTTCAAGAAAATCCTGACCATAAATTTTATTTTGAGGGTACTTTTTTCACCGATCCCCCGGATATATTAAGGACCTCTTGACAAAAACAAGTGGATCTTTTAAGAACATTTTTTAGTTTTCTCATGACCTGACTTTTTAATGATTTTTAAGGGCATCCTGACCAAAAATCGTGAAATAATAAAAAGAAGCTTTAGATGCAAACTCGTGATTTAAAAAATAATATTTTTTCAAGAAGATTCAAGGACCTCTTTTTTAAAGATGACGATGTTAGATGATGTTTTTCCAAGGAAGTCCTTACATGAAATAGCGGGAAACATTTTTTAGGAGTCTTCTGACCAAGAATCGTGGACTTTTAAGAAGAAAAAAATTAAGGACATTTGTTATCGTTCCTTAATGTTTTTTTCTTTTTGAGAAAAAAATATTCATGGCAACCTTATCAAAAGGAGCTGTTTCTGAGAAACTGCGTCCTGGAATTTTCAAGAGAATTATGTCAAGAAATCAGTGAATTTATGTGAATTTTTGGAGAAAATACTTTGAGAGATCTCCTTTTAAGGACATTATGACCAAAAATCGTTATTTTTATTTCTGGAGACAGTCGATGAAAAAAATTTTTAAAGAATTTTTTTTTCAAGAACGTTGTGAGCTACATTTTTTGGACGTATAAGAAAATGTTTCAAGGACCTCTCGTGCTTTTTGGGAGACACTGTTTTACGGACCTTCAGTCCAAACATTTTTTTTAGGAAACATCCAGTCATCGGAGGATTTATAGAAATATTTCTTGACTAAAACTCGTGAGCGTTTTCTTTAAGAACGTTCTGAACAGCAATGGAAAATCGTGGTCAAAATCTCTTTGACTAAAAACCCTAGCTTTGGCCAAAAATCGGATATTTTTTTAAGAAAACTATTTCAAAAACCAACCTTTTTTTCACAGCACAAAAATTGATTTTTAAAAAAATAAAATCAAGGATAAATGTTTACGGGATTTTTAAACAAAAAATTTTGTTATTTTCAGAAAAAAAATTTCCAGGAACTGAAGGAACGGACATTTTTTAAGAAAATATAGTTCAAGGACCTTCTTCTGAATTCTTCCATTAATATGTTTAATTGTTATGCGGAGCTCTACTAAATTAGTAAAATGGTGTAGGGTATCATAAAGTCGGACACACCCGACTTTAAGACTTTCTTTACTTATTTGTTTTCAAGGATCTTCCTATCATTTCTGAGGTAATATGTATTTTTAACAGCCTCTAGACAAAAAAATATTTGTTTAAGGGTCTTCTAACCTGAAATTGTTAAAGATCTCATATTTTATTTTATCCAATTTTCGGTGGACATTTAAGGATCATTAAACCAAAAAACAAGAATTTTGTAGAAAAAATTTTCCAAAAATCTTTTGATTAAAAATCGGCCAATGTAGGACAACATTAGTTCAAGGACCTCATGAATAAAAACGTAAATTTTAAAGAGATTTTTTTTAACTTTTACAATTTTTAAGAACTTTATGTCCGAAAAATGTCCTAAAAATTAGGAATATTGAGTTTCTTTAATTTCAAGGAGCTCATGACTAAAAATATCCCACTTTAAGTAGGAGTTTCGAGGATTTGCTAACCAAAGAAACAGACATTTCTAAGAACTGATTTTCCAAAAACGCTTGGACCAAAATTAAGGACCTGGATTCCTAAATTTTTTACAAAAGTTTGACTGAAGATTCCGAATCTTTTGACCAAAGAAAAAAAAACAACGATTTATTTAAAAAAAAATATTTTGACCAAAAATCATCCTTTATCATTCCCTTGTGAAAATCGTGATTTTTGAAAAAATAAGAGTTTTACAACTTTTTTCGAATTTTTCCTCAAGGACATCAAGTCTTGTTTTTTCGAGGATTTATTTTTCAAAATATGTTTTAAGAAATTCCCTACTGCATATTTATTTTAGATTTTTTATTACTAATATTACTTGAAAATATTTTTCCGAAGTTCTCGATTCCTCCCCAAAATAAAATTCATGGCTTGTGAAGTGTCGAAGAGTGGTTACCGTCATATGGGGACTATACGATATCTTGACTCCAAATTTGACCTGCCTGCAGGCAAAAGACTGATCTGTGCAAAATTAATTCGTTTTGGCTCTAGCGCGATTACAACAGACTGAAGAAGGGACAGGACGAAATCGTCTTAGAATTTTACGCTGATCAAGAATTTTTATACTTTCTTAAGTCTAAAATTATTACTTCGATGAGTTACAAACGGAATGACGTACTTAATATACCCTCTATACCATGTATGGTAGAGGGTATAAACGCGACTAATTTATGTGCTGATTTAGTGTAGGGTAATTCCGGCTTCATCTTAATCCCTACAGCCTAATTTGGCAAAATTATCGGTTTAAAATATTCGTTTAAAATATTTGATTTAATTGCAAAAGTCAATGAGGCATTTAAATTTATATTTTCGATACAAATCCATTTCATACGTAAATTGTTGAATTAAAAATAAGCAAAATTCTCAGCCCTCATTCCATTCGATTTGTAGGCCAATTTATGGTCGTTATCCCAGTCATTCGTTTGCCATGAAAGGCAATCTAATTTTGGTACTGGCCTTTATAATTTTCGGTTCAGCGTTTGCCTTGAGAGCCAAAATCACCCGGGTCGAATGCAAAGAATTCGACAAGGCCTTTGCCTCGATTACCAAATGCTATTTGAAGGCTTTGTCACGTTACAAATCGGCGTTTAGCCTTTATGTGGCGCTGCATCAAGTGCCGGTGGACAATGTTACGGTAAGGGAGTGCAATCAATGCTTGAAAAATATTGAAGTTTCAAAATTTCCTTTTTTGCAGTTCAATGCAGCCCTCTTCCGCAAGGGCAACAATGGCTATTGCCCCTTTATGTACAACCACACCGTGGACTTTTGTCGTTTTTACAAAAATCCCAATCGTTTTATGTTTTGGAAAATTGTCTTTTTCAACATCGTGGCGCCAGCTTCGAATATCAATCACACCTGTCCCTATGATGTAAGTGGGTAGATGGAAGCCCATCTAATTAGAGACACCCAATAATGTTTGATTTTTTCTTTTGGTTCCAGCATGACATTATTTTGGAGAAGCTGGTGTTGGACAGTGAAATGTTTAAGTTGATACCCTTCCCAGCGGATGAGTACATGGTGAGGGTCAAAATTGCCGCCTACAATCATTATAAGGCGGAAATTCGTGCCTACATACAAATCTCAGAATAAGTTGGGTGAAAAGGAGAGGAAGGGAATGGTGTATTTTTAGTGGGTTGGAGAAAAATTTACAAAACTTGAATAAAACACCATTCTGGCAAAGTCCATCTCCAAAAGTCTGAATATTTTCGAAAAATCCTTGAAAACAAATTTATTAAACTTTTAATATCCTCCACCATTTTGAAAAATCTTGAAAATCTCAAAAAAAAAAAAAAAAAAAATGCGTCGTAAAATACCGCTTAAATGAAACCCGGTATATGGGGGCTATATAAACACATGGACCTGCATAAGTAATTTTTTGTCACAGGCTGTAGTAGTATACAAAATTGGGAACAATTTCGTTGAATAATGTCGCTAATATTATCAAATGAAAAACAATTCTGGCGAATAATGTTGCTAATATCATCAAAATGCGAAATAAAGGGAGGTACGGTTATATGTGGGCTATACGACGTGGACCTGCATAGACAATTTTCCGTCACAGGTTGTAGTACTCATTCTGACCTTCAAACTTTAAAGACGAAATTTGAAACAACTTCGGTCAAAAATGTCGCCATGGGGGCTATACGATATCGTGGGCTCACTTTCAGTGGCTAAAGTACTCAAAAGGAACTCCCTGTGTGGATTTTCAGAAAATTCCATTGAAAAATTTGGCTACAATTATCAAAATACCGAATATGTGGCGGATATACGATATCGTGTACCAGGGGGTAGAGTACTAAGAAGGAACACCTTGCGTGGATTTTGAGACAATTCCGTTGAAAAATGTGGCCAACCTCATCAAAATACCGAATATCGGGAGGTGCCCTTATATGGGGGCTATACGATCTCGTGCACCAATATAGACAATTCACTTCCATTGAGCAAACTACTCAGAAGAACATCCTGGTGTGGATTTTTAGACAATTCCATTGAAAATGTGGCTACAATCATGGGATATATACGATATCGTGGACCTATATAGACAATTCTCTTACAGACGGTAAAGTACCTATAAAGGACTCCTTGTGTATAATTTCTGACAATTCCATAAAAAAATGGAGCTAAAATCCTCAAAATACGGAATATAGGGAGACAAAATACTGATCTGTGCAAAATTTTAGCTTCCTATCTTTATTCGTTTTGACTCTAGAGTGATTACAACAGACGGACGGGCGGACGGAGGGATGGACAGGGCTTTTGGTGAGAATTTTCCAGAATAAAGTTATTCGTGATGGAATTCAAGCGTGATAGTATGATTTATTTATATTTGGCTGGAAAACTACAAGTGGCTATCGTTAGAGCACTCCAGCATTTAAATGTGAATAAATCGTTTGTGTCTCGTACCAGCGATCGTTACCGTGATACTGGTAGCGTAGCCCGGACGGAAAACAGCAACATCAACATATATGGTTCGAAACGTACAAAGCGACTTGATTGAAACCCGTGTCGCAGTGACCGAAATTTGGAAAATTCGGCAAATATTGAAAAATGAGCTCGGGGTAAAGACATTGAAATTCCAAAAAGTGCAAGAACCTACACCGCAACTGAAAGAAAATAGACTCAAAAGAGCTAAAGAGTTGCTTCATTGGCAGAAAGTGGTGAACTGCCGATTAGTGGTTTTCTCCGATGAGAAAACATTCGTTGTCCAGCAGTTTGTAAACTTGTGTTTACTTGCCAAAGAGGTCAGGTGAAAATGTGCACCTTCGGTTGGCCACCAGAACTCAAGCGCCGGCCGTGGTGATGGTGTGGGCCGCCTTAACAGTCGTTGGTCGCTCTCCGCTCGTATTAATCGACCATGACATCAGAATAAATGCCGAATATTATTGCGAAAATATTCTGGAGGGTGTATTAAAGCCTTGGGCACGCAAACATTTTGGGCGCAGACCTTGGACATTCCAACAGGACTCAGCACCATCGCACTCAGCACGCGCCACCCAAGAATGGTTACAAAATGAGGTTCCTCGCTTCATTTCCAGCGCACAATGGCCACCAAAATTTCCATCTCCGGATACCAATCCGTTGGACTATTGTGTCTGGAGTAGGTTGGCACTAAAAATACCAAAGGGTCGATCACCTCAAGCAAGCGTTTCGCCGAAATGGGCTGAAATATCGCAGATCAATAATCGGGCATCGTGTGACGGTTTCATTGGCCGTTTGAAGGCCATAATTCGTGCCAAAGGTGACGAATTCGAACAAATCTAAACTAATTCTAAAATTTGATGCTATTCCTGAATTTTTTTGCTTTCAATAAAATTTCAATAAAATTTAAAAAATATGACGTTGGGCTTTGTTGCAGTTTTTTATCTCACCCTATAGTTAAAATCATCAAAATACCGAATATGGGCAGGTACCAGACAATTTTCTATTACAGGCTGTGGTACCTATTAGGAACTTCAAATACGAAATTTCAAACAATTTCAGTGAGTGTTGTACCTAAAATCGTCAAAATACCGAATATAGGGGCTACTGATATATGGGGCCTACACGAAGACCTCGACCTGCATAGACAATATTTTGCCTTTGGCTGTAGTTTCCATTAGGAACTTTAAATACGAAATTTGAAACAAATCCGGTGAATAATTTCGCTAAAATCATCAAAATATCGCATATAGGGAGGTGCCAATACATGGGGGATATACGATATCGTGGACTTATATAGATAATACTCTTTCAGGGGGTATAATGCTCATAAGGAAGTCCTTTTGTTGCTTTTTTAGACAATTTCATTGAAAAATTTGGCTACAATCATCAAAATACCGAACATCGGGGGGCACCGTTGAATTGGGGCTAACCTAAACGTGGACCTATATAAACAATTCTCTCCCAGAAGTTAAAGTATACCAAGGGAACACCTTGTGTTTATTTTCAGACAATTTCATTGAAAAATGTGGCTAAAATCATCAAAATACCGAATATCGGAAGGAACCGTTATATGGGGGGCTGTACGATATCATGGGCCGATATAGCCCATCTTCGAAGTTGACCTGCCCCCATACTTTGTATGGTGAAGTGTATAAAAACACTAACCACGCTTTGTCAAGACTCCTGCAGTAACAAGCCTGCCTAATTGTATATGCCAAACCGAGCAACATATGTATGTGACCGACTGTATCAAGTGAATGAGAATTATTTGCCTTATGCTATCAATGGCATATTACCGAGAACTGAACTGTTAGGTACCCTGCCAACAAATACTGGTGTGGTATGGTTGATGCTGTTCTCATTGGTATCTCCGCATGATTTCGTGTTCTTTCTGTTGACATTGTTGTTGTAACTATTGTTGTTGCTGTTACTCTTTATTAAGACTATTTCAATAGTGCTTGTGAAATTTTGCTCTTAACAGAGTTCTTTCCGGAATTATAACGTAGATCGATAATGAATAATAATTTGTAAATTTGGGTAAATACCCCATTCGATAACCTTCACAAGAACAAAGCCATTTTGTCTCTGAAATAGAACAAATAAACTTCTTTATGATTTATTTCTTTTTTTTATAAATTCCATTTATCAATTTGTGATGTTCGACCAATGATAAATGGGCCAAGATTAAAGCTATAATTTTATTTGGAAATTCTTAGAAATGTTTTGGGGGGAGGTAAGGCGAGAATGTAGGAGTTTCTTGCATTGTTCATTTCATTCAATATTTTATTTTTTCAATTGAAGTGCAATCTCTTGCGGTTCTTTTTTTTTATTTCCTTCCCTGGCTGGTTGGCCACTTTATCATCTGATAAAGAAGAAATTACTTTCTTTTGGCTTTCGAAAGTACTTAAGAGGCATTGAGATTCGTTTGGACTTCTTCAATATCATTTCTGGCTCTTTTATTCCGAGAAGAGAAAAAGAGGAAAACAATGATTAGATATGAGAGTGGAATTGGAAAAAGAAATACCTATTTGCGGTGCGTTATAGAAATTTCGTTGTTTTCTTATGACTGAATAAATGCCTGTTTTGGTTTTGGAAATCTAACACGTGAAGCTCTCCTACCAAGCTATTGACGAAGTCCAGGCCATTTATCAATGTTGGTGCTGGTGCTGCTGCTGCCATTGCCTTAGATAAGTTATCTACAAAGATTTGTCATAGCTATTTTTGGTCAGGTGGTTGTGGTCAATCATCTATCGACATCTTGAAATATTTTTGATGAAATAACAATAAAGAAAAAAAAAAAAAACAAAAACAAGCAAGCATGAAATAAGCAATTAGATTGGGATTTCCAGGGCGGGTAATTTATTAGCTGTTTTTTCGAATGAAGCAAAACAAATATCTTTGATAGCACCTGGCCTTATTAATGATATCTATATTTAAAAAAAAAAAATTGGAAGGAAAGAAAATGACAGAATTGATCGATATTTGGAATTCGAGGAAAATTCAAATGTAGGTCAGAGAAGCTGCGTAATGTGTTTTAGACTTCAATATACCTGAAATGTAAGTTTTCCTCTTTTTGCCAAATTTGTTAGATATCAGTAGGAATAAATTGAAATGGGAATATTTGAAATATTAACAAATAAAAAACAAGTAAGCAAAGGCTAAAGTCGAGCGGGGCCGACCGTTGAATACCCTACAACACTATAATAAACGATACTGTTTGTATAGGCGAGATACTCGAAAGAATTCCTCAAGATATTGTGACAAATAATAAAAGAAAACAATCAGGTTTCGTTCTCTAATTTTCGAATAATAGCAACTTAAACTAATTTGCTCATTTCCAATTTATTGGTAGATGTTGCACTTAAATGGTCTTCCTAGATCTAGAACCAGTATTTCCCAAAGACCTATAATCTCTCAGAAGTGGCAAAAGATTAACATTTATTATTGGTTTTTGACTGAAACGCATCTATATGAGATACAGATATTTGACTATATTCTTCCACGAAATCAGCGTTAACGAAATAGTCAGAAGTTCGTCTTTCCTGTATTTGTGAATTCTCCAAAGAGTCACTGGAATGGACATTTTCGTATTTTGTCTACAAATGTTGGCAAACTATTTCGCACATTGAATATTTTTGGATGGCCATCCAAAACAGCTTGGCTTTTGCAATGTCCGGTAACCCCCATTCAAATGTGCGTGAGGATCGGGCGATAATTACGACATGCTGTCAATTTTGTAGTTTTTTGGTCCATTTCAACCCCTAAATATATTGCGATCATCTCCAAAAAGAGACTATTATGACCCTCATCTTATACCCATGCAAAATTTCGTAAGGATCGGGCCTTAAATGCGATCATGATATCCTGATATCCTAACTACTTAGTTTTGTTAGCTGTAGAAATATTACCAAATGTTTAATTCAAAATGAAAATATGCCAAAAATATGACAAAATTGAAAAAATATGAGAAAATGTTGTTGTTTTTTATTGTTGACCTGTATATTGTTTCTTATTAACTTTATTTTGGCTTAAGGTCAATTGAAAAACATCAGTGTTTTATTTTTATAATTTTGATTTTTATTTTCCGATATTTCGACTGTCTTCGACAGTCATCTTCAGGGAAAAAAATTTTATTGAGAAAAGCAACAGTCTTGTTTCACCGACTGTAAGCTCGACCGGGCTGCACTTTGAATACCTTCCACAATTTAAGGGGAGTTGCAATTTCAAAAAAAAAAATATCGGAAAGGAAACTTCAAAAATTGGGCGGGCCGAATATATATGCGTATTTAGTAAAGCTCCCGTAACAATGACTTCGATAAGAATTATATTAACAACATGTTAAAATATATCAGTCGCTTTAGCTTACAGATGTATACGCTCTGCCAATGCTCGTTTTTTAAATATGTTTTGACTTGTGTTATGATTATTCAAATTTTTGATCCTGGATGAAGTAGGCTCCGAAGGAATGGCCCAATATTGTCCATTTCGTATCGGACCTAAATAAATATGATATAAATATTGGAAGGTGCCAGGTTTGGACTATATTGGTTACTTCCTCCACATTATATGAGATATGTGAGAAAAAGTGTGTGAGGTACCAGATATAGTCGGCGGGACAATTTCATACTTCAATGCAAATAAAAATATTGGTATAGGCAAAATTACAAGAAAATCGAACATTTATATCCAAGAATTGAAAATTGAGGTGCCAGAAGGAGTTCGTAGATATATATCATCTTCATAGCAGATCTTGTGATAGCAAAAATAAAGAGTTGAATTCTTATTTTGCTTTCTTTAAGCGTTTTGTTTTTCAAAGTTGAGACGTACCAAGTCTAAATGGAATCGGATGTTAATTTCGCGTTTTATGAGGATATTCAGAATTCCAACCCTTTGTGGGGGAGTTACCAGAAGGAGAGGAATGATATATTCCATCTTAGCACCAGATCTTGGGATAATGAAAATATTTAGATGTACGTAATTTCAAACTAATAGGTCTCTTACATCATATTTTATAGGAGTTATAATTATTCAAAATTTTAACCCTTTGAGAGGGGGGTACTTGACGGAGTGAACCGATTTTATCCATTTTTGCGTCTGACCTAGAACTTATGCAAATATTAGGATTTGCAAAATCGCCCTTTTTGTGCAGACAATTTTTTTTTGCAAATTTCGACCTTTTGTGGGGGAGGTACCAGAAGGAGTGGACCGATATATTCCATCTTAAAACCAGATCTTGGGTTAATAAAAATGTTGGGATATATGAAATTTGAAGGCAATTGGACTTTTACATAACATTTTATAATTGGTATATTTATTCAAAATTTTGACCCTTTGTGGTGGAGGTACTTGATGGAGTGGACCGATATTCTCCATTTTTGCCCCTGACTAAGCACTGACGCAAATATTAGGATTTGCATAGTTTGAGGGAAATCGGATTATCGCTTCTTTTTTGTGTAGAAAATATTTTTTTTTGGAAATTTCGACCTTTTCAGATAAAGCTATAGCTTCCAAATATATGTTTCATCAGATTTGGTGTTTAAGTTACTCACATTCTTAGTATGCACCCCAGAAGAATGATGTTTGGTATCAGATGTCAGATACACCCCAGAAATATCTCTGCCAAATTGTATTAAGATATGTTCAGATTTGGATATAGCCCCATATATATATTCAATCGATTTTGGGTTAATTGTGCACCAAATGTCCAATGTCAGTCCAAAAGTCCTGAATTTGGTACATCCGACCGCATCCAATCTAGAAGCAAGTACATCCAATTCGGAGAAGTTCGGTTCAGATATAGCTATAGCTCCCACATATAGGTTTCATCCGATTTGGTTTTTAAGTTCCTCACATTCGTAGTATACACCCCACAAGAATGATGTCCGGTATCAGGTACAGCCCAGAAATACCTCTGCCAAATTGGTTTAAGATCGGTTTAGATAGGTATAGCTCCCACATATATCATCAATCGATTTTCGGGTTAATTGTGCACCAAATGACCAATATCAGTCCATATGACCTGAATTTTGGGACTTCCGACCAAATTCAGCCTAGTAACAAGCGAATCAAATTTGGTGAAAATCGGTTCAGATATAGCTATAGCTCTCATATATAAGACTTAAATGACCACTTTCGATGAAAGTCGTAATATCGAATAATCGTAAACGACTACCCCAAAACTTTGCCACCACACCTCGCATTAGTCTTCATTTCGTGTCCCGATGTTAAACTAAGGTCCATGATTTTCATTTATATCAGTTAAAAGTAATGTTGTTGTTGTTGATAGTTTTTTTTTTCGGACAACATCTTATCTCTGGCTGAGTATATGACAAAATAAACAATCACCAGGCAACGAAACTCAGTGGCATCGGCAAAAGAAAACGTCGAAGAGACAATTCCAAATTCTACAATGGAGACTCTTTCAACTGATCAATTAAAGTCAAGCGAACGGCAATGGTTATCAGCAGCCGGAGCGAAGTCGATGTTATTGATTGTACCCCAATAATAATTCAGTCTAATCTATATTGGCACCAACCGACCGATCGGCCAACTGATCGTTCGGTCGGCCGGTAGACCAACAAAAAACGGGGCGGCCAATAAAAATGCATTGGTAAAACGAAATCATAAAGACGACTTCTCAGTAAATGTACCGCCTACCACCCCCCCCCCCATCTCTTCTTACATTCCGTAGTCCAAGCGATATCAGCCGGAATGATGACTTACTTCTCCAAGATTATTGTATATCTCCACGACTGAGTTTCGTGGTGTGTGAGTGCATATGTGTGTATGCAGTATCTATGTGAGAATGGTTCTTAATTACGTCTTGGGGTTTTCGTTCCATTTCTGGGCATTTGAACGTCGAAAAGGCACGTGTAGATTCTTTCAGCTTACCTCAGCTTTTGTTCATTTCTCAAAATGCAATGAAACAAAAAACTATTAGCCAAAACCCGGGGAGGAGTGAGGAAAGTGCTAGGAGGTGGTGGAGGAGACAGGGCTGATAGGAAAAGCTGCACATAAACGAAAAAAAAAAAAAAAACGAAAACAATTTGAAATGCTTTACGAGAAAATGATACATCACGATTTGCAAATAAGCGGCTGATTACAGTTTGGTTGGAAATTATTTTGTTTTGTATTAGCGATCCTGGTGTTGGAAAATGGAAAACGTAGGAGATGGAATTTAAAATAATTTTTTTAAAATTTATTAATACTTTAAATGAATAAAAACAGTGAGGAAAGTAGTTATATTTCCCCTCTCGATGATTTCTATGACTTCAACAGTAACAACCAATCTGGTATATAATTATGCTGAGGTATGGAAATAATTATGGGCCACCATAAGTCTTGAGAGTTGCGTAGCATATGAATGTACTCACTTTGACATAAGACGATATTCGATTGATTTTTATACCCTCTACCATACTATGGAGGGTATATTAATTTTGTCATTCCGTTTGTAACTCCTCGAAATACTCAAGTCAGACCCAATAAAGTATATATATTCTTGATCAGCGTAAAATTCTAAGACGATTTAGCCTGTCTGTCTGTTTTAATCACGCTATCTTTCAAACGAATTGAGATAGAAGGATACAATTTTGCACACATGTTTATTTTTTCAGTAGACAGGTTAAGTCTATGCAGGTCCAGGTCTTCGTATAGGCCCCATATACCAGTACCTCCCTATATTCGGTATTTTGACGAGTTTAGGTACAATACTCACTGAAATTGTTGTCGTATTTGAAGTTCGTAATGGAGCCTATCACAGGTCCAGGTCTTCGCACAGCTCCGATATAACGGAACCTCCCTATTTACGATATTTTGATGATTTTAGCTACATTATTCAACGTTTATTTCAAGTTCCGAATTTGAATTTGGTAATGACTTGTGACAAACAATGCCTGTGTGGGTCCAGATCGTATAGACACCAATATAACGGCTATATTCGGTATTTTTAAAATTTTAAAAGATTTTTTTAAGGATTTTATTTTCAAATTCGTTCTAAATGGTGGAGGGTATTCAAAGTTCGGCCCGGACGAACTTACTGCTTTTTAACTTGTTTAGTTTACAATCATAGATATTTTATCGCCTGATAGATTTGGAAAACTTGTTATTTGGTATGATAATCATGGTTGGAAAATTAGTCTGATATACGAAGGTGGTTTTGGAAATAATATGTACCATATAGGTAACTGCAATAAAGTCAAACGACATAATTTTTTACATTTTTTGTTTTGAATGAAACCAAAAAATGAATGAAACCAAAATGTTTGCATGCCTAAGGCTTTAATACACCCTCCTGAATATTTTCGCTGATCGATTAATACGAGCGGAGAGCGACCATCGGCTGCAATGGCGGTCCACACCATCACCATGGCCGGCGCTTGAGTTCTGGTGGCCAACCGAAGGTGCATATTTTCAGCTGACCTCTTTGGCAAGTAAACACGATCATTTTTTTTGTTTACAAAGAGCTTAGCAACGAATGTTTTCTCATCGGAGAAAACCTAATTCGGCAGTTCACCACTTTCGGTCAAGCGAAGCAAATCTTTAGCTCCTTTGAGTCTATTTTCTTTCTGTTGCGGTGTAAGTTCTTGAATTTTTTGGAATTTTAAAGGCTTTACCCCGAACTCATTTTTCAATATTTGTCAAATGGAAGATTGCAAGATGTTCAGCTCATGAGTCATTTTTCGGCCACTGCGACGCGGGTTTCGACCAAGCCGCTTCTTTACTTTTCGAACCATTTTTGCTGATGTTTTCGTCCGTCCACTTCCTTGACGTCGGGCTACGCTACCAGCATCACGGGCGATGGTACGAGACACAAAAGATTTATTCACATTCACAATCAGGTGAACCATATATATGGGAGCTGTAGCTATTCAGTCGGAATTGCCAAGATGGGCTGATGTTTGTCATTTGGTGCATAAAAACCCCAAATTCGATTAAGAATTATTTGGGAGCTGTATCCAAATCTGAACAAAAATGTTAGGCACTTATTTCAGAGCTGTATCTGATATCTGATATATTACGCATTTGAGGGGATTAAAACCCCAAACCGGTTGATATATATGGGATCTATAGCTATATAGGAACCGATTTTCAAACCAAATTTGAAATACTTGCTTCTAGACTAAATTCCATCGTATGTGCGAAAAATCAGGTCATGGTGCACAAATAACCTGAAATCGGTTAAAGATATATATGGGAGCTATATGTAAGTTTGAACCGATTCTCACCAATTTCAATAGGGTTCGTTCTTGGACCAAACTTATTTTGTTTAGAAATTTTCATCTCAATCGGAAAATAAATGGGACCTGCATTTTGTTCACAATAATACATGGACGGTCGACTCAGAAAGAAATTCTATGAAGATCCTCAAAAGTAACTATCCTTTTCCATGTTACAAACAAATGCACAAAGACATAATACCCTTACCACTATGTGGTGTAGGGTATAAAAAACGAGCAGTTCTGCTGGTGAGTATTATTCACAAAAATATGATTGTGTGTAAGGCTTGGTAAATTTCCCATGGGCGGTGTGTTGGGGATTCTCAAAAGACCCTGAGAGTGTCTCTTCGGCAAATATAACGGTCTTTCCCGCAAGCCGCAAATCGTCTTGAGGCGATTGCAAATTCTTGAAACTGGTTGCTAGGTTATGATATCCGATTTTAATACCCTACAACACATGGTGGTCAGGGTATTATGTCTTTGTGCATTTGTTTGTAACATGGAGAAGGCAGCGAGATAGACACATAGTTACTTTTGAGGATCTCCATAGAATCACTTTCTGAGTTGATTTATGCACGTCAGTCCGCCCGTCTGTCCATGTATTCTTGTGAACAAAATGCAGGCCGCATTTATTATCCGATTGAGATGAAATTTTGCACAAATCATTTGTTTGACCCAAGGACGAACCCTACTGAAATTGGAGATAATCGGTCAAAATTTAGATATAGTTCTCATATATATTTGCGTCCGATTTGCCTTTTATTGTGCACCAAACGTGTAATATCATCCCGAATAGTATGGAATTTTGCACATACAACCAAATTAGGCCTGAAAATAAGTATGCCAAATTTGATCGAAATTGGTTCAGAGAAAGCTATAGCTCCCATATATAGTGTTCATCCGATTTGTCATTTTTGTCCTCTGCAGCCGTAATATGCACTCTGTAACAACAATATTTTGGGGAAATATATCAAATGCTGCTCAGAAATATCTTTGCCAAATTTTATCGAGATCGGTTCAGATTTGGATATAGCTCCCATATATAACTTCGTCCGATTTACCTTTCATTGTGCACCAAACGTCTAATATTTGTCCAAATGGGATGGAATTTGGCACTTACGACCGAATTGAGTCTAGAAGCTAGTATGTCAAATTTGGCGAAGATCGGTTCAGATATAGCTATAGCTTCCATACATATTATTCATCCGATGTGTTATATTTGTTACCCACAACCGTAATATGCACTCCGTAGCAACGATATTCAGGGAAATATATCAAATACAGTTTAGAAATATCTTTGCTCAATATTATCGAGATCGGTTCAGATTTGGATATAGCTCCCATATATATATATTTATCCGATTTCAAATTAATTGTGCACCAAATGGGCAATACAAGTCCGAATTTAAAAGATACAAATGCTTCGGCATATTTAGTCCTTTGAATTTTAAATTATAATTATAATCATAGGGTGTATGATTGAATTCTCCCATAAAAACTTTTAATTGTTATGTGGAGCTCTACAAAATTAGCAAAGTGGTGTAGGGTATCATAAAGTCGGCCCGCCCGACTTTGGGACTTTTTTTACTGGTTAGAACATGCATGTGGCTTCAAGCTTCCTGCATTTTGGATATAAAAACGTTTAAACTCAAGCTAAATATGCAGTACCCGCATTGCATAACAGCCTTTTAACAATTTTGAAATTTTTAGCGGTTCTCAATGTTTTTGGTTTCAGTGCCTAATATCCGCTAACTTCTTTACCATAGTTAAAAAAATGGTTCAATCTGTACAAATCCCCAAGGCATGATTCAGAATTGCTGTTGACAAACTTTGAAAAATTTCGCTGAATTTTTTTTAGAAGAATTACTACAACTGCAAATCGATATTTAATTGTGTCGTCCAAATGTCGCGTCATTTGAGAAGTGCTGAGGAAAACAGAGTGCAGTACGCCATTGTAGATGTAGATGATGCAGGCACTCGAGGTATGTGTGAAAAAATGTATTCAGTCCACCAGATACTTGAATCCGGCACGTATTCCAATGTGATTTGATTTTATTGTTGAACTTATTTTTCGAAATGTCGGTAAGGAGAATACACCCAACTCCCCCCGCGCTCTAACAACTAGATTTCAAAATCTATCATCGAAATTTTAACAAAACATCAATTGAGGCATTCATTATTCACCCCTCGCCATGATTAGAATCATGCAGCAAGTAGTGTTTCTTCTCAGGTTACTTATCGAGCAAAATGTATTTTTTTTTTTGTTTCTGTTTCTGTACTTTGGCTACTCAAATCCCATGAGCTTGTTCCGATAAGATACCTGAACTACTGTCGTTAATAGGTGTTGTTCTTGCGTTTTTTTTTTGTAGCGCTCATGATAAACATCATGATCAAACGATTTTTTGTTTTGTTTATTTTGAATTTTTTCTTCTATTTACTTTGGGTATTTCGTTTTCTAAAAAAAATGTTTTCTCTTAGCCTCCCTAAGACCCACCGATCGACTACCCGGTAGCAATGAGATTTCCCAATAAAATCGATGAGAATGAAAAAATTCGTTTTTTTAGGGCAACAAATATGGGTATCTACACAAACACTCATGTAGTTACGTCGTCGCCCCGAACCCATCAATGAGGGGATTTTTTTCCGAAAGTGGTCTTCGATAATATCTGTCAATTAGGCGTTAGGTGTCTTTGCTCTAGATATTCTCATTTTATTTTTCAGTTCTGTCTGTTTTCTATTATTCATAATTTTTATTTGCCAAATGACTTAGAGGGAAAAATTAAAAAAAAAAAAAAAAACAAATCTAACGATCGTCACACAAATGTATGAATCAAAAACAAATTCATTGAAAATTGAGATTTGAACGAGATTAGAAATTGATAGCAAACAAAGGTCACTGGCAAAATTAATCAGAAATTGATTCTTTCATTAACACTTTGGCAAATACCGGAAATGTTAAAAAATCAAAATTAAATATAGATTTTTTCTTACGAAACCTCCCTCGAAATATTTTACTACCCCCCGAGAACCCGAAAAGGCAATTCATAGCTATTAGGGACCGAAACCTGTAAAATATCGAAAATCAGGAGGTATTGTTCTATGTAGCCTCTACATTTCCTCCTTCAATACTAAACATCTGAGAAACAATATCAATGACTGTGCAAGGTTAAATGGAATTTCTTTAATAGTGAGAAAGAGAGAGAAAGGAAGAGAGCTTTACCTCAATGGCTAAATCGACATCTAATTTTAAACACTGATAGCACCGTCTGATAGCCAATATTACGGACAAAATGGAGTAAATTGGAGTTTTTAATTTTCTCATCCTGTTGTTCTTTCAAAGGACATTCTAGTTTCAATAGAAAATTTTTTAAAAAAATATTTAGATGTTGCAGTCATATTAGTGAGGAAAGTATTGATTATACCCTACACCAAAAGGTGGTCAGGGAATTATGTCTTTGTGCATTTGTTTGTAACAGGCAAAAGGAAACGAGATAGACCCATAGTTCCTTTTGTTGATCTGCATAAAATCCCATTCTGAGTCGATTTATTTTTGTAAGCAAAGTACAGTTCGCATTTATTGCCCTATCCAGATGAAATTTTGCACAAATCATTTGTTTGGCCCAAGGACGAACCCTATTGAAATTGCTTTTTATTGTGCACCAAACGTGTAATATCCCGAATATTATGAAATTTTGCACATACAACCAAATTAGGCCTGAAAATAAGTATGCCAAATTTTATCGAGATCGGTTCAGATTTGGATATAGCTCCCATATAAAACTTCGACCGATTTACGTTTTATTGTGCACCAAACGTCTAATATTTCTCCAAATGTGATGGAATTGGGCACTTACGAACGAATTGAGTCTAGAAGCTAGTATGTCAAATTTGGTGAAGATCGGTTCAGATATAGCTATAGCTCGGCCCCGCCCGACTTTAAGACTTTCTTTGCTGATTTTTTATTATATTATATATATATGGGAGCTATATCCAAATCTGACCCCAACCTTGATACAATTTGGCAGAGGTATTTCTGGTCTGCATCTGATACCAAACACAATTATTCTTGATTTAAAACGTTCCCAAAAAAGCCAACTATGACTCGGATTGGATACGTGTTAAACTAACAGTTAATAAGTAAAAAAAACAGCTAAGTTCGGTCGGGCCCTCCACCATTCGGAAGGAACTTCTAGAATTAAAAAAATTACGTCAAAAATACCGCTCAAATCAAAACCTTTATATAGGGGCTATACGAAGACGTAGTGCTGGATAAGTAATTACTTGTCATAGGCTGTAATAACGATCCTGCACCGCAAATACGATCATCAAAATACCGAATAAAGGGAGGTGCCGTTGTATGGGGGCTATACTAAGACGTGGATCTGAATAGACAATTCTCCGTCATAGATTGTAGTACCCATTATGAACTTCAAATATGAAATTTGACGCAATGCAGGTGAATAATGTCGCGAAAATCCTGGAAATACTGAATATCTCGAGGTAGCGTTATATGGGTGCTATACTAAAACATAGACTTATATAGACAATTCTCTTCCAAGGGCTAAAGTACTCAGTACTTCTTGTGTGGATTTTCAGACAATTTCATTGAAAAAATGTGGCTAAAATCATCAAATACCGAATATCGAGAGGTACCGTTATATGGGGGATATACGATATCGTGGACCGATACAGGGTAAAATAAAAAAACTGCAACAAAGCGAAACGCCATAATTTTTACATTTTTAAAATTTTATTGAAAAAAAAAAAAAAAAAAATATAGGAAATAGCATCAAATTTTAGAATAAGATTAGATTTGTTCGAACTGGTTACCTTTGGCACGAATTATGGCCTTCAAACGGCCAATGAAACCGTCACACGCTGCCCGAATGTTGCTCTGCAGTATTTTGGCCCATTCCCGGCGAAGCGCTTGCTTGAGGTGATCGACACTTTGGTATTATTTAGTGTCAACCTTGCTTTCCAAAATACTCCAGACACAATAGTCCAAGGAATTGGTATCCGGAGATTTTGGTGGCCATTGTGCGCTGGAAATGAAACGAGGAACCTCATTTTGTTACCATTCTTGGGTGGAGCATGCTGAGTGCGAGGGTGCTGAGTCCTGTTGGAATGTCCAAAGTCTTCGGCCAAAATGATTGCAAGAATATTTTCGCGATAATATTCGGCATTTATTGTGATGCCACGGTCGACTAATACGAGCGGAGAGCGACCATCGGCTGTTATGGCGGCCCACACCATCACCATGGTTGGCCCTTAAGTTCTGGTGGCCAAACGAAAGTGCACATTTTCAACTGACTTCTTTGGCAGGTAAACACGAACTTTTGCATGTTCGGAGAAAATCAAATTCGGCAGTTCACCATTTTCGGCCAAGCGAAGCAACTCTTTAGCTCTTTTGCGTCTATTTTCTTTCTGTTGCGGTGTAAGTTCTTGCACTTTTTAGAGTTTCAATGGCTTTACCCCGAGCTCATTTTTTAATATTTGCCGAATGGAATATTGCGATATGTTCAGCTCACGAGCCATTTTTCGGCCACTGCGACTTGGGTTTCGATCAAGTCGCTTCTTTAATTTTCGAACCATTTCTGCTGATGTTTTCTAATTTTTTCTTCAGTCCACTTCCTTGACATCGGGTTACGCCATCAGTATCACGGTAACGATCGATGGTACCAGACACAAAAGATTTATTCACATTTAAATGCCGGAATGCTCTAACGATAGCCAAATATAAAGAAATCACACTATCACCCTTGATTCCATGACGAATAACTTTTTTTCTGGAAAATTCTTACCAAAATGCTTTTGTACGCTTGTAAACAATATAATTAGCTGTCACTGGAATAATTTTAACGGATGTCGGACGAGTGGCTTAGAAATGACAGCAGTCTGAAGTTGGTTGCAGTTGTTTTATCACACACTGCATTGACAGCGTCTGCCTAAATCGAAATTTAACGTTACTTTCAGGCATCATCTCAAAAAAGGCAGAGAATTCCATAAAAATTAAGAAATATTTGATGTTTTTATAACATTGAAGCAAATATATTTTTTTGGATATACAATGGAAATAGAGGCGACTTATGAGGAAATTTGTTGAAAAAAAATGTTGTCTTTGACAACATCCTTCTAAAATAAACAAGTAAAAAAGCAGTAAGTTCGGCCGGGCCGAACTTTGAATACCCTCCACCATTTGAAAAGAAATAGAAAATTTTCAAAAAAATAAAAACCATTGAAAATGCTTTTAAAATCTTAAAAATACCTAATATCGGAAGGTGCCGTTATAAGGGGGGATATACGATATTGTGGACCTATATAGACAAATATATGTCTGGGGTGAAGTACTCACTAGGAACTCCTTGTGTGGATTTTCAGATGATTCCATTGGGAAATGTGGCTAAAATCATCAAAATCCCGAATATCGGGGGTACCGTTATATGGGGGATATACGATATTGTGGACCAATATAGACAAATACCTTTCAGGGGTTAAAGTGCTCACAAAGAAATCCTTGTGTGGATTTTCAGAGAATACCATTGGAATATATAGCTAAAATCATCAAAATACCGAATAACGGGGGTACCGTTGTATGGGGCTATTCGATATCGTGGACCTATATAGATAATTCTCTTTCAAGCGGTGAAGTTATCACAAGTAACTCCTTGTGTGGATTTTCAGACCATTCCATTAGAAAATGTGGCTATAATCATCAAAATACCGAATATCGGAGGGTACCGTTATATGGGGGCTATATGATATCGTGGACCGATATAGCCCATCTTCGAACTTAACCTGCCTGCAGACAAAAGAGAGATCTGTGCAAAATTTTAGCTTCCTATCTTAATTCGTTTAGACTGTAGCGTGATTACAACAGATGGACGGGCGGACAGACGGACAGGGCTAAATCGTCTTAGAATTTTACGCTGATCAAGAATATATATACTTTGTTGGGTCTAAAATGATTATTTCGATGAGTTACAAACGGAATGACGAACTTAATATACCCTTCATACTATGTATGGTGGAGGGTATAAAATATGCTTTGTTGGAGATTTATGCACAAATTCCCAAAAAATACTGCTTTAACCCTAAAACGTCTCTTTAATATATATGAATTCCTGACGTGTAGGTAAGATTTTTAAGCCAAATAATTTTGGTGTATATTTTAACTTGCTACAATCTCGTTTAGAGGGTGTTTTTAACCACTTTTTCGAAATAAGGCACAAAAAAAATATTTGTGGACGAGATTCCACAATTATTTCCCGACCAAAATAATCCTCGTGTTATCAACGGCAACTATATCGAAAACACTTAATGCCTAAAATCTACCGATTCAATGGATTTTTATTCCGAACATTTAAAGAAATGTGTAAAAGGGGGGAACAACCTGCCATCTATTTAGGTTACTTTAAGATTTATACTTTCAGAACTTTTTGCTGCGATGGATAGATAAATGTGTCCACTTTAAAATGTAGCATTCTGCAATATTCAAGAAAGTTTAAAGCCTTCTCCAATACTCGAAAACATCATATAACTATACACCCTCTGTTTCATAACTGAATTAATTCTTTTGGAGTGAAAAATTAAACCAAAACAATTTTAAAGTTTCATTCACAACAACAATTGAGGCATTCACAACCCCAATTATCTTTCAAAGAAGAAGAAATAAAAACAAATTAAAAGCCTCTAAGTCGAAACGAACACTACGGCGAACTACAAAGACATAAAAATGATTTTTTTTTTTTCAAATTCTTCGGTAGAACAATAAAGTATTCAATATTCTACAAAAAGAATGAGACCAATGATTGACAACTTTTCAAATAACTTAAATTTCACCAAAAATAAATACAAATACGTAATTTCTAAACACTTGAACATTATTGAAATTTGAGACGAGAACATCAACAAAAAGAGCTAAGTTTCGGTTTTGTTTTTCTCAATGGAGGAGTCATCTTTTCGCCAGACTAAATGATGCCATTACGTAGCCATTAGAAGACACGTAAATTTAGATAAAAGCAAATAATGAAAAGCAAAAAAAAAAAATAAATAAAAAAAACTGAAACATGATTTGAGAACAGGTAGAGAGAGACAGCGACAGAAGGCAGTGCCCCGTCATTAGCGTACAATTTATTTGTTTCCGAAGTTGCTGGGCATTTTTTGCGGTGCTACTGTCACTCGCTTTTGTGGCGCTTAATTATTTTTATTTTTTTTCAATTTGTTTTTATTTTTTTTTTTGGGTTGCTTTACAAGACGACTTTTAACAAATTCACAAAAAAATATCTGTTTATTTTGACTTTAGTATTTTTTACACACGGCATATGGAGAATAATGTATCACGTTTGCTTGGTGGGGGATTTTCACTTAGTAAAATGTGAAAGTATAAGTCGGTTTTGTCGACAGGTGTCTACCCTCAGGCAATGTTCGATTAATTACATATATTTCGACTTCTGTTGGTTATGGTTACTCAAATGATTGACCTTCTATAGAGTATTTTCCGAAGGAGTGGGTCAATATTGTCCATTTCGTTTCGGACTTAAATAAATATGATATAACAAATTCGCTGTGAAAGGATTGGACTATATCGACTACTTCCTTCACTTTATATGCGATAATTTTTAGAAAAAGTTAAAAAAAAAACAAGTAAAAAAGCTGTAAGTTCGGCCGAGGTGAACTTTGAATACCCTCCACCATTTGGACCGAATTTGGCAATTCTCAAAAACAATTAAATCCGTTAAAATCTTAGAAATACCGAATGTAGCCGTTATATTAGCGTCAATTCGACGACATGGACCTGAATAGGTAATATTCAAATGCGAAGCTTGAAGTAAACGGTGAATAATGTAGCTACAGTCATCAAAATACCGATTACCGGGAGGTAAGGTTATATGGGGGCTATATGATAACGTGGACCTACATGGTCCATTTACGAACTTAACCTACTGGCAAAATAAACATGTGTGCAAAATTTTAGTCTTCTATCTCAATTCGTTCGAAAGATATCGTGATTACAACAGACATGGAGACACACAGACAGACAGGCGGACATGGCTAAATCGTCTTAGAATTTTATATTTATCATGAATATACGTACTTTGTTGGGTCTGACATGAGTATTTCGAGGAGTTACAAACTGAATCACAAAATTAATATACCCTCCATAGCATGGTGCAGGGTATAAAAAATGTGTTTGATTACCAGATATTGTGGAGCGAAGTATTCAATTCTTATACCCTCTACCATACATAATATGGAGGGTATATTAAGTTCGTCATTCCGTTTGAGACTCATCGAAATATTTATTTTAGACCTAACAAAGTATTTATATATATTCCAGCACAGCGTAAAATTCTAAGACGATTTAGCCATGTCCTTCCGTCCGTCTGTCCGTCTGTTGTAATCACGCTAGAGTCAAAACGAATAAAGATAGGAAGCTAAAATTTCGCACAGATCAGTATTTTGTCTGCAGGCAGGTTAAGTTCGAAGATAGCCTATATCGGTCCACGATATCATATAGCCCCCATACTACGTTACCCCCTATATTCGGTATTTTGAGGATTTTAGCCACATTTTTTCAATTAAATTGTCTGAAAATAAACACAAGAAGTTTATTTTACGTACCTCTGAAAGAGAATTGTATATATAGGTTCTCGATATCGTATATCCCCCATACAACAATACCTCCCGATATTCAGTATTTTGATGGAGTTAGCCACATTTTCCAATGGAATTGTCTGAAAATCCATACAAGGAGTTCTTCGTGACTTCTTTACCCTATGGAGGAGAATTGTTTATATAGGTCCACGATATCGTGCAGCCGCCATACAACGGTTACCCTCGATATTCGGTATATTAACTATTTTAGGGGCATTATTCACCGGAGCTGTTTCAAGTTTCGTATTGGCAAAAAATTGTGTATGCAGGCCCACGCCTTTGTATGACCATATAACGGTACCTCCCAATATTCGGCATTTTTATGATTTTGGCGACATTATTCACCGGAATTGTTTCAAATTTCGTATATAGAGTCCGTAAAGGGAACTACAGTCTGTGAGAGAAAATTGTCTATGCAGGTCCAGGTATAGGCCTTATCTACCATCTTTTATAACACATCTTGTTTTGATAGAAGTATTGAGATGCGCCAAGTTGGAATGGAATCGGCCTTCCATGAGCTTCATGGATGTTCAAAAATTTTACCCTTTGTGAAGGAGGACCAGAATAAGTGGGCCGATATCTACCATCTTCACAACAGATCTTGTGTTAACAAAAATATTAGGATGTGTGAAATTTCTTGTTTCAGTATCAGGAAAAAGATTGACATTTGTGAAATTTTGGCCCTTTACAACAGATCTGTTTTTTAATAAAAATTTAATTTATATTTTTATTATATTTAAATAATAAAAATATTGGAATATGTGAAATTTGAAGACTATCGGACTCTTATTTCACATTTGAAACGAGCTATAAGTATTCCAAATTTTGTCCGTTTGTGAAGATGAACTTGATGGAGTGGCCCAACCTAACGCTGACAAAAATATTGGGATTTGCAAATTTTAAACAAAATCAAATGATTATTTCTCTATCTATGATGTAAATTATTTTCTTTGAAAATTTTGACCTTTTGTGGGGTAGAATTGGAGTGGAACCATGTTATAGAAAGGAGTGGACCAATGTTGCCCATCTCCGAACTCGATCTAAGTTGCACAATAATATTACGAAATACCGGGTTTGGACCAAATCGGACACTCCATTTGAGAGTTATCATGTGCACCAGACGGACGGACGGACTCCGCTATATCGACTCCAAATTTCCTGGAACGAATTTAGTCTAAAGAGACCTGGATCTAAAACCCACGTTTCAATGAGGCACGTTTTGTACAATTAAATCCTTTGTACAATAAAATTCTTTAAAAATTCAGTTAAAATCCACTACGAACATCAAATACCAAATTTGAAACAATTTCGGTGAATATTGTCGTTACAATCATCAAAATATCGAATATCGGGAGGTACCGTTATATGGGGGCTGTACCAAAACTCGGACCTACATCCTACACCATTTTCAATACCAAAAGTCCTGCAGACATAATATAAATTTGACTAAAATTTTATCAATCTACTTCAATTCGTTCGGAAGCTGGAGTGATTTCCACAGACGGACGGACATTGCTAAATCAACTTAGAATTTTATTCTGATCAAGAATATATATATCTTGTGGGGTCTAAAATGTATATTTCGAGGTATTACAAACGGAATGACAAACTTAATATACCCTCCATACTATGGTGGAGGGTATAAAAATTATCCAATTTGGGCTGATGTTACATATATAGTGGACAACAACCGTAAAATGGTATGAAGATGTATATCGAATGTACATACAAATCTAAACCGACCTCTATAAAATTTGGCAAAGATATTTTCGAGCTGTATCTGATGTCCTGATGAAACATATATATGGAAGCTATAGCTATATATGAACCTATTTTCACCAAAAATTAAATTTAAATTTTAAAATTACTTTGGGCAAATTCAGTACATTTGGGCTGATATTGGCCATTTGGTGCACAAAAAACCTGAAATCGAAAAACATATATATGGGAGATATATCCGAATCTAAACCGATCTTGACAACATTTTAAACATTTATTTCTGAGCTGTATCTGGCATCTGGTACCTAAGATTATTGTTGTGGAGGGGATATTACACATGTGAGGGACTTTAACACCAAATCGGGTAAAAAAATATATATGGGAGCTACAGCTATATCTGAACCAATTTTCACCAAATTTGAATCACTTATTTCTAGGGTGAATTTGATCGGGTGTGCCAAAATTGAGCTAATTTGGACTGATATTAGCCATTTGGTGCACAATAAAAATGATATAGGATAATAATATATATTTGGGAGCTATACCCACATCTGATCCGATATCCATAAAATTTGACAGAAGTATTTCAGGGCTGTATCTGATACCATAGATCAATAATGTGGAGTGCATATTACTCATGTGAGGGACTTAAACCCCCAAATCGGATGAAACATATATATGGGAGCTATAGCTATATCTGCACCGTTTATCACCAAATTTGATGTACTTACTTCTAGACTGAATTCGGTTGGATGTGTCAAAATTCAGGTCATTTGGACTTATATTGGCCATTTGGTGCACAATTAAACCGAAATCGGTTGAAGATACATATGGGAGCTATGTCTAAATTTGAAACAATTCTCACCAATTTCAATAGGGTTCGTCCTTGGGCCAAACAAATATTGTTTGGAAAATTTCATCTCAATCGGATAACAAATGCGACCTGCATTTTGTTCACAAAAATACATGGACAGACGGACGGACAGACATGTATAAATCGACTTAGAAAGTGATTCTATGAAGATTCCCAAAAGTAACTTAGGTCTATCTCGCTTCCTTCTCCATTTTACAAACCAATGCAAAAAGACATAATACCCTTACCATTATGTGGTATAGGGTATAAATATAGGGTACTAGCATTTGTATCACACTTCTTGAGCGAGGAGCCCACATTTGTGGAAAAATTAATGTTAAACGATTTCACAATAAAGAAGTTCTCATTGGACAAATTTATACTCTTATATATTTGGTCTCAGGGTCTGAATCTGTCGGCAAAATGAGTAATACTTTTTCACTTGTTATTGTACATATATTTTATTAAACCCCTTCGCAAAATTCTCAATTATAAAATATTAATTTAAAGCGCACAATAAATCCATTGTCGAAATCTGTTGCCAGGGTTGGTCGAACTACCATTTAAACAGCTAAATTTTGCAGCGACGTCTCATCGAAGCGTCTATCTCCGTTGCACTCAAGACTATGGCTGCATTGATGACTGGATGATTGGATGAGTGTTTCTATTTCGCGCTTCTCTACTTCCTCCTCCTCCTCCTCTTTTTCATAGTCTGTCTCTTCTTCCTTCGCACAGTTCAATAGACATTCAGCTCAATCAATATTTGCCAAAGATCATAAATATTTTATGAAACGTTACGAGGTCATTTGTCTTTCCTCTACACCGCGCTGAAAGGTAAATAAACATTAGGGCAATAAAAACTGTCTAATGATTGGTCGAACGGTTGGTTGGATGGCTGGTACGTTAGATGTTTGGTTGTAAAAAAAAAAAAAAAACAAAAAATGAAGAAGAGTTAATAAATGTATTGTTGTTGTTATTGCAATTGTTGTTGCTGCGAATAGTCTTAATAAAATTCTCAATGATTTGCGAAGGTCTGCAACAATATTCTAGTTTGTACTTTAATCTATGATTATTATTTCGAATGGGGGAATTGCATTGACGTTTTATAGACCATCATAAAACTACTTTCTTTGAAATATATTTATACTAGCTGGCCCGGTCCGCGTTGCCGGCCCGTAGTTTTTGTCTATTATGCATATATTCCCAAGCAAATTTATTCACAGATATGACTGATATAAGTGTTCACGTACAGGTCGATTTAAAGTGTTTTAAAATGCCTGTACCCATTTCAACTGTGTGGATGTGCTATACAAATCTATTAAAAAGTATATATCAATCTTATCGCCATATAAGGGATCAAATTAATTTTTAATATGGTAAAAATCGTAGCAAAATCTTCCAGTCAAATGAGCAGTAATTTGGAATTTGCTGTATTTTGTATACTACATAATTGAGGGCTGAATGATTTAAGAATAGCCAAAGTTAATTACTTTTTTAAACCCATTAGCAACTTAGATTGTGCATTAGAGTCCTCATAAGTCCCCCTAACCATGTCAGTCTGTTTGTCCGCCAAAAGGTGGACTTGAGAGGGTATTATAACATGGATAAAAATTCTAAAATTTGTAGATATGTTGAAATTTTAGTGTAAGATTTTCACCCCCCTAATACGCATTATTAGCCAAATTCTTTGAAATGTGGTTAAATTAGGAGGTACCTTCTTTATATGGGCACTACTCCGAAATATCGACCTACATTGAAAACTTTCTTCTACCCCTTATAATCCAAGATGACAAATAGAGGCCAAATCAAAAATATAGCAGAACAATATAGCATGTCATAGCATTTCGCGTGATTTAAATAAGTAAAAATAGTTTTATCCACCTCATAATTGAGGGCAGAATGATAAGATGGGAATTAATTTTATTTGCCATTTAAATTGTAAGTTGGAGACCCCTTAAAGTCCATATTTTCATCATAGGATAATTCAATGATGATTAAACAAATATTCGGTCCCGTGCTACTTTCTTATATTTGTAATTTGTTCATGTTTCCACAATTTATTTCATATGGATGCACATCCCAAATCTACGTTCCCAACCAATATTCTCTTGGGGGTTAAAAATTCAATAGAATACAAAATTTTCTTTTCTGACCACACATTAGATGTGAAAGTGGACTTGGGGATACTCCAATGTGGGGACTTTACTTAAATAAATTCCTATGTGGCAATTATCTGTATGATGGTTCCCTACCCCAGGGTGGCATAAATAAAATTTTTTAGCCAAATCAATTGATGAATGTGGTCAATACCAATATGGGCCCTACTCTGAAAATTTCAAATTTTATGCGAAGAGGTTATCTACCCCCTTAGAAACAAAAATGTCAAATAAGGGCCAAAAAATGAAAAAAGTGGCCGGCCAAGACCCCAAAAATAACTTAAATCATAGATGGTTATATAAATATGAAATCGGGTTGTTCCCTTATTCATGAGTTATGATCGATATAAAGACCTGTAAAAGTGATTTTAGGTATTTTGAATGTTTGGGAAGAATTTCTGGAAGGATATAAAACCTTTTCTTACTAAAAGTCCCATTCGCTCTACTATTTTGCACCTTTTATTTCAATATTGGTATATTACTTATTATTCTCCCAAAGAATTTTGCATTTTGAGCTCTCATTGGACGGATCATTGTCACGCTTTGAAATGAGCCCCATTAAGCATTTTCGGTCATTTTTGTTTGTTTAAACGTGTTCGCATCTTCCAGCTAACCCACGATGTAGGCCCTGGAGTTGAAAGGTAGATGTCAGTTAACATCCTATTTCGCACTTATTCAATTTTTTTAGTGAAAAATTATTCTTTATTTTGTTCACAAAAAAAAATTGACAAAAAAAAAGAATAACAAATTGAAAAAGTCTTCAACTTTTTCGCTGATTTTTTACAGCAAATGTTTTAAGATCCTTCCTTACAAAGTTTGTCAATAGAATGTACTATTACTTTAAAATTCGATTCCATTGAAAATGTTTTTTTGATTTTTGCAATGAGATCTCTTTTTCATGATTTTTCAGCGATTTAGAAAAAGTAATTATCTTTTAACTTTGGTGTGACCGCGTTAAATTATTTCGATATCATCTATTCCGTTTCGCCACCACATAATTCGCTACTACACTTCCATGTAACCCGCCATCAATTTCAGTTCTCAAGAAATCAAGTCAATTAAATAAATTGGTATAAATATTCGAATTCAAAAATAAAATATAAAAAAACACTACAAATGTACATTAGAAAAAAGTAAGTCAAAATGGAAAAAAATCATGCAAAATAAAACATTACTATTGTACATTTGAAAAGTCAAAATGAAAATGTTAATATATCACATTTTTACGCGATTTTTTTGGATATTATCCTTTTCGGAGAGTAGACAACTCCGAATTTGTGTGAATCGTTAAAATTAATCCAGCGGTTCTTAAGTTATAAGCGTAGTAACTAACACAACTTACATTTATATATATAGATTTTTCGAATTATAGAGAAAAAATCTAAAAGTTAAAATTATTTTCGAAAAAATTTTAAACACCTTCTGATTTTCATGGCTTATATCTCAGTTTTATAGTAAAAAGTTGTAAAGAATATTTTTTTTTTTTCATAATATCTGCTTAACTTGAAATTTTATGTTACTGGCAACAATGGACTGAAAGAGAGGCGAGTTAGGTCTAATTATTTTACTTTCGGGATCGGTCAATGTGCCGTCTAGATCGTGCGATTTAACGTTTTTATAATATTTTTATACCCCACACCACAAAGTGGTAAGGGAGAAAGAAGCGAGATAGACCCATAGTTACTTTTGAAGATCGCCAGTCCGTCCGTCCATGCATTCTTGTGAAAAAAAATGCAGGTCTCATTTGTTATCCGATTAAGAAGAAATTTTGCAAACAATGTTTCTTTGACCCAAGGACGAACTCCATTGACATTGGTGATAATCGGATCAGATTTAGATACAGCTTCCATATATCTTCAACCGATTTCGGGTAAATTGTGCACCTAATGGCCAATATATAACCAAATGACCTGTATTTTGATACATCCCACCGAATTCAGTTTAGAAACAAGTGAATCAAATTTGGTCTAAATCGGTATGTATATATATATATATGTATATATATATATATATATATATATATATATATATATATACCTTTATATGGGGCTATACGAAAACGTGGACCTGCACAGACAATTTTTTGTCTCAGGTTGTGCTATCAATTACGAACTTCAAATTTCAAATTTGAAACATTTCCGGTGAATAATGTCGCTTAAATCACCAAAATACAGAAAAAAGGGAGGAAACATTATATGGGGGCTATACCAAAACGTGGACCGATTTTCAATATATATATATATATATATATCTGATATTTGGTACCAAGGATCATCGTTGTGGAATGTATATTTCGCATATATATATATATATATATATATATATATATATATATATATATATATATATATATATATATAAAAGAAAGTTGTGTTAGTTACTACGCTTATAACTTAAAAACCGCTGGATTGATTTTAACGATTCATACAAATTCGGAATTGTCTCCTCTCCGAAAAGGATAATATCCAAAAAAAATCGCGTAAAAATGTGATATATTAACATTTTCATTTTGACTTTTCAAATGTACAATAGTAATGTTTTATTTTGCATGATTTTTTTCCATTTTGACTTATTTTTTCTAATGTACATTTGTAGTGTTTTTTATATTTTATTTTTGAATTCAAATATTAATACCAATTCATTTAATTGACTTGATTTCTTGAGAAATGTAACTGATGGCGAGTTACATGGAAGTGTAGTACCGAATTATGTGGTGGCGAAACGGAATAGATGATGTCGAAATAATTTAATGGAATCGAATTTTAAAATAGAAGTACATTCTATTGACAAACTATATAAGGATCTTTAAACATTTGCTGTAAAAAATCAGCGAACAAATTGAAGATTTTTTCAATGTGTTATTCTTCTTTTGTCATTTTTTTTTTCAATTTGTATTATCTAATTGAAAAATTTTCACTATATACAAATTTTCACCAAAAAATGAAATAAGTGGGAAATACGATGTTAACTGACATCTACCTTTCAACTCCAGGGCCGACATCGTGGTTCAGCTGGAAGATGCGAACACATTTGAACAAACAAAAATTACCGAAAAATCCTAATGGGGCTCATTTCAAAGCGTGGAACTACTTCTTTCCTTTCACAATAATCCGTCCAATGTAAAATCAGAAAAATACCAAATAAAAAGGGTGGAAAATAGTAGAGCGAATGGGACTCTAAGTAAGAAAAGGATTTCTATCCTTCCAAAAAATCTTCCCAAACATTCAAGATACCTTAAATCGATTTTGCCGTTCATGATATCGATCATAATTCACGGATAAGGGTACAACCCGATTTCATATTTATATAACCATCGTATGATTTAAGCTATTTTTGGTGTCTTGGTCACTTTTTTAATATTTTGGCCATTGTTTGGCATCTTTGTTTCTAAGGAGGTGGAGAACCTCTTCGCATAAAGTTTGAAATGTTCAGAGTAGGGCCCATTTCGGTCTTGACCACATTCATTAATTGATTTGGCTAAAAATTGTATTTATGCTACTCTGGGGTAGGGAACCATCATACAGATAATTGCCACATAGGACTTAATTTAAGTAAAGTCCCCACATTGGAGTATCCCCAAGTCCACTTTCACATCTAATTGGTGGTCAGAAAAGAAAATTTTGTTTTCTATTGAATTTGTAACCCCCAAGAGAATATTGGTTGGGCCACGTTTTGGTATAACCCTTATATAAATGTATCCCTGATTTCAGCTGTGACCGTGGTGTTGGCCACGTTTTTCAACTGATTTGGCCATTAATTGCTGTATTTAGGCTACTTTGTTAGTAGAGAACCATCTTACAGAAAAATGTCAACATACGTAAATATTTTGGTACAGTCCCCATATAGTCTCCAGGCCCGCCGATCTATAGTGATGTTTGCCGATTGGCGGACAACAACGCGGGTATTGTTTAATCGTCATTGAATTTTACTATGAACAAGAACATAGACTTTTTGGGGACTCTAATGCGCAATTTGAGGTGCTATGGTAATGGGTGTAAAAGCGTAATTAACTTTGACTATTCAGAAATTATTTTGCCCTCCTTCCATAGTTATTTATTTCTATTTAGTCGAATCAATATTTAAATTTTAATATGAGCTAGATTTGTGAAATATTATGCTATGCAAAATTTGCATTAAAGACTAAAACTACGGACCGGCAACGCGGACCGGGCCAGCTATCTATATATATAAATGTAAGTTGTGTTCGTTACTACGCTTATAACTTAAGAACCGCTGGATTAATTTTAACGATTCACACAAATTCGGAGTTGTCTACTCTCCGAAAAGGATAATATCCAAAAAAATCGCGTAAAAATGTGATATATTAACATTTTCATTTTGACTTTTCAAATGTACAATAGTAATGTTTTATTTTGCATGATTTTTTTCCATTTTGACTTACTTTTTTCTAATGTACATTTGTAGTGTTTTTTTATATTTTATTTTTGAATTCGAATATTTATACCAATTTATTTAATTGACTTGATTTCTTGAGAACTGAAATTGATGGCGGGTTACATGGAAGTGTAGTAGCGAATTATGTGGTGGCGAAACGGAATAGATGATATCGAAATAATTTAACGCGGTCACACCAAAGTTAAAAGATAATTACTTTTTCTAAATCGCTGAAAAATCATGAAAAAGAGATCTCATTGCAAAAATCAAAAAAACATTTTCAATGGAATCGAATTTTAAAGTAATAGTACATTCTATTGACAAACTTTGTAAGGAAGGATCTTAAAACATTTGCTGTAAAAAATCAGCGAAAAAGTTGAAGACTTTTTCAATTTGTTATTCTTTTTTTTGTCAATTTTTTTTTGTGAACAAAATAAAGAATAATTTTTCACTAAAAAAATTGAATAAGTGCGAAATAGGATGTTAACTGACATCTACCTTTCAACTCCAGGGCCTACATCGTGGGTTAGCTGGAAGATGCGAACACGTTTAAACAAACAAAAATGACCGAAAATGCTTAATGGGGCTCATTTCAAAGCGTGACAATGATCCGTCCAATGAGAGCTCAAAATGCAAAATTCTTTGGGAGAATAATAAGTAATATACCAATATTGAAATAAAAGGTGCAAAATAGTAGAGCGAATGGGACTTTTAGTAAGAAAAGGTTTTATATCCTTCCAGAAATTCTTCCCAAACATTCAAAATACCTAAAATCACTTTTACAGGTCTTTATATCGATCATAACTCATGAATAAGGGAACAACCCGATTTCATATTTATATAACCATCTATGATTTAAGTTATTTTTGGGGTCTTGGCCGGCCACTTTTTTCATTTTTTGGCCCTTATTTGACATTTTTGTTTCTAAGGGGGTAGATAACCTCTTCGCATAAAATTTGAAATTTTCAGAGTAGGGCCCATATTGGTATTGACCACATTCATCAATTGATTTGGCTAAAAAATTTTATTTATGCCACCCTGGGGTAGGGAACCATCATACAGATAATTGCCACATAGGAATTTATTTAAGTAAAGTCCCCACATTGGAGTATCCCCAAGTCCACTTTCACATCTAATGTGTGGTCAGAAAAGAAAATTTTGTATTCTATTGAATTTTTAACCCCCAAGAGAATATTGGTTGGGAACGTAGATTTGGGATGTGCATCCATATGAAATAAATTGTGGAAACATGAACAAATTACAAATATAAGAAAGTAGCACGGGACCGAATATTTGTTTAATCATCATTGAATTATCCTATGATGAAAATATGGACTTTAAGGGGTCTCCAACTTACAATTTAAATGGCAAATAAAATTAATTCCCATCTTATCATTCTGCCCTCAATTATGAGGTGGATAAAACTATTTTTACTTATTTAAATCACGCGAAATGCTATGACATGCTATATTGTTCTGCTATATTTTTGATTTGGCCTCTATTTGTCATCTTGGATTATAAGGGGTAGAAGAAAGTTTTCAATGTAGGTCGATATTTCGGAGTAGTGCCCATATAAAGAAGGTACCTCCTAATTTAACCACATTTCAAAGAATTTGGCTAATAATGCGTATTAGGGGGGTGAAAATCTTACACTAAAATTTCAACATATCTACAAATTTTAGAATTTTTATCCATGTTATAATACCCTCTCAAGTCCACCTTTTGGCGGACAAACAGACTGACATGGTTAGGGGGACTTATGAGGACTCTAATGCACAATCTAAGTTGCTAATGGGTTTAAAAAAGTAATTAACTTTGGCTATTCTTAAATCATTCAGCCCTCAATTATGTAGTATACAAAATACAGCAAATTCCAAATTACTGCTCATTTGACTGGAAGATTTTGCTACGATTTTTACCATATTAAAAATTAATTTGATCCCTTATATGGCGATAAGATTGATATATACTTTTTAATAGATTTGTATAGCACATCCACACAGTTGAAATGGGTACAGGTATTTTAAAACACTTTAAATCGACCTGTACGTGAACACTTATATCAGTCATATCTGTGAATAAATTTGCTTGGGAATATATGCATAATAGACAAAAACTACGGGCCGGCAACGCGGACCGGGCCAGCTAGTATATATATATATATATATATATATATATATATATACCTTTATATGGGGCTATACGAAAACGTGGACCTGCACAGACAATTTTTTGTCTCAGGTTGTGCTATCAATTACGAACTTCAAATTTCAAATTTGAAACATTTCCGGTGAATAATGTCGCTTAAATCACCAAAATACAGAAAAAAGGGAGGAAACATTATATGGGGGCTATACCAAAACGTGGACCGATTTTCAATATCAAAAGTCCTGCAGACATAGTACACATTTTAGTAAAATTACTTCATTTCGCTCGGAAGCTAGAGTGATTTCCACAGACGGACAGACGGACGGACATCGCTAAATCGACATAGAATTTTATGCTGATCAAGAATGTATATACTTTGTGGGGTCTAAAATGCATATTTCGAGGTGTTACAAACGGAATGACAAACTTATTTTGCAGTCGCTCTACAATTCTTTAATAACCAAAAGACTGGAATTTTTTATGAGGTTATAGTGCAGGACAGCGCTGAAGTTTAGATTTACGGATGGTCATCGGATAATATTTAACTAGTAAAATTGACCACAATTTTGTATTAAAAAATACTGAAATTAGCGAAATGAGAAATAAATTAATCTTAAATTTCAGTTATTTCCGAAAGTGCGAATAGGGGTTTTGACATAGTAGGAATATCAGCTACCAAAATACGCTCAGGCTACACAGGGTATATATCATTTGATACGGCCAAACCGTGCCTCATTGAAATAACGGTTTTAGACCCTAGGTCTCTTTGGGCCAAATCCGTTTCAGAACATTTGGAGTCTATGTAGGGTTGTCCGTCTGTCTGTTTGTCTGGCTGGTGCGCACTATAACTCTCGAATTGAGTATTCGATTTGGACCAAACTTGGTATATCGTAATATTATTATCAAACTTAGATCGAGTTCGGTGATGGGATGGGTATCGCCACCCCAGGACCAACTCAAAAGTTTGAATATTTTTATCTTTCATAAAATACGAAATAAGCATCCGATTATTTTCAATTTTTACACATCTCAATACCTTTTATAAAATAAGATATCGGCCCACTCCTTCTGGCACCTCCCCCCTTAAAGTGGTTCTAACATTTTAATCGTTTATACCAAATAACATTGAGTGAGAGTGAATGATATCACTTCGAGAAGGATTATATTAAAATAATATACATCGGAGCCATGTTCCACCAAATGGAAGTGTACGTCCCGAAATTCACTCCAGTTTGGGCTGATATTAGCCATTATTTGCACAATAAACCTGAAATCGGATTAATCGGATATTTATGGGAGCTATATCCAAATCTTATCCGATCTCTATAAAATTTGGCGAATGTATTTCCGAGCTCTATAAGATATCTGGTACAAATATCATTCTTGTGGAGTGCCTATTACGAATGTGGGGGACTTAAACACCATATCGGATGTAACATATGTATTGGTAACTGAACAATTAACCCGAAATCGGTTGCAGACATATGGGAGCTATATCTAGATCTGATTATCACCAATTTCAATAGGGTTCATCCAAATACAGGGTGAGATGAAAAAACTGCAACCAACTTTATACTGCTCTCATTTCTAAGCCACTCGTCCCACAGCTGTAAATGATTCAGTGACACCTTATTATATTGTTTGCAAGCGCACAAAAGAACTTTGGTGAGAATTTTCAAGAAAAAAAGTTATTCGTAATGGAATTCAAGCGTGATAGTGTGATTTCTTTATATTTGGCTGGAAAACCACAAGTGTCTATCTTTAGAGCACTCCAGCATTTAATTATGAATAAATCTTTGTGTCTCGTACAATCGTGATACTGGTAGCGTAGCCCGATGTCAAGGAAGTGGACGGAAGAAAACAGAAACATAAGCAGAAACGGTTCGAAAAATAAAGAAGCTACTTGATCGAAACCCTCGTCGCAGTGGCCGAAAAATGGCTCGTGAGCTGAAGATATGACAATATTCCATTCGGCAAATATTGAAAAATGAGCTCGGGGTAAAGTTATTGACATTCCAAAAAGTGCAAGAACTTACAATGCAACAAAAATAAAATAAACTCAAAAGGGCTAAGGATTTACTTCGAGTTGCTTGGCCGAAAGTGGTGAACTGCCGAATTTGGTTTTCTCCGATCGTTGTCGAGCAGTTTCTTGCCAGAGAGGTCAGCTGAAAATGTGAACCTTCGGTTAGCCACCAGAACTCAAGCGCCTGCCATGGTGATGGTGTGGGCCGTCATAACAGCCGATCTTCGCTCTGATTAATCAACCGTGTCATCTGAATAAATGCCGAATATTATCGCGAAAATATTCTGGAGGGTGTATTAAAGCCTTGGGCACGCAAACACTTTACCCGCAGACCTTGGACATACCAACAGAACTCAGCACGCGCCACCCAAGAATGTTTACAAAATGAGGTTCCTCGTTTCATTTCCAGCGCACAAGTACTAGGTCATGTGCGAAAAATATACTCCTTCAGGTACCTTACGGGTCAAAATTTTCAATAAGTATAGCTCTTATAAAATGTAAAAACAAAGACCTATTTGTTCAAAATCAAAATTTGCATGCCTCAATATTTCTACCAGCAAAAGATCTGCTATAAAGAACGTGTAGAAGGGAAAAATAATTCTGGTACCTTCCCCACAACGGGTCAAAATTTTTATGTAACTATGAAGCTCATAAAACGCGACATGAGCACCCGATTCCTTTCAAAATCGGAAAATCTCAATATTTCTTTCAAAAAAAAAAAAAAAAAAAAAATAATAATAATAATAAATAAATAAATAAATTTATAAATAAATAAATAATTAAAAATAATAATAATAATAATAATAAAAAAAAAATTGGTGTGATAATACAATCTATCTGTCCACTCATTTTGGTAGCTCCTCCACAACGGGTCAAAATTTTGAATAATTATATCTCTCATGAAATAGGAAAAAATCACATATTTCTTTCCAAATTTCACACATCCCAAAATTTTTAATCATAAAAGATCTGGTGTGAAGATGGGATCTATCGATTCATTCCTTCCGGTACCTCCCCCACAACGGGTAAAATATTTGAAAAATTGTTTCTCTCTTAAAAGGCGAAATCAGCATCTAATTCATTCTTAATTTTACACATTCCAATATTTCGACTAACACAAGATCTGTTGTGAAGATGGTAGACATCGGAGTTCTCCTTCTGGTAACTTCTTCACCAAAGTCCCAAAATGTTGTGTAACAATACCCTCATAAAAGCGAAATAAGCTTCATACTCTCTTCAAATTTCACACATCCTTATATTTCTAGAATCACATTCTGAGTCGATTTATGCATGTCCGTCTGTCCGTCTGACCATGTATTTTTGTAAACAAAGTACAGTTCGCATTTATTGCCCTATCCAGACGAAATTTTGCACAAATCATTTGTTTGGCCCAAGGACGAACTCTATTGAAATTGGTCAAAATTTAGATATAGCTCCGATATATATCTTCGTCCGATTTGCCTTTCATTGTGCACCAAACGTGTAATATCAGTCCGAATAGTATGGAATTTCGCACGTAGATTGGACCTGAAAATAAGTATGTCAAATTTGATCGAAATCGGTTCAGATATAGCTATAGCTCCCATATATATTGTTCATCCGATTTGTTATTTTTGTCCTCCGCAGCCGTAATATGCACTCTAACAACAATATTTGGGGAAATATATCAAATACAGCTCATAAATACATTTGCTAAATTTTATCCAGATCGGTTCAGATTTGGATATAGCTCCCATATATAACTTCGTCCGATTTACCTTTGATATATGCTGTTCATCCGATTTGTCATATGTGTTACCCACAGCCGTAATATGCACTCCGTAACAACGATATTCAGGGAAATATATCAAATACAGCTCAGAAATATCTTTGCCAAACTATATCGAGATCGGTTTCGATTTGGATATAGCTCCCATATATATTTTTATCCAATTTCAAATTAATTTTGCACCAAATGGACAATACAAGTCCGAATTTAAAAGATACAAATGCTTCGGCATATTTAGTCCTTTGAACTTTAAATTATAATTATAATCACAGCGTGTATGATTGAATTCTCCCATAAAAACTTTTAATTGTTATGCGGAGCTCTACTAAATTAGCAGAGTGGTGTAGGGTATCATAAAGTCGGCCCCGCCCGACTTTAAGACTTTCTTTACCCCTTCTAATGCCTCCCCCACATAGGAGAAATGGACTTATTGCCTTTGAATGCCCCATTTACGCTCTCAACTGGTTCGCAGTTTTCAGGAGTTAAATCTTGCCGTTTCGTTTGTTGGATACAGAGTGTCCGACAAATGTTTACAATGCCATCATCGAAATTTGGAATTTCCTATTCCACAGACAAAATTATAGACCGTGGATTTACAACAACATAATTCCTTCTCTTCCATTTCACTCATTCATTACTCCAAGGTAATTATGTGGCGCCAATTTACACTGCCATGAAGTTTCAAAGTCAAAGATGGGGACACTGGCGACGGACTTGACCCCCAACACACATCACAATTATTTACATAACAATGTTGTTGTTTTGTTGTTGGTAATTGGCACACATACATACGTACAAATTAATTAAATTTGTACATACGTACAAATTAATTAAATACGGCCTGAGCCTTAAATCTATGGTCATTTCAGGAGGGATAAAACTTATTAGACCCATGGGAAATGGCAATATCGGGAAAAAATAACTTCCATTTCTCTAGCCCTTCCTCGCTAATAACTACCCCCCAGATGTCATATTTTGAACTCCGCTCAGCTATTGATTATTTTCACTCTTCTGTCGAATTCGAACTTTTTTCTCAACTGACAATTTCATTTCATTTATCCTGACTGATAACTATCTGAGAGTTACATTTTACTGATTATTTTGTTTTTGTTGTTGTTGTTTTGCTCCCTATAGCTCTTGGAAATAAATTATCCTCCCCCAACAACTCTAGACATTAGCAAATAAATAATGATTACAGATACCATACAACAACTGAGCCACCACCGCAGTGGTGGTAGCTGGCCACCTTTACCCCTTCACCTGGAATTTCTCCCCCCAACGAACTGACATCCTGTACGGCACAACTTCCCCAGCCGCACTCTCTGAAACTTACATCATTATCCACCCATAAAATGCCATCAACGAAACTTTTTTTTACCTCTAACCCCCCCTACCCGTACAACCCTCGTCGACAATCCAGGGACACACGCCACGGTACGTTAGCGTTAGGAAACATCAACCATCCGAAGCACCAAACACACACACACATATATACACTCAGGTTACAGCCATTGGCAGAGGATACCCAGCAGAGTTTATCACATCAAGAACATCTGAGCAGAGCACTCTTTCATTTGAGGGCAGAGGAAATAATAACAACAAAAACAACAACAACAACGAAAACACAAGAGCTGTATAAACTTTTATGTACTTGGTGGCTTGGCTATGGCTATGTAAAGCCCTTATATACATCCAACGAACATCTGTATATATGTAATCCACCCTCATCTAGTGAGGATACGTCAACAGAACAGAGAACAGAATCGGCCAAGGCAACATGAATTTACAAACAAAAAAAAAAAAAAAATAACAAAGCTAACTGAAAAACAAAAACTACAGAAAAAAGCCATCCATCCCACAAATGAAATGAAATCTACTAACCGTCACTCTGAAGGTAAGACAATTTGTAGGGAAAGGAGAATTAGGAAACGGTAAAGTTGACATTTGAGATACCTTAATTTTTGGGGAAGTAAGAAATTTAAGAATATTTCACAGTTTTCACAGTTTTCGCGCTATTTTAGGTTTGAATGCATTCCGTGCACAAAAAATTGCCACACATTGGGCGCCAGTTTTGTTTTGAATGCATTCTGCGCACAAAATATTGCCACACATCGGGCACCAGTTTTGTTTTGAATGCATTCTGCGCAAAATATATTGCCATAATGTTAGGTTGCTCGGCATGAGCTCTGTGGTTTTCATTGAATTGTGTGTATATCTTGACTTGTATTCAATGGTATTGTAATTCACATTGGGCGCCACCTTTTACTTACGTTACTACACGCTGAAAGTATAATTTTGTTTTGGATATGTTAAACGTCAGTATATTCTATGTGTACACAGTAGATAAACAGGAAACATGTTGGGCGCCAATTTAGTGTCTCTCTGTCTTTTAAAGAGTGAAGTATTTTACTCAAGAATTATATTAGTTGCTGTTTTATGTTTCTATTAACATTAATCAAAGACTTATTTAACGCGTTGCTAAGTTTGCGAGTTTGTTTTCTGACACATGTTGGGCGCCACTTTTGCTTAGGAGATCCACATACGAAATATTGCTTTATTCTATATACATAAAAGAGTAGTGAAATAACTGGCTGACAGACTGCCTGTGAAACAAAGCTAAAGCTAGAATCTTAAAATTTTGCACTGGGGTCTTGGAGCATAGGCGTGTCATATGGCTGGGATTTTTGAAATTCGTACTAAAAGGATACGAAAAGTATTTAAATGATATAAAAATGACTAACGGAATGAGTTGTTTGAAATGTGGAATGAGAGTCACCGATGGAGTGCAGGATATATGTACCAAGGGGTTTTTGGAAATTCGAACTCTAATGAAAGTTCTAAATTGTACAAAAAGTTCTAAAATTATATTAAACTGCTGAAATGGTATAGAGCTTAAAATTTGAAATTTGGTATGAGAATCAAGATTGGAAAGTAAATTTTGATATGTGTATATGGAGGTGGTTTTGGAAATATGTAATAAATGTGATCTAAATGGTACTAAATTTGGAATAGTTTGGTTAAGGGTGAACGGGTGAAGATGAAATTTTAAAAGTTTGCATTGCGGTTCCTTTTGGCGTTTGGTTTGTTATAAATAGATGGTTTTGGAAATGTGTACTACAAGTGCACGAAAAGTACTAAATAGTACTGTATTTGGTACAAATTGGTATTCGGAGAACAGATGGTGCTTGAAATTTTAAATATGGTATTAGGGTTGTTATTCATATGTAGCCTGGACACATGGAGGAGTTTTGTGCTATAATTGTACGAAAAGTACTCAATGGTACTATATATATTATATATAGTACTGGGTAAAAAGGATTGAAATACAATTCTGAAATTTAATATTTTGATTATTGGTCCTGATATATGTGTTTGAGATTAGCCGGCGATTTGGAAATGGGCCCTATATTTGAACAAATAGTACTAAATGGTACCAAAATTTGGTACTGGGTCAGAGGATAGAGCTGAAACCGTGAAATTTTATATTGCAATAACAGTCGGTGTCCAAAATTGAGATAAGTAACGGTTTTGCAAATGAGTACTAAAATTATACGAAAAGTACTAAAAAGTACTAAATTGGGTATTAGGAAAACGGGATAGAGCTGAAATCCCGAAATTTGATACAATATTTTGGAAATGTGTACTATGATTTTACGAAAAGTACTAAGTGGTACTTAATGTGGTATGGAGCGAATGTAAAGAGTTGGAATCCCGAAATTTGATATTAAGGTCTCCCTTGGTATCAGCAATTGAGATATGGTGGTGGTTATGGAAATATGTACAATAATTGTACGAAAAGCACTAATATGTATTACCTTTTAAGACTTTTCGACTACATAAATTGTGAGTTTTTTTAAAAAGTATTTTTAAGGCCTTCCCGACTTGATCAGAACAAAATTCTATATTTATTTAGCCATGTCTGTCTGTAAGAGACAGACATGTGTGTTAGGTCCGTAGAAATTTTAGTACTGAAAGTGGGAAAGATATGTTCACCATTGGTTCCGCCCTATTTTAGGTGTTTTTGAGTAATTGTCATATTTTGTTAACCGAATTTTCTGTGCATTGGCGTTTTGAGTTATTATTTTCTCTGGGTATGTCCAATATCTTTTTAAGACTATCCGACTACATAAATTTCTAAATTTGATACTCCTTCGGCCGGACTTGAGATTTTCTCTGGCTACTTCCAATATTGGCTAACAAAACCACACTTTTTCTAAATTAAATAGTCCTTCTAAGGCTTGAGATTTTCTCCTTTGGATATGTCCAACACCGGCTACGCGAACTAAATTTTTTGTAAATTTTAATTTTTTATGTAGCCAACTTTTGGCCGGGCTTGAAACTTTTTCCTATGGTCTGTCTCTAAAATAAAAAAAATCCGTCTCCAAAAATATCAATAATTCTGATGCAAAAGCAGAAAGGGTTTTAATAACTCCATCATTTGACCATTTGTTGGATAGGTTTTTTGATTTTATTAGCTCTCAAATAATACCTATATTGGCCATATCGGGTCTAACCCTGGCTGTGAGCTGCACATTCGGGTAAAATATCCGGGTTCGTCCCGCAAGTAAAAATATTTTCCCGGAATCTGAGTACAAATACCTAACTCTGGAAAAATATTAAAAAAATCCGAAAGTTTTACTAAAATAAATTTAAGCATCGATATTTCGGTAGTTTTAGCCACATTTTTCAACCAAGTTTTCCCAAAGTTGGTATTTTGAGTTCTCAATAGGTCGCAGCATCTCTGCCATATAGGTTCACCTTTGTGTATAGCCGCTATATAAGGGAACCTCCTTAATGGCAGTATTTTGAAGATTTTTAGCCAGATTTGAAAATTTTGTATTTGAAATTCGTAACAGTTACAGGGTCCAGGTTTTCATATAGTCCTCAGTATCTTCTGATTTTTTGGATGATTTTAGAAACTTTTTTCCACGGATGCTATCGCAGGTTCCTAATAACAGATATATTTTAATAATTAAATTTAAGCGAATTTTTATACCCTACACCACAAGGTGGTCAGGGTATTAAGGCTTTGTGCATATGTCTGTAACAGGCAAAAGGAAACGAGATAGACCCATAGTTCCTTTTGATGATCTGCATAGAATCACTTTCTGAGTTGATTTATGCATGTCCATCCGTCCGTCCGTCAGTTTGTCCGTCTGTCCGTCTGTCCATATATTTTTGTAAACAAAGTACAGTTCGCATTTATTGCCCTATCCAGATGAAATTTTGCACAGATCATTTGTTTGGCTCGAAGACGAACCCTATTGAAATTGGAGATAAGCGGTCAAAATTTAGATATAGCTCCCATATATATCTTCGTCCGATTTGCTTTTTATTGTGTACCAAACGTGAAATATCAGCCCGAATAGTATGGAATTTTGCACATACAACCAAATTAGGCCTGAAAATAAGTATGGTTCAGATATAAATAGCTATAGCTACAATATATATTGTTCATCCGATTTGTTATTTTTGTACTCCGTAGCCGTAACATACACTCTGTAACAACGATATTTGGGGAAATATATCAAATACAGCTCAGAAATACCTTTGCTAAATTTTATCGAGATCGGTTCGGACTTACTTTTCAAACGTCTAATATTTGCCCAAATGGGATGAAATTTGGCACATACGACCGAATTGAGTCTAGAAGCTAGTATGTCAAATTTGATTGAAATCGGTTCAGATATAGCTATAGCTCCCATATATATTGTTCATCCGATTTGTTCAGATCCACTCCGTAACAACGATATTCAGGGATATATATCAAATACAGCTCAGAAATATCTTTGCCAAATTTTATCAAGATCGGTTCAGATTTGGATATAGCTCCCATGTATATCAAATGGGCAATACAATTCCGAATTTAAGAGATACAAATCAATGAATAAATCCCTAACCTTGCATAATGTCTCCCTTTGCCTACTGTAGGGGGCCACCTATCTTAAATCGGAACTATTTTTAAGAGCAAAATTTTATTTCTGCCCACCATTGGAGAAAACAACAACAACACCGAAGACCATTAAAACGATGTAGAGAAACTGAACACGAGAAAGCAGAAATAACAACAACAACAAAACATCAATAATAATAATAATAAATGTAGGAAAAACAACAACGATAGTCACAACAGCAACAACAATGTCAAACCTGATGATGGGACAGAGAACAAAAAAAAAAAAAAACGATTCAACGATTCATTTTCCATAGATTTCTGCTTTTCTTAGAACAGAAACGATAAATCCAATTAGAAATGTGCGCACAAAGGGAAACTATTCACCTGTCGTTCATTCCGTTTCACAGAGTCCCCCAACGGCAGAACTCTGGCCACGTAGTACATGGTTCAGCCAAAGGTCTGAGGTTTGGGTTTACCACCCTCCTTTGCCTTTGCCCTGCAACCTTAGTCGACGTTCAGTCCGAAGGATGGATGGCTGGATGGCTGGATGACTGAATGATTTCGAGTGAATGAACAATGACGGTTGGGGTGGGGTGGGGTGTTGTGAGAGGGGGATGTTTTGTTGAAGGTTCTTTTGTGAGAGCAGAATATATATTGCTATGTGGGTATGTGCCGTTGTGTATTTACAACTTGCCCAGAGCAGATGACAGGTGAGACGAATCCAACTGTACATACACAGATGTATATAATCATCTCTATGTACAAACGTCGGGGTCTATATGCGATGGGATTTTGTATGACTGCCCGCCCGCCCTTGCGGCAGAGGGTAAAATGTTAAATCTGACAATACCAGGGCATGTGAAATTGGGGGTAGTAAAATGAGTGTGTTTTTTTTTTGCTGTTCTAGAAGAAAACGAAGAAGAACTAGAAAGGACAGCAAATAAATGAACAAAAAAAAAAAAGCAGTAAAGCAGATGACGCATCAGAATAATTGTTGAGATTTCACAGACTAGCCACCCTCTTGTGCTTTACATGTGCAATACACCCCTCACATAGCCACCGCAGCAAAGGGGTATAATTTTGTCATCGGAGATAAAAGTATTGGCAAAATGGTGAACATGTGAAATATTTTTGTGATTTGTTACACAGCTCTTGGTCTCTAGAAATAGGGCGTGTCCTTGAATGCTAATTGGATGTTATTTGCAATACGTTCCCGGGAAAATTAGATGAATCATCAGTGGTGTTTAATTTTTGGAGGAAACTGTTTTGATAATGCGTGGAAATTAAGTTTGCCCTTTTTAATTCTTAAGAAGTTGAAAAATGGGGCGCAAAAATATCCCGATATTATCCGTGAAATGATAAAGATTTTATATTTGCCGATGAATTTTGGCCACATTTGTAAAAAGTGATAAAATCGACTAGGCCGAACTTTTGACATGCATGAAGCAAAATAAGCCCTCTGAAAATAGTAGCAGCGAGGTTGAACGATGGAAAAACAATAAGTCTGAACCAAACCAAAAACAACTAGTAAGGAAAGGTCAAATGTATGGCTTGGCCGACTATATGATACCCTACATCACTATGCGTATTTAATAGAGCTCCCGTAACAAAAAAGTTTATATTGGGAATTTATGTTAAGTAGATCATACCAAGGATGATCCTCATTTGAATGCGTATCATGGCTTTAGAGAAGTCACAATTCAGGACTAATATCCAACTCTGAATCAATTTTCAACAAATTTGACGGGACTTTTGTACCTCTGGTACCAAAAAATATTGCTGTATGGTGCAGGATATGACTTCAATAAGAATTATATATAAACAAATTATAGGAGCTATTGATATACCGGACCGATTTTTACCAAATGGAAAATTTCGGTTGAATATGAAAAAATCTATGCAATTTGGGCGGATATTAAATCGGATGAAGATGTACGGGGTGAGATAAAGTCAAACGCCATAATTATACCCTACACCACAAGGTGGTCAGGGTATTATGTCTTTGTTCATTTGTTTGTAACAGGCAAAGCAAACGAGATAGACCCATAGTTCCTTTTGATGATCTGCATAGAATCACATTCTGAGTCGATTTATGCATGTCCGTCCGTCCGTCCGTCTGTCCATGTATTTTTGCAAACAAAGTACAGTTCGCATTTATTGCCATATCCAGATGAAATTTTGCACATATCATTTGTTTGGCCCAAGGACGAACCCTATTGGAGTTGGAGATAATCGATCAAAATTTAGATATAGCTCCCATATATATCTTCGTCCGATTTGGCCTTTTTTGTGCACCAAACGTCTAATTTTTGCCCAAATAGTATGAAATTCTGCACATACAACCAAATTAAGCTTGATCGAAATCGGTTCAGATATAGCTATAGCTCCCATATATATTGTTCATCCGATTTGTTATTTTTGTCCTCCGCAGCCGTAATATGCACTCTGTAACAACAATTTTTGTGGAAATATATCAAATGAAGCTCAGAAATACCTTTGCTAAATTATATCGAGATCGGTTCAGATTTGAATATAGCTCCCATATATAACTTAGTCCGATTTACCCTTTTTTGTGCACCAAACGTCTAATATTTGTCCAAATGGGATGGAATTTTGCACTAATCGTAGCGTGTATAAATTTTTTTAATTGTTACGTGGAGCTCTACTAAATTAGCAAAGTGGTGTAGGGTATCATAAAGTCGACCCCGCCCGACTTTAAGACTTTCTTTACTGGTTTTTTCATCAAAATAACATCAAATATTAGAATAAGTTTAGATTTGTTCGAATTGTTCACCTTTGGGACGAATTATGGCCTTCAAACGGCCAATGAAACCGTCACCCGCTGCCCGAATTTTGCTCTGCGGTATTTTGGCCCTTTCCCGGCGAAGCGGATGCTTGAGGTGATCGACACTTTGGTATTTTTTAGTGCCAGCCTTGCGTTCCAAAATACTCCAGACACAATAGTCCAACGGATTGGTATCCGGAGATTTTGGTGGCTATTGTGCGCTGGAAATGAAACGAGGAACCTCATTTTGTAAGCATTCTTGGATGACGCGTGCTGAGTACGATGGTGCTGAGTCCTGTTGGAATGTCCAAGGTCTGCGGCCAAAATGTTGGCGTGTCCAAGGCTTTTATACACCCTCCAAAATATTTTCGCTATAATTTTCGGTATTTATTCTGATGCCACGGTCGATTAATACAAGCGGAGAGCGACCATCGGCTGTTATGGCAGCCCACACCATCACCATGGCCGAAGCTTGAGTTCTGGTTGCCAACCGAAGGTGCACATTTTCAGCTGACCTCTTTGGCAGGTAAACACGATCATTTTGTCTGTTTGTTTACAAACTGCTGGACAACGAATGTTTTCCCATCGGAGAAAACCAAATATGGCAGTTCAACATTTTCGGCCACGCGAAGCAACACTTTAGCTCTCTTGAGTTTATTTTCTTTCTGTTGCGAAGTAACTTATACCATTTTTTGGAATTTCAATGGCTTTACCCCGAGCTCATTTTTCAATATTTGCCGAATGGAATATTGCGATATGTTCAGCTCACGAGCCATTTTTCGGCCACTGCTACGTGGGTTTCGATCAAGTCGCCCCTTTGCTTTTCGAACCATTTCTGCTCATGTTGCTGTTTTTTCCGTCTACTTCCTTGACGTCGGGCTACGCCACCAGTATCACGGTAATGAGCGATGGTACGAGACACAAAAGATTTATTAATATTTAAATGGTGGTGTGCTCTGACGATAGCCACTTGTGGTTTTCCAGCCAAATATATAGAAATCACACTATCACGCTTGAATTCCATCACGAATAATTTTTTTTTCTGGAAAATTCTCACCAAAATGCTTTTATACGCTTGTAAACAATATAATGAGCTGTCACTGGAGTAATTTTAACATCTGTCGAACGAGTGGCTTAGATATGACAGCAATCTGAAGTTGGTATCAGTTTTTTCGTCAAACCCTGTATCTGCCAACCCTCACCCTCAAAGGGTCACAATTTGCAATGCTTATATTTGCCATTGTTGTTCTTCACTTGTTATATGTTTCACGTTGAAAAGAAATTTGACAGGTGGGATCCCCCGAAATGGTTTCGAAATGAGTTTTTGCTTTAGTCTCTGTAATCACATAACCCGATACCGTCGGATTACGTTTTTTGGTGTTGTGTTGCTATATTATCTCTCGCAATAGGTAAAATTTCTTTTTCAAACAAAACTTTAGTATTTGAAGAATTTTGAAGTTTTGGGATTAATTTTCAAATTTTAGTAATTTAAATTCAAAATAAGGATTCAAAATTCTTCAGCAAAATATTTCCTTATGGTAGACTATCTTCTCTCCTTTCAGATATAGTTTATTCAATGCCTAGTCAAATGGAAATCCACCACAATGTTGAAAATATATTGCGTGAAAATTCAACTCATTTTCGAAAATAGCAGATAAGACAACTGCGTTTTCTTTCAATTCTCCAGTATTCTATACTAAAATAATGCGTAAATTATGTTAATCTGCCTTTAAGTCTAACTCCCCTTCGTGTCATTATGTAGGTATGTTTAGCTTGGTGTTGACTATAAACAAAGGGAGGGGGAGTGGCGTTTGAATTCTATCAACTTAACATTGTAAAGGTAAAATGGAGCAGAAGAAAAACTCGTAAAGTTGACTTGTCACGCGATTGCAGCATTCACAGCATGTGGCACGTTTTGGTTGGTGTGTGTTTGTTTGTTTCTAAGTTCAGTTCGAAGGTTGCAGTTTGTTTCGAGTTGGTATTAGAAAGAGGCGATTTATATTTCTCAAAAGTCGCACTGTTCACAGAATTCGATTTTACAGGCCAGAACCCTCATTATTAGACATCAGCGATTTCGATACGTACAGTCATAAGAGTAGACTTCATTTTCTGAAAGGTTACATCCATAATATGCACTGTGTCATAATCTCCTCTGACATAATAATTGTTATTATGGGGGTTATAACTGTTTTTTTTTTCGATCATACACCCGTAATGGATTGGAGATTATGTAAAAAAATAAAAAAAAATTCAGAAAATAGCGGATAATCCTCATTATGGTCAAGGTATTTTTAACCTAATTATGGCAAAGTAATTTTTTTCGCGGGGAAAATGCCCGGTTCGCCGTTTTAAAAGACTAATATGTAAAAAAATAATATCTTCGGAACTACAAGAGATGTCGACACCAATGGCATCATTTTGGAAAGGCAAGAGTGTAGACTATAATGTAATATGTAGATTTTCAAACCCCATAATGGAATGGGTTCATTTTCGACTTTTTAGGGGTTTTTCAAAAAGTTCCGCTAAGAAAATACCACTTATCTTTTTCGGTACCACTTCAAACAATTATATGACCACTTTTTGTATAGGCATTTCCATGAGCTTTAAAATAATACCCTGCAAATATTAGTTTTGTTGAACTAGATAAAATTCGGATTTTCTATCCGAAGTTTCGGCTCGAATAACAGGATTTTTCCCCACGAAAAAATTATTTTCCCGTAATCAGGTTAAAAATACCTACCTGTTATAAAAGTCCGAGCATAGCCACTAAACTCAACTTAAGAATTGTTTTATGTTCATTTACTGTGATCATACTCCCCATGGAGAAGTGGACATAATCCCCTCTTTATTATGAGGGTAATAACCAAAAATACAGGAGATAACTCCCATAACAGCAATGGGGATTATGTCCGGGTACCTCCATAATATAGGCAAAAACATTCCTATGTGCTAAGTTTTATTATTCAAAATTTCGACCTTTTGTGGGGGAGGTACCAAAATGAGTTGACCGATAAATTCCATCTCACACTAGACCTTGGGTTAATAAAACGTTTGCGATGTGTGAAATTTGAAGACAATCTTACATCACATTTCATAAGCGTTGTAATTATTTAAAATGTTGACCCTTTGTGGAGGAGTAGACTGATTTTGTCCATTTTCGCGCCTGACCTAGCACTGACGAAAATATTTGGATTTGCAAAGTTGAAGCAAAATCGGATTATCCTTTCTCTTTCTGTGCAGAAAATATATTGTTTGAAAATTTCGAACTTTTGTGGGGGAGGTACCAAAAGGACTAGACCGATATATTCCATCTTGGTACAAGAACTTGGGTTGATACAAATTATTGGGATGTGTGAGATATAAAGACAATATGACTCTTACATCACACTTTATAAAAGTTCTAATTATTCAAAATTTTGACCATTTGTGTGGGAGGTACTTTATGGAGTGGACCAATATTGTCCATTTTCCCACCTAACCTAGCACTGACTCAATTATTAGGATTTGTTGGAGCAAAATCGGATTATCTTTCCTCTTTCTGTGCAGACAATTTGAAAATTCCGACATTTGGTGGGGGAGGTACCAAAAGGAGTGGACCGATATTGCCCATCTCCGAATTCGATCTAAGTTTGACAAAAATATTACGATGTATCCAGTTTGGATCAAATCGGATCCTCCCTTCGAGTGTTATCGTGCGCACCAGCCAGCAAGACAGACGGGCTGACGGAGGGGCGGACATCTCTAGATCGACTCCAAATGTCCTGATACGGATTTGATCAAAAGAGACCTAGGGTCTAAAACCATTATTTCGACTAGCCACGTTTTTACCGTATCGAATGATATATACCCTCTCTAGCCATGTGGCTGAGGGTATAAACAATTAGGGAATATTTTCGGTTTGTTTGGGAACATTGAGCCGGATACATTTTGATATACAATAGAAATATAGATTTCGTTTTGTTGGTGACTTATAGTAAAATTCGATGAAGAATATTTTCGTCATTGACGTCATCCTTCTAAAATAATGCGGTGCAGGAGATTTTTGCACAAACTCACACCATAAACCCTAGAATGTCTCCTTAGTAGATATCAATTCCTTACAATTGGGTAATATTTAGACTCCTAATGTCTTCTAGGACCTATAGTCGAATTTTATGACGAATATTTTTTTTTTAATTTAAAGAGAATTCTTAACCATATTTTTTATGTGCCAGAATTTCGAAGAGACTATATACCTAAAATGCACTGATTCCTAGGAATATCAAGCTAAAAAAATTGAAAAAGTGCGGAAGAGGGGGGAATTTGGCTCCTCTGTTTGGGTTACGTTGCGATATCAACCTTAAAAAAGCCGATACCCCTGTCTTTTTTAGCTCTGCTTTCATAATCTGCTGGATATTCCCCATAATTATATTTTGAGTTGCACAGTGTTATACAAATACATGACTCTATGTGGGGCAGTTCCAGAAGGACTGAAAAGATTATTTCATCAGACCATAGGCTGATTCAAATATAAAAATCTGCAAAAATTGAACGCAATCGAATACACTCTTTCCGTTCTACATATATAGTAAATTAATTTCTTCAAAAATTATACATATTTTGTTGGGGATGTTGGTACCTTCCGGATCCAAGACAATATAAAAATCCTTCGGAAAATCCGAATGATTTACATATCCCTTTGAACCTCTGAATTTCTAACCGTGTATTTTTCACATTTATGTTTTCACGTAAAAACCATGCGTGTGTTCACTGCATATGTTTTTTAGAGCATATAAATACATACCCATGTACATATACACGTATCTGTATATACATTCAGTTGGAAGTTTAATCTCATTTACCAGGACGAACATACGAAAACGGAGAATGAATGAAACAGCGTCCCTATTCAGCTATCACATCGTTTCCTCTTCGTGCTCTGGCAAATGACAATAAAAACCAAAGTTATACAGGACATTTTTTCAGCAAGGGGCAGGGTGATGGTGGAGGAGGAGGAGGGTAACAAACGAAGTAAATGCCGTAAAAACCTCACTCACAGGGGATTGCAAGGCACGGAAACGTAAACCACCCTCATGGTTAATGGCGCGTACCATACCCACACAGACGTATATATGTGACTGTCTGTGTGTTGGTTGGTGACATCAATTCGAGATTTGCAGATAGAGAAAAATCTGTTCGTTTTTGCTTTTGGAGCGGAACAACCAACAACTGCAACAAACATCCACCATCATCAGGGTGTGGCCATTTTTACGAAATAATGAGAGCATACAAATGAAGAAGAGAAGAGTCGTGGGCGGTGGATAGATGGGTAGATGGAACAAAATGCCACATCACTGGTTTAAATCAACAAATCACATTGTCCATAGAAACCCCTGAAGAAGGGAAGAGAAACGCATTGTGTTCTGACTTGTTGTCCCCAATTGATAAGACCGCAGAAAAGGGGTGGCACACACACACACCTGGGAGGGGTATCAAGTGGGGTGGTGGGGGCCCAAAGGATGTTGTCTGTAATAAATTTCCCAAGTACATACATTTGTGACTATCACCCTCATCTTTCATTGCCCCCTCCACCCTCACTGTCCCTCTCCCTCCCTCCCAATGCACCACTCCATTATTCAACGGCATCAAAGCGAAATGTGTTTCCTCTTCTGGTTGTTTTTCGTAAGTTTTCTCCGTTTTTTTTCTGCTTTTGGTGTAACCAAAACGGAAAAATCTATTAAATCAACGTTGCCGATGGCAACCAATTGAGGGTAAAACTAAAATATCACAGAGCGAGAGGAGGAAAGAACAAAAAAAAAAAACAGGTCGGCGGGGAGATTTAGAACGCCTGAATCAGAATTACCAAAGTTTTGTTGTTCCGTTTCTTTTTTCCTTTTTTTTGTATGTGAGCATATCCACATCAGTGGCAACAACAACTACTACAAAGCAAATAAAAATAACAGCTACAACAAAATAGTAGTAACATCAATAGCGTAGTTTGCGTCGTCATTGCTGTTGTTGTTGTTGGTTCAAAGCACATCCTGTGTGTAAATACACTCGAGTGCAAAATTGTTAAATAATTCTTTTGAGGATAATATGTCTATTTAAATTTTAATCGGAGTCTAATTGGTGGGTTCAGAGACGCATCGGCTCAAATAATTGGAAGAAGCAAGTAACAAGCACAACTGCATAGCAACTCCAGACCCAGTGTTGTAACGTGGTTTTCTAAGGTCAGATCAGCTATGTCCAGGGTCTCCATAAGGTCAAGTCCATATGAAATAAGAAGAGTAGATTTCTCTCTTTCCTGGGGGTGTAAATTAAAAGCTTTATTGATTCCAATACGAAATTGAAATCTACTAGTGTTCGAATGCTATGCTATGCTATGACTTTCGGGAGTTTTACGTTTACGATGTCTGGTAGGCAATCGCGGAATATAGGGTTTATGTTCAGAGACTGTATGATCGGAAAGAGGCTGGACAATCGGAAACTATGATGTAGCGATTTCGAGATGTTCGCGATTGGTACTCGGGTGGTTGATGTGAAGTTACCGAAGTTACGTCGGATACTGACAAATGCCAAATCAGGATCAGAAATTACGATGTTGGTGTTCGAATTGATGTCGGCGTTGGGGATGTTGATTGGTTGAAGGTAATCGGGAACTTTTATTAATGACAGTCGCAGCTGACGATACGTATATGATCCGGGTTTACGATGTTGGTAACCGGAATTTTGATTATTTAAAGGTAATTGAGAACTTTGATTTATTATTGTTGGTTGTCGACGGGTTGAATGTGATCAGGAATTACGATATAGGTGTTGATGGAATGTTGATGTCCCGTCTTTTTTAGACGGATCGTTGTATAATCAGGTACAGCGGTGCTCTGTAGAGATATTCGGGAGGAGATGACCAGGTCTTCTCAGATGGATTGAAACTGGTTAAAGTTCGGCAGCTCATTGCGGGTTGTTCGAAAGCAGATATTTGGATTAGATGTTTGGTTCGTCTGCGTTATTTTTGGTATGACTATCTCCAATTAACTACAAATGTTTGAGCTATAATACGGTACAACGATCTGAAGCTCCTGTGGAACAGCGAAATAAAGCTCCTGTCGAAAAGCAAACCGAAGCGTCTGTGTAAATGAATTACAAGCCACTTAACTTAATTAAATCCAGTTAAAAAAGTATTCCCAAATAACTATTCTGTAAGTCGGAGAACAGCAAGCCCTCTTTGGACAAGGCAGTCCCATTGTAACCCAAACCATATCTATATGTGACTGGCATTGCCAAACGGCATATCGCCGAAGGTGAATTGTCCATCAAGCGACCAACGAGTACTAGGGTGGTTGGCTGACGTTGATCTCATTGTTGTCGTCGCAGGTTTTTGTGGTCTTGCTGTTACCGTTGTTGTTACTATTTATACAGGGGCCGCGATTGTATGTTCTGACTAATGAAAACCTTACAAACGGTCATAATTTTTTAAACAATGGAGTTAATAAATCTTTTTGGTAGTGTAAGAATCAGCAGAGATTTGTGGCTAAGAAGTCGGAAATTTGATTGAATTTTGATTCGATATAAAAATGATGCACTTTGATGACCAAAGATATTACCCGACCATTTCATATATGTTCGAGTTAAGATGTATGGCTTAATTATAGATTTGTATTGAACTCGGAGGGAGCTATAATTTTGAAATGTTGTATTGAAAATTCATAATTAAACAAGAGAAAAGTATTCGCCGAGAAAAGTACTAGTAGTTTGATCTTGTCACATTGTAATTTTTATACCCTCAGCCATATGGCTAGAGAGGGTATATATCATTTGATATGCTAAAACGTGCCTCATCGAAGTAACGGTTTTAGACCATAGATCTCTTCGGACCAAATCTGTTGCAGACCATTTCGAGGCGATCTAGCCATGTCCGTTCGCCTGTCTGTTTGGCTGGTGCGCGCGATAACTCTCGAAGGAAGTATCCGTTCTGGTACATCGGAATAGTATTATCAAACTTAGATCGAGTTCCAAGATGAGCTATATCAGTCCATTCCTTTTGGTAGCTAACCCACAAAAAGTCGAAGTTTCAAAAAAAAAAAAAAAGCCATCATCCACACCAAATATGCCTGATGAGCCGCTTAACCAACGGCGGAACGCGTCGCATAGTGGTGAGTGTGTGATAGTGCCTATCTGGCTTTCCTTTTCACTGCAAATTTCAGATCATTAAGCTCGCCTCGAAAGAGAAATCAAACACATAAAAAAAAAAAAAAATAAAATAAAATAAAATGTTATACTGCACAGAAAGGAAAGGATAACTCGATTTTGCTGCAAATTCCTAATATTTTCTTCAGTGCTATTTCAGGTCCGAAAATGAACATTATTGGTTCACTCCATCATGTACCTCCCCCACAAAGGGTCAACATAAGAGTCCGAATGTCTACAAATGACGTAGATTACAATATTTTTATTAACCCAAGGTCCGAATTTCCATGGAGCTCATAAACTTAACATCCGATTCATTCAAACTTGGTACGTCTCAATATTTCTATCAACATAAGATCTGTTATAAAGATGGTAGAAATCGGACTTGTAACTCCCCCACATAGGGTTCAAGATTTTGAAAAACAGAACGCCCAAAGAAAACGAACTGAGCATGAAATCTGAGATTTGGTTTTAGTTTCGGTATAATTTGGTATAAGGTGAAGGGATAGAGATAAAATCCCGAAATTTGAAATTCAGGTATCTATTGTGTATGGGATTAAGATATGGGTGTTTGATTTTGGAAATATGTTCTATAATTGTGCGAAAAGTACTGAATGGTACTATATTTAGTATTGGGTGAAGTGATGAGATAAAACTCCAAAATTTGATACTTAGATTACTGATGGAAAGCCTTACTATAGTTGTTCGAAAAGTACTAAATTGAACTGAATTTGGTATTGAGTCACGATATGGAGCTGAAACCATGAAATTTAATATTACGATTACTGTTGGTATCTAGGATTGAGTTGACATCCCGAAATTTGATGTAGACTTAATTGTTGGTTGCTGTGGCTGAGGTATGGAGGTGATTCTGAAAGTTTGCACTATAATTGTACGATTTTTTTAAGATATGCATACAAAATGGTACTATATTTGCTATTGGGTAAATTCTGAAATTCGATATCGAGGTCATACTGTTGGTTTCTGTGGTTTACATATGGGGACGTTGAAATAGTTTTGGACCTAAAAATTCCAATGTGCAATGTTTTAACAAATATACTTGGGAAGCTTCAAAATGAAAGAGTTTGTAGCTCTTTTGTTGTAAAAAGTAAATATTTTCATATTATTTTTTTTCGTAAAAGAAACCCCTGAATAATATATAAATTTGAATAATATATAAAAAAAAAGCCTTAAAATTTGCTACAATGTATGAAGTTTGGATTACATTTTTTTTAAACAAGTAAAAAAGTATCGGTCGGTTTTACCGACAGATGTATATCCTCAGCCAATGCTCGATTATTTAAAAATATTTTGACTTCTGCTATGATTATTCAAATGTTAAACCCCTTATGGCCATTTCGTATTAGACCTAAATAAATGTGATATAAATATTGCAACGTGCTAAGTTTGGACTGTGTTGTGTTAATGGAAATTTTGGGATTTTCCAAGTCTTGAATAGAATCGGATGTCAATTTCGCTTTTTATGAGCTTCATGGATATTCAAAATTTTGAGCCTTTGTGGGGGAGGTACAAAAAGGAGTGGACCGATATATCCCATCTTCACAATGGATCTTTTGTTAGTAGAAATAATGGGATGTGTTTTGATTTTATAAACGTTTTGGTTATTCAAAACTTTGTCCCTTTGTGGGGGAGGTAGCAAGAGGAATGGTCCGATCTCCACCGTTTTTTAACAGATCCTGTGTTGATAGAAAATTTCAGATGTGCCAAGTCTAAATGCAATCCGAGGTTAATTTCGCGTTTTTTGAGCTTAATGGATATTCAAAATTTTGACCTTTTGAGGGGGAGGTACCAGAAGGAGTGGACTGGTGTTGGCTCTTTTTTTGCACCAGACCTAGCAATGATGCAAATATTAGGATTTACAAAGTTGGAGCATAATCGGATTATTCTTTCTCTTTCTGTGCAAAAAAAAATATATTTTTTGAAAATTTCGATTTTTTGTAGGGGAGGTACCAGAAGGAGTGGACCGATATATTCCATCTTAACATCAGACCTTGGGTTAATATAAATATTGGGATGTGTAAAATTTTAAGACAATCGGACTCTTACATCACATTTTATGAGAGTTGTAATTATTCAAAATTTTTACCATTTGTGGGGGAGGTACTTGATGGTGTGGACCGATATTGTCCATATTCGCACCTGACCTAACACTGACGCAAATATTACGATTTGCAAAGTTGGAGCAAAATCGGACTATAGTTTCTCTTTCTGTGCAATAAATATATTTTTTGAAAATTTCGAACTTTTGTGAGGGAGGTACCAGAAGGAGTGGGTCGATTTTGACCATCTCCGAACTCGATCTAAGTTTGATAAAAATATTACGATGTACCAAGTTTGGAGGAAATCGGATACTCTCTTCGAGAGTTATCGTGCGCACCAGCCAGACAGACGGACGGACGGACGGACGGACGGACATCGCTAGATCGACTCCAAATGTTCTGAAACGGATTTGGTCCAAAGAGACCTAGGGTCTAAAACCCTTATTTTTTACCCTCATCGAAATAATAATTTTCGACCTAACAAAGTGTATACGTATATATGGTCTGAGTACTTTACCCCCTGGAAGAGTATTGCTATATATGCAATATTCACGATATCGTATAGACCCCACCATATTCGGTTTTTTATGACTTAAGGAACATTACTCACTGGAGTTGTTTAAAATTTCGTATTTAGAGATCGTAATGGGAACTACAGTCTATGACAGAAAATTGGTTGTACAGATCCAGGTCATCGTATAGACCACATTGTTTGAAGTTTCGCATTTGAAGTTCCTAATAGGTACTACAGTCTGTGACAGAAATTGGTTTATGCAGGCACAGGTCTTTGTACAGCCCCGATATAACAGTACCTCCTATATGTGGTACTTTAGCGGTATTTTAGCTACATTCTTCAACGGATTTTCTTCAAGTTTCGTATTAGAATATTGTAATGGCCTATGACAAAAGTTGCATATGCAGGTCCAAGAATTCGTATAGACCACAATATAATTAAAGTAATTTTTAACAGATTTTATGTTTTTTTTTGAAAATTTCTAAATTCGTTCCAAATGATGGGGCATTCAAAGTTTGTCCCGGCCGAACATACTGTTTTTTGTTATTAAATTGATATGGATATAATATTTAATGTTGTTATGGATGTATTGTCGTGTGTCACGTGTAACTTAATCTTAAGTCCCACACAACCGTAATATGCCGATAACAATGATATTCGGTACAAAACATCACTACTAGCTCAAAAATATCTTTGCCAAACTTTGTCAAGATCGTTTCAGAGGATGGATACAACTTCGACCGAATTTGGACTGGAAGCATTGAATTTTACTCACGGCTGTGGAGCATTTTTGGTCTTTATAAAAAAGTGTTGTCCTTGTTTCTTGTTTTTATTGCCCGCCAGCGAACACATTTAGATGTACGCTCGTGGTCGTGGTCGTCGTCGTTATCGTCCTCGTAAACTTCAATGTGTAACTGTATCTAGAGAAAGATATGTACAAGACTTCCTTCGCACACAAACACGCGTTCACCTGAATTTATGTATCCCAACCAACACACGAACCTACACACCTGTGTGTTGTGATCTGTTTGGTGGCAGGGTGTGTTCGTTTGTGTGTCGCCTCCATTCGGTAGATACAATATCCAAACATATGTCCTTACGTATTTGAGACGTAAAAGGATATTCGCATTACGTATGCACATCGAGAGGGAGCAGACGAGTAACAGAATAGTTCGCAACTGAATTTTTAAGAATCTACTTATAAAAACCTCCCCCCATCAGGGCAGCAACAGCAGCAGCAAATATGTGAACAAATGAGCGAATGAAAAACTTTTTTTCTTTAGTTTTTCGTCCTTTTTTTGTCTCTCTGTTCTGCATTTCGAAATTGAAGCGGATATGCACTAACATGGAAAATAAATCTCCCTTCGCCGCAACCGCCACCTCCACCGCACGTTTTGACCAAACTTTTGTTGCAAATGCAACCTGAAACTGTTGGTGGACTGAATGACTGGCTGGCTGGCCGCTTGATTTCCTTCAGTTTCCTAGACTTTTTGTGTGCTTCTTGTTTTAGTTTTTGTTTTTTTCGAAAGAAAAAAGTTCTCTGCATTTGCTGCACTGCACCAAAAAATGCATTCCTTACACGCCACGCCATTGATATCCTTCTTCATTTTTTTTGTTTTGTTGTTGTTGTTCTTCATTTGATTGTTTCTGCTGTTTGTCTCTGACAGAGTTTCATTCTTGTTCTCGTTCGTTCTCGTCGTATTTCTCATTTGGTATTCACATTTTAGAGGTTTTGCTCGAGTGTGTGTGTGTAAATGCTAGCCGAAGTTTTCCGTAAAAACAACATCACAATTTACAGCAGCAGTAAACAAAAAAGTTGCCACAACAAATCGTGCAATGTATCTGTGACACATGGCACATGGGGTTGCACTGACATGGATGCAGTTGGAATTCGTTGGGGTAAGGTAGTCAAGATGCCAGGTGGAATTTTACGTTTATCCATACCATATTTTCTCAAAACTTCACTCATCATGCTAAATTTTTATACAGGGTGAAATAAAGAAACTGCAACAAAGTCAAACGCCATAATTTTTAAATTTTTATACCACCATAGTATGGAGGGTATATTAAGTTTGTCATTCCGTTTGTAACACCTCGAACTACAAATTTTAGACCAAAGTATATATATTCTAGATCAGCACAAAATTATATGTCGATTTAGCGATGTCCGTCCGTATGTCCATCTGTGGAAATCATTCTAGCTTCCGAACGAAATGAAGTGAATTGAATAAATTTTTTATTTAAATGTATGTTATGTTAATAGAATTTTTAACGGATTTTATTGTTTTTGAAAATTGCCAAATTCGTTCCAAATGGTGGAGGGTATTCAAAGCTCGGCCCGGCCGAACTTAAAGCGTTTTTACTTGTTTTTTTTTTAAGTTTTTTGAATGAAAGCAAAATATGTCGGAAATAGCATCAAATTTTAGAATAAGTTTAGATTTGTTCGAATTGGTCACCTTTGGCACGAATTATGGCCTTCAGACGGCCAATGAAACCGTCACACGCTGCCCGAATGTTGTTCTGCGGTATTTTGGCCCATTCCCGGCGAAACGTTTGCTTGAGGTGATCAACACTTTGGTATTTTTTAGTGCTAACATTGCTTTCCAAAATACTCCAGATACAATAGTCCAACGGATTGGTATTCGGAGATTTTGGTGGCCATTGTTCGCTGGAAATGAAGCGAGGAACCTCATTTTGTAAATATTCTTGGGTGACGCGTGCTGAGTCCTTTGGGAATGTCCAAGGTCTGCGGGTAAAGTGTTTGCGTACCCAAGGCTTTGATACACCCTTCAGAATATTTTCGCGATAATATTCGGCATTTATTCGGATGCCACGGTTGATTAATACGAGCAGAGAGCGAACATCGGCTGTTATGGCGGCCTACCCATCACCATGGCAGGCGCTTGAGTTCTGGTGGCCAACCGAAGGTACACATTTTCAGCTGACCCCTCTGGCAAGTCAACACGATCATTTTGTTTGTTTAGAAACTGCTCGACAACGAATGTTTTCTCATCGGAGATCACCAAATTCGGTAGTTCACCAATTTCGGCCAAGCGAAGCAGCTCTTTAGCTCTTTTGAAACTATTTTCTTTCCGTTGCGGTGTAAGTTCTTGCACTTTTTGGAAGTACCCCAAGCTCATTTTTCAATATTTTCCGAATGGAATATTGCGATATGTTCAGCTCACGAGTCATTTTTCGGCCACTGCGACGCGGGTTTCTATCAAATCGCTTCTTTACCTTACGAACCATTTCTGCTGATGTTGCTGTTTTCTTCCGTCTACTTCCCATACGTCGGGCTACGCTACCAGTATCACGGCAATGAGCGATGGTACGAGACACAAAAGATTTATTCACATTTAAATGCTGGAGTGCCTTTACGATAACCACTTGTGGTTTTCCAGCCAAATATAAAGAAATCGGACTGTCACGCTTGAATTCCATAACGAGTAACTTTTTCGGGAAAATTCTCACCAAAAGGCTTTTGTACGCTTGTAAACAATATACTGAGCTGTCACTGGAATAATTTGAACAGCTGTCGGACGATTGGCTTAGAAATGACAGCAGTCTGAAGTTGGTTGCACTTTTTTCATCTCACCCTGTATAGGTTCACGATATCGTATATCCCGAGTATAAATGTACCTTCCTATATTCGGTATTTTGATGATTTTAGCTCCCTTTTTTAAAGAAATCATCTGAAAATCCACACAAGACGTTCTTTCTAAGTACTTTACCGCCTGGACGAGAAATATCTACGTTAGTCCACGATATCGTACAACCCCTTACAACGGTACCTCTCTATATTCGGCATTTTAATGATTTTAGCGACATTATTCACCGGAATTATTTCAAATTTCGTATTTGAAGTTCTTTATGGGTACTACAGTCTCTGACAGAAAGTTGTCTATGCAGGTCCAGGTCTTCGTATAGCCCCAATGTATGGACACCTCCCGGTATTGTTTGCAAGTCCACGACTTCGTAGAATTTTTAACGAATTTTAAGTTTTTGAAAATTTCCAAATTCGTTCCAAATGGTAAAGGGTATTCAAAGTTCGGCCCGGCCGAACTTACTGTGTTTTAGTACTCAAAATGGAGCCTGTGTTCAGTTTGACAATTTTTTTAATGAAAACTTCAAACATCAAAATTTCAAAATTTCAGACTTTCAAAGTTTTCTACATTTGTTCAGGTTGTTCCTTTTTCGGAGAGAATAAAAAAAAAAATTATCTTTCACGGCTAAAAATCTTCAAAATCATTCATTTTGAAGTTTACGGAAGATAATGTTAGTAAAACCAATCGACGGCACAATCGACTCACATCCAATTTTTCTGTTTAACGTCTCCATATGCAAATCATAGAGATCGTGAGTGATCTCAATATCAAATTTTAAAAGTTCAGCTCATTCTTTTCAGATCCAAAACCAGTACCATTCAGTATTTTACATACAATCATAGTACACATTTCTAAAACCACCACCATTTCTCAATTCCAGATTCCAACAGAGACCTCAATATTAAATTTGAGGATTCCAGCCTCATCCCTTCACCCAATACCAAATTAGTACTTTTAGTACCATTTAGTACTTTCCCTACAAATACAGAAAGCATTTCCAAAAACGCCTCCATATCCTAACCACAGAAACCAACAGTGACATCTACATCAAATTTCAGCATTTCAGCTATATCCCTTTACCTAATACCAAATTTGGTATTATTTAGTACTTTTCGTATAGTACATATTTTCGAAACCACCTCCATACACACGTGAACAGCAACCCTAATACACAGATTTCAAGTACTATCTATTCGCCCAATACCAAATTGTACCAAAATTAAGTGTCATTTAGTACTTTTTGTACAAATATAGGTCGCATTTCCAAACCACTGCCAAATATCAAACACAAATACCAGATAATCTAAATATCGAATTTCAGGATTTCAGCTCTATCCCTTCACCCAATACCAAATTTAATACCATTCAGTAGTGTTCGTACAATTATAGTACAAATTTCCAAAACCACCTCCATATGTCCAGGCTTCACATGTACATCAACCCCAATAGCTAATTTCAGATTTCAGGCATTATCTGTTTACGCTGATACATTGAACCACTGTTCAGCGATAGCAAAAAGAATTGTTGGAAACTTAACTTCAAAGATACACATACTTTTGAGAATTTATTGCTGCTGCAATTTTCTATTCGGAAAGAAACAGAAAAAAAGAAAACAAAAAACCCAGAGGAAACACCATCCATCCACTGGCGAATATTCAGAGCCATCAACAGTCAACCATCCAACCAAACAACCAACTTGTGAGCCAACAACCAGCAGTCGCATTTTTAGCCAACAATGATTGCAATGCATTTCATTTCAATTCTCCGCACACAGACACACCCAAATCAACATAAACACATCCTTTTATTCAGTTGCACACACACTCGCACACACACACACAGCCGTGCGATAAACTCTTAGAAAAATACCCTATGGATGGAACTTAGAAATGCCGCCAGCTTGGCCCCTGAGACGGGAGCGAAATAGAAAAAAAGACAGAAACGACAAAACTAAGAAAATTGTCGCAGAAAATGAAAATTTATGGCTTGAGTTGACATTTTTCTCTTCACTTCACTTCTCGGCACTTCTTTGCTCTTCATTTCAGTTCGCTTCATTTTCCATTCATTTCATGAATCCTTGCAGATAAAAATGGTTCCGTTCTATCGTTGAATTTTTGCCAAATCCTTGAAGTTGTCGCTTCTTTGTCTTTTATCGCAATGCTGATGTGATTTGGTGGCCGAAGTGTTGTTGTTGTTGTTGCTGTTCTTGTTCGTTTGACGTTTGTCATTTCTTGGCTACATTCAAATCATTTGGAAGACCGACAACGACAAACGTCTCGCATTGGTCTGAAATGCAGTTTTTGGTATTTAGTTTCGGATTTTCTCCCCATTGGCATTTGAAAATGTTTTAGGGGAGTTTTTTTATGCAAAAATATTTGCATTTCTTTTCGAAAACTACGTAGTTTCGTTTTGATGCACATTCCGGGTGTAAGTGTGTGTGAGTTCATGCATGCATGCCTAGATGTTTGTGTGTGTATGGTGCACCAATGAGAATTCAAATTGCCAATCAATATTCCAAAAAAAAAAAATTGCAGTGTCTTGTAATGACATAAAGTTGAATGATGAATTCCTAATGAATTTCGGGGGTGGCCGGCAGTATGGTGGGTGGAAAACTTCAAAAAGAAATGTCCAACCAGTTGGATAAATGCAAATGTTGGATGAATGCAAATAGAATTTTTCCTGAATGTCAGATACCGAAATACACCAGAAAATGTCAGATTTTAAAATGAAATTCTTAAAGGATTCAAAATCTTCATTATACCCTCTAGACCCTAGGTCTATTTGCACAAAATCAGTTTCAGGATATTTGGAGTAGATCTAGGGGTGTCCGTCCGTCTGTCTGGCTGGTGTGCAAGATAACTCTCGAAGGGAGTAAATATTTCTCATAACTTGCGAAAAACAAGTAAAAAAGCTGTAAGTTTGGCCGGGCCGAACTTTGAATACCTTCCACCATTTGGTACAAATTTGGAATTTTCAATAAAATAAATTCCGTTAAAAATTCTGTTAAAATCGTAAAAATACCGAAAGTAGCAGTGTATTACGTACGACGACGTGGACCTGCATAGGCAACTTTTGTCATAAGCTATTACAATATTCAAATGCGAAACTTAAAAAAAAATCTATTCATAATGTAGCTGAAATGTGAAACGCGGACTTGCACAGACAATGTTCTGCCATAGGCTGTAGTATCCATTACAAACGTCAACCGTTATATAGGGGCTATACGAAGACGTGGACGTACATGGCCGATTTTCTGTCTTAGGCTGTAGTATCTATTACGGACTCCAAATGCGAAATTTGAAATATTTCCAGTAATAATGTCGCTAAAATCATCAAAATGCCGCATATCGGGAGGAACTGTTATATGGGGGCTATATGAAGACGTGGACCTACATGGCCCATTTTCAATACCAAAAGTCCTGCAGACATAATACACATTTGAGTAAATTTTTATCAACTTACTTCATTTCGTTCGGAAGCTAAAGTGATTTCCACAGACGGACAGACGGATAGAAGGACGAACATCGCTAAATCGACATAGAATTTTATGCTGATCAAGAATATATATACTTTGTGGGGTCTAAAATGTATATTTCGAGGTGTTACAAACGGAATGACAAACTTAATATACCTCCCATACTATGGTGGAGGATATAAAAATCCATAGAAAGTGTGATCATGGTACCTCCCTTTTTCGATATTTTGAAGGTTTCTGCCAAAATTTCCAACCAAATTAGATTAAACGTGACATTTGGGCTTCTCAATAGGTTTGTTCTCTCCTATTCTTTTCATTATTCCACTTTTTATTATACCCTACAACACTATGTGTTGGGGGTATTATAAGTTTGATTGGGCCAAAAATTATGTAACACCACGAAATATTGATTTCCCACATAGGAAAGTATATATGGATCTTCCTATCTCGCCGAGCTGAGTCGATCTAGCTATGTATGTCCGTCCGTCCGTCTGTCCGTCTGTCCATGTTAATTTGTAATCACTCTACAGGTCGCAATTATGGCCCGATCTTCACGAAATTTAGAATGGAGGTGGGGCTAGGGTCCAAATAGAACCCTATTTCTTTTGGAGATGATCGCCAAATGTTTAGGGGTTGAAATGGACCAAATACTGAAAAAATGTCGGATTTTGCAGTAGCTATACAGGTCGCAATTATAGACCAATCAACGCGGAATTTCGCATGAGTTTAGGGCGGGGAAGAAGCCTACCAATTTGGGTGGTCATGGGATAATATTTAGCGGGTAAAATAGACCATATTTTTTGTATCGAAAAAAATCAAAATTTTTCATTAAACCGCGAATATTTTAAATCCCGGCGAAATCACAAAGCCATGACAAGGTTACTTCTGATCTTTACATTGATGTTAAGATCCAAAAAATCGAATACATAGCAAATATATGCGATATATATGTCTATCAAAGAAGATATGCTTGAAAGATCTATTTTATGTCGAGAACGGCTGAACTGATTTCGACAGTTCTCATTAATTCCGAATGGCCTCTTGGCAGGAGAGAAAAAACGTCTAAAAAATCGCATAAAAATATCTCTCTATAGATGAAAATATTGATTTTGTAAAATTTTCTCATATTTTTTCAATTTTGTCATATTTTTGGCATATTTTCATTTTGAATTAAACATTTGGTAATATTTCTACAGCTTACAAAAGTAAGTAGATAGGATATCAGGATAGCATATACAGATCGCATTTATGGCCCGATCCTTACGAAATTTTGTATGGGGATAAGATGAGGATCAGAATAGAAGCCTACTCTTTTTGGAGATGATCGCCATATATTTAGGGGTTGAAATGGACCAAAAAACTGCAAAATTGTCAGGAGGTCGTAATTATCGCCTGATCCTCACGCGCATTTGAATGGAGGTTACCGGACATTGCAAAAGCCAAATAGTTTTGGATGGCCATCCAAAAATATTCAATGTGCGAAATAGTTTGCCAACTTTTGTAGACAAAGTACGAAAATGTCAATTACAGTGACTTTTTGGAGAATTCACAAATACAGGAAAGACTATTGCGTTAACGCTGATTTCGTTGAAGAATATAGTCAAATGTCTGTATCTCATATAGATGCGTTTCAGTCAAAAACCAATAATAATTGCCACTTCTGAGAGATTATAGGTCTATGGGAAATATTGGTTCCAGATCTAGGAAGACCATTTACGTGCAACATCTACCAATAAATTGGAAATGAGCAAATTAGTTTAAGTTGTTATTATTCGAAAATTAGAGAACGAAACCTGATGGTTTTCTTTTATTATTTGTCACAATATCTTGTGGAATTCTTTCGAGTATCTCGTCTATATGAACTGTATCGTTTATTATAGTGTTGTAGGGTATTCAACGGTCGGCCCCGCTCGACTGTAGCCTTTGCTTACTTGTTTAAACATAGTGGTTGATTTTTTTTTAGCGAATCGCTGACTGAGCCAAAATTTTAACTTTTGTGAGGGAGGTAACAGAAGGAGTAGTCCGATATATATCATACTTAATCCAGATCTTGTTTTGATAGAAATATCAAGCTGTGCGAACATCGAGCACTATCATTTTATAAGACTTGTAATTATTCAAAATTTTGACCCCTTGTGTGGGATGTGCCAGAAAGAGTGGTCCGCTTTATAGTTTTTTATGCCAGAGCTTGTAATATCAAATTTTGCAGAAAGTCCAACGAATGTGCTGCTTAAGCATCTGTGGTGCAATGAGGACAACACCAACTAGGGCATTAAAGACAATTCTAATTGTGTACCCAATGGAAATTCAGATACGGTATGAAGCGGCCGTCGCGGCCTTAAGGCTCAGGGCGACGGACGAGTGGATAAACAAAGGCTACGCTACATACCATCAAACAATTTCACTGGTAATAACGGGAGAATCTATAGAAAATTTTGTATCGGACCGGATATCTGAAACTTTTGAAGCTGCCAGATTCCTACCACAAATGCCGACTGGAAACTGTTGTAATACAGACGGCTCAGTGCTAGGGGAGAGAGCGGGACTGGGACTTTTTATCGAGGAAATGACGAAATGTAGGAACATTTTTTCTGCCAAAGCCCAGCGTTTGGAACAATCAGATCCAATTCGACTCCATACCTGACCTTAATCAGACCATGGTAAATGATATAAGACAGTTAAGAAATTTCATAAAGGCAACTGAATTTCAAATATAACAGACCTAAACTGCCCGCCTTCTTCAATAACCCTTAGTCTAGAGCGCACAACAGGCCTATACTGGCTTAAGTGTATGCCCAACAAGGCATGCGGCGAATTGCTTCGCCCCTCTTTTCAACCTAACCTAAGTTTGAATCAAAGCGGATGGAGATATAGGAGGACACATACTCATAGATTGACTCCAAATGTCCTGAAACGGATTTGGTCCGATGAGACCTAGGGTCTAAAACCGTTATTTCGATGATGCACGTTTTGGCCGTATCAAATGATATATTCCCCTTTCTGGCCATATGGCTGAGGGTATATATATTCGAAAAGAGTATTGTAAGAAATCAAATTGTTAAATTATGTTATGGTAAAAACCGAAAAAAACCTTCAAACTTGTCAAATTATATTTCTATTCGGGGCTCTGTTACATCTTAATTGTACATTAAACTTTAGTAATAATAACAGCGAACAACAATATGGTGTTAATTCCCACAATATAATTCCAATACCCATTTCCATTAAAAATTCGTAAAGAATTTTCAAATCTTCTTCAATTCTAAGAGAATGAAATAGCTTTTATAATTTTCAGTTTTTTTTGCGCCAACTCTTATTCTGTCCGATGAGATAATGAGCAAATCTGTTTAATAATCAAGACAATTTTACGAGACTGTAATTCAATTTTATGACCACTTTACTCGCACGTATGAATAAATTAACATTTCATGATCTGCGCAGCGCCAGTCATCATCCAGCACCTCCGAACCGCATCTACATAGCCATATTCGTCTTACGTACCTCCATACAGAGCTCATGACGATGATGATGATCATCATCATCTCGACAACGTTGCATAGCCATGGCCATTGTTTATCTGGTTTATAATTTGCCGGCTTGTTTTTTCTTGCCTTCTTTTCTGGATTTTTTGTTCGGTGTTGTTGTTGTTGTACGATGCCGGTCTTTTTTCAGAGTCTGAGTATTTTGTGATTCTTTTTTTTTTCATCGTCTTCACCACAAATAGCCCATAAAAAAATCCAACCACCAGAGCAGACAATAGGGGGCTTGTTCAGCTTACATCCGCCCAGAGCTTTAAAATCATTTATTTTCCTGTGGCCACAAAAAGAGGGTGTGAGGGGGATGTGGGGAGTTGAGAGACAAAATACATTTTCGCACGTCCAAACACACAAAAAGTTCAGCACAAAAAAAAGGAAAACGCAACTCGCGCTCGCTCAGCTTAGAAACATTCAAATTCAAGATCAAAATGATCATAAAAGATACCTTCGGTTGGCACAGTGGGTAGGTGAAGGAAAAAATGTACTCTTCTTTCAGAACCTGCAAGAATCTATGAGTTCTGCATTTTTTATACCCACCACCATAGTATGGAGGGTATATTAAGTTTGTCATTCGGTTTTTGTCACCTCGAAATATACATTTTAGACCCCACAAAGAAATTCTATGTCGATTTAGCGATGTCCGTCCGTCTATCCGTCTGTGGAAATCACTCTAGCTTCCGAACGAAATGATGTAGGTTAATAACATTTTACTCAAATGTGTATTATGTCTTCAAGACTTTTGGTATTGAAAATGGGCCATGTAGGTGCACGTCTTCGTATAGCCCCCATATAACCGCACCTTCCGATATTCGGTATTTTGATGTTTTTAGCGACATTTTTTACCGGAATAGGTTCAAATTTGGTATTTGAAGTTCGAAATGGATACTACAGCCTATGACAGGAAATTGTCTGTGCAGGTCGACGTCTTCGTATAGCCCCCATATAACGGTACCTCCCGATATTCGGTATTTTGATGATTTTAGCGAATTTATTCACCGGAATTGTTTCAAATTTGGTAATTTAAGTTCGTAATGGATACTACAGCCTAAGACACAAAATTGTCTGTGCAGATCCACCTCCTCGTAACGCCCCCATATAACGGTACCTCCCGATATTCGGTATTTTAATGATTTTAGCCTATGACAGAAAATTGTCTGTTCAGGTCCACGTCTTCGCATAGCCCCCATATAACGGTACCTCCCGATACTCGGTATTTTGATGATTTTAGCGAATTTATTCACCGGAATTGCTTCAAATTTGGCATTTAAAGTTAGTAATGGATACTACAGCCTATGACAGAAAATTGTCTGTGCAGATCGACGTCTTCGTACAGCCCCCATATAACGGTACCTCCCGATATTCGGTATTTTGATGATTTTAGCGACATTATTTACCGGAATTGTTTCAATTTTGGTATTTGTAGTTCGTAAAGGATACTATAGCCATGACAAAAAATTGTCTGTGCAGATCGACGTCTTCGTACAGCCCCCATATAACGGTACCTCCCGATATTCGGTATTTTGATGATTTTAGCGAATTTATTCACCGGAATTGTTTCAAATTTGGCATTTAAAGTTAGTAATGGATACTACAGCCTATGACAGAAAATTGTCTGTGCAGATCGACGTCTTCGTACAGCCCCCATATAACGGTACCTCCCGATATTCGGTATTTTGATGATTTTAGCGAATTTATTCACCGGAATTGTTTCCAATTTGGCATTTAAAGTTAGTAATGAATACTACAGCCTATGACAGAAAATTGTCTGTGCAGGTCTTCGTCTTCGTATAGCCCCCATATAACGGTACCTCCCGATATTCGGTATTTTGATGATTTTAGCGACATTATTTACCGGAATTGTTTCAATTTTGGTATTTGTAGTTCGTAAAGGATACTATAGCCATGACAGAAAATTGTCTGTGCAGATCGACGTCTTCGTACAGCCCCCATATAACGGTACCTCCCGATATTCGGTATTTTGATGATTTTAGCGAATTTATAAACCGGAATTGTTTCCAATTTGGCATTTAAAGTTAGTAATGGATACTACAGCCTATGACAGAAAATTGTCTGTGCAGGTCTTCGTCTTCGTATAGCCCCCATATAACGGTACCTCCCGATATTCGGTATTTTGATGATTTTAGCGACATTATTTACCGGAATTGTTTCAATTTTGGTATTTGTAGTTCGTAAAGGATACTATAGCCTATGACAGAAAATTGTCTGTGCAGATCGACGTTTTCGTACAGCCCCCATATAACGGTTCCTCCCGATATTCGGTATTTTGATTATTTTAGCGAATTTATTCAGCGGAATTGTTTCAAATTTGGCATTTAAAGTTAGTAATGGATACTACGCCTATGACAAAAATTGTCTGCGCAGGTCCTCGCCTTCGTATAGCCTCCATATAACAGTACCTCCCGATATTCGGTATTTTGATGATTTTAGCGACATTATTTACCGGAATTGTTTCAATTTTAGTATTTGTAGTTCGTAAAGGATACTATAGCCTATGACAGAAAATTGTCTGTGCAGATCGACGTCTTCGTACAGCCCCCATATAACGGTACTTCCCGATATTCGGTATTTTGATGATTTTAGCTACATTATAAACAAATTTTTTTTCAAGTTTCGTATTTGAATATTGTAATAGCTTGTGACAAAAGTCGCCTATGCATTTCCACGTCATCGTATGGACCCTAATATACGCTACATTCGGTATTTTTAAGATTTTAACGGAATTTTTAACGGATTTTATTTTTTTGAAAATTACCAAATTTGTACCAAATGGTGGAGGGTAATCAAAGTTTGATCCGGCCGAACTTACAGCTTTTTTACTTGTTTTGATATCACAGATTATGGTACAAATCGTTTATTTGTTAAAGTTGATGCATAGAAATATAAAAGTTTATTACCTCTCTTTACACTGTGCCATGACACAATAATGTTAAAAAAACACATTAATATCAGATGAATGCAGGGGACACAACATACTCCTCTACCACACCGACATCGGTGGTGCGAAGAGGACATCTGTACACGTGCAAATCAAACGAATTCATGGTTGGTTGAATGGTTATAAATGCGACAGGAGATAAACAGAAGAAAACTTACACACACACTAAAATTTTTTTTACTAAATTATTATAATCACTTGACAACAACAACAGCCACAGAACTTTATGGACAACTGCGGAAAAGGGTTATTTCGCCAATCGCAAATTATGCACAGCACCCACATTTTGTTGTCTGGACGCAGTCACCACCACCATCACCACCAGTAACTGCAGCCAGTAACTGCGTCCAGCCGAAGATATTCCATGTGAAGAGATGTAGCCATAGTCTGTAGATCAATGTTCCAATGTGTCTGTGTGTAAACTCATGGTTGGTGCCATACGGATTCTCGGGAGAGATTGCAAAGATCTTTGAAGAAGCAATTTTGTATCTATATCCGAAATACACTCTCTCGTATAGGCAGAGAGCATTAATGGTTGACATGGTCATTTGGAGAAGCATGAATTTGGTTTTCTCATTCTGTCTTTCTCTTAAGGAAGAATTGTGAAAAGACCGACCTGATAATTCCCTACATGTAAGAAGGTAAACTTGTATCTTTGGCGTATCCAGGAGAGTTGAAATCCATGAACTGATACAGGTTCAAATTTTCTAACTTTTCTCTTCAGCGATTTAAAACCTTTTTCTATAGAATATTGACCTGGGGAATATTGTTCGACAGAAAAACCTTTCTCGGAGACCTGAGGGAGATTTTTAATAAAAGAAGGTCCCGTCAGGGACCGAAGTTTTTTGAGTGGCTTTAAGGAACAATGCATGTGAATAAATGTTTTGTGTCTCGTACCATCGCTCGTTGCCTTGATACTGGTAGCGTAGCCCTACGTCAAGGAAGTGGACGGAAGGGACCTCAGCAGAAATGGTTCGAAATCGAAAGAAACGACTTGTTCCAAACCCGCGTCTCAGTGGCCGAAAAATGGCTCGTGAGCTGAACATATCACAATTTTCCATTCGGAAAGTAGCGAAAAATGAGCTCGGGGTAAAGCCATTGTAATTCCAAAAAGTGCAAGAGCTTACACCGCAACAGAAAGAAAATAGGCTCAAAAGAGCTAAAGAGTTGCTTCGGTTGGCCGAAAGTAATGAACTGCCGAATTTGGGTTTCTCCGATGAGAAAACATTCGTTGTCCAGCAGTTTGTAAACAAACAAAATGATCGTGTTTGCTTGCCAACGAGGTCAGCTAAAAATGTGCACCTTCGATTGGACACCAGAAATAAAGCGCCGGCCATGGTGATGGTGTGGGCCGCCAAATATTCTGGAGGGTGTATTAAAGCCTTGGGTACGCAAATATTTTGGTCGCAGAACTTGGACGTTTCAACAGTACTTAGCACCATCGCACAGTACTTAGCACATCGCACATCGCGCCACCAAAGAATGGTTACAAAACGAGGTTCCTCGCTTCATTTGCAGCGCACAATGGCCACCAAAATCTCCGGATACTAATCCGTTGAAGTATTATTGAGAGCAAGGTTGGCCCTAAAAAATACCAAAGTGTCGATCACCTCAAGCAAGCGCTTCGCCGGGAATGAACCAAAATATCGCAGAGCAACATTCGGGCAACGTGTGCCATAACTTCAAAACATATATTTTAGAAATGATCGTCACGTGTTTTGAAAAAATATCTTATAAATTTTCGTGATAGGCCCTTGAAAAGATTAATGTCCCGATAGGTACTTAAAAATATATTTTAAAGAAAATTTACAACTGGTTCTAGAAGAAATATTCCTTAAAAATCCAAGATAGATCCTAGGAAAAATGCTTTGTAGAATTTCCACGATAGACGATAGATAGATAGACCCTTCGATTCATTGTAGACGAGATGTAGAATGACTCAGGAAAACTCCAATCGGTTCTTTGAGTCCGATGGACGGATATATTGGGAGGGGATGACGCCCAGACAAAAAAAAAACAGTAAGAAAGGTCAAAAATCGGGCGGAGTCGACTATATGATACCCTATACAACTATGCATATTAGTCCTGTAGAAAAAAAAAACTTATTTATTTGAATATCCTGGCTTTAAAGCAGTTATAATTTGGTTTAGGAGAGAACAAATATATGGGAGATATTTCCAATTCTGAATCGATTTTACCAAATAATCTATCCAATTTGGCCTGATATTACATATATGGAGAACAATAGCCGTAAAATTGGATGAAGATATATATAGAAGCTATATCCAAATCTGAATCGATCTCGATAAAATTTGCCAGAGGTATTTTAAGTTATCTAAGGTACCAAATATTCTTGTGGAGTGTATATTTCGCATGTGAGGGACTTAAAATCCCATATCGGTTGAAACACATATATTAGAGCTATAGCTATATTTGAACCGATTTCACCAAATTTGAAGCATTTGAACTGAATTTGGTCGGAAGTGCCAAAATTCAGGTCATTGGGACTGATATTGGCCATTTGGTGCACAATTAATCCGAAGCCGGTTGAAAAGATATATGGGAGCTATTTCTATATTTGAGCAAATTATCACCAATTGCAATAAGGTTCGTACTTGGGCCAAACAACTGATGCATGGAAAATTATATCTCAATCGGACAATAAATGTGACCTACATTTTGTTCACACAAATACCAGGACAGACGGGCGCACGAACATCCCTAAATCGATGTAGAAAGTGATTCTATGAGGATGGTAGATCTATCTGTCTACCATGACAGTGTGGTTTAAGGTATACATGGTAGGCAGGTTAAGTTCGTAAATGGGGCATGTAGGTCCACGTTTAATATAGCCCCCATATAAGGGTACCTCCCGATATTCGGTATTTTGATGATTTTAGCACCATTATTCACCGGAATTGTTTCAAATTTGGGATTTGAAGTTCGAAATGGATACTACAGCCTAAGACAGAAAATTATCTGTACAGGTCCACGTCTTCGTATAGCCCCCATATAACGGTACCTCCCACAATTCGGTATTTTAATGATTTAAGCGTCATTATTCACCGGAATTGCTTCAAATTACGTATTTAAAGCTCGTAATGGGAACTACAGTCTGCGACAAAATTTGTTTATGCAGGTCCAGGTCTTCGTATAGGCCATATATATCAGTACCTCCCTATATTGGGTATTTTGACGAGTTTAGGTACAATACGCACCGAAATTGTTTGAGATGTCGTATTTGAAGTTCGTAATGGATGCTACAGCCTGTGATAGAAAATTGTCTATGCTGGTCCAGGTCTTCGCACAGCTCCGATATAACGGTACCTCCTTTTATACGATATTTTGATAATTTTAGCTACATTATTCACTGTTTATTTCAAGCTTCGAATTTGAATATGGTAATGGCTTCTGATAAACAATGCCTATGTAGGTCCACGTCGTATAGACCCCAATATAACGGCCATAATCGGCAATTTTATAATTTTAACAGAATTTTTTAAGGGTTTTATTTTTTTTTAAATTTCCAAATTCGTTCCAAATGGGGGAGGGTATTCAAAGTTCGTCCCGGCCGAACTTACTGCTTTTTAACTTGTTGATTTTCATGTTGCTTCCAAAAGGTAGATATTATTAAAAGTGCGCCCCTGTCGAACTTAGCTGGTAATTTACTTGTAGGCCGATTTTCTGTTTGGTCTATTGTTTAACGCCTATTTTCGTATAATTTTTATGTCTGCAGACACGGAGATTTTAACCAGGGACCTTAAGTTTTATAGTCCTATAAAAACCTCATTCTCATTTTTTAAGGGCTTGGACCATTACAACTGAGTTAGGGCATCTGGTATTTACTTTTCTTTCTGGAAAGGGATTTGGACATTAAGGGATTTGGATTTGGCAATCAATACCCTTTCCTAATCAAAATGGGTATCTTCCAAATATGCTTGTAGGGAATTTAACCTTGCGAGTCCTGGTGATCCTACCATTATAGTGTTATGCCACTGGTCCTTAGATGGAGAAGATTAGCCGAACCATTCCGCTATTGAATAAGTGTGTTTTAATCCTAAATCTCTGAGTTCTTAAACACTAAGAGATCTGGGAAAAATAGACGAATCAATCCAAAGAGAAATTTTGAGTTCAAGAGACAATAAATGACCACTTCTCCACCAAAACAAACCAAAAAGGTTTCAAATTCGCACAGAAAAACAATGTAAACGACATATGAAATGACATTTCAATTTATCCCAACGTAGAGTAACCCTTCTCTTCATCTCAGTGGAGACTGTACAGAATTGTAAGCCAAAACACACACACATTCACTCACCAAAAACATAGCTCGTCCACTAACTGCTGATGGCTGTGATGATCGTCGTGTCGGTCTGGCGAATCTCCCCTGTGTATAATGGCCTATGGATGGCGAATGGCTATTTATAGCACCCAAGCGTCAGAGAGACAGACGGACAAACAGAATGACAGTCGGGAGATGATAACACACAGCACACAACATGGCAGCATGTTTGTGTATCCAGTCAGCCAACCAGTCAAGTCATCCATTGAATTGTTGATCTCGTTCTCCCTGAATTCCCTCCCCCCATCGAATGGTTCCAGAAGAACCCAGCAGCAATGGCAACAACCGCAACAACGACATGATCATCGTCATCCATCTACCGCCAAAATGAGAAGAAGAAGCAGAAAAAGAAGAAGAACAAAAAAAACGCAAATATAGATAATAAAACACCGGCCATCACCAGGGGAGCGACTCAGCGCAGGGCAGCACAGCACCCAGCAGACCAACAGTGAACAAATGAATTCGTAAAAATCTTTACGCTCCACCTCATGCGGGACGAGATGTTTGAATGGCTGAATTAACAGAGATTTTTCAAAAAAAAAAAAAAAAAAAAATGTGGCTCTGCATGGATAGCCCATGGTCTGGAGGAGGGGAAGAGGAAATCCCCCCTCAAACCACCATTCAAACATCCCATGTGTGTGAGCGAGCAAGTGAGTGAACTGAACGAATCATAGCTGCTGTTGGGATGAATGGTTGGCTGGATGGATGGGTGCTCGCTGATCGTTCGAGTCGTCGTCATTGGAATCTGTTGAATTGTTGTTGTTATTGTTGTTGTTGTTGCTGCTGCTGCTGTATCCATCATTAAATAAATGTATGGCCCCACAGCCGTCATCTTTGCCATAATGATCTAACAAAACAACAACAAAAAAACCAACAACGTCATTGAAGTCTGACGGACCGCACAACAGAAGCAACAGCCATGGACAAACATGGGTCGGTAATACCCAACCGATGATGATGTTGGTGATGACGATCAACCACGAACATTATTGCTAGCTATTAATTGTAGATTTAAGATGTTGTTTTTGTTGTTCGGGCTGCTGTCTCAGTTGGATACTCATCTCCATGTGTGGGGATCTGGGTTTGTGTAGTCGACGTTCGGTTGGATGTTGAAAAGCTATAATTCGAGATGATTGTTCAATGGGTGTAGACATTGTTCAAGTCTGTGATTTTTTATCAGCATTGTTGTTGTTGGTGCGGCTGCTGGCATGTTGTTGTTTTTTGTTGAGTTTATTTTTAGCTTTTCTTTTTAAGATGATTCCATCTTTATTCCATTCATCGTTCTATATGATGGTGCTTTGGATTTTTTTTCTCGTTTCGATTGTCTTTGATTTGTATGAATGGGGGTCTCTCGCAGTCTTTTCTTTCTGTCTGATTCGATTCATATAAAAAGAAAATGTCGTATGTCATTTATTTTCCATGGCTCTGTGTGGAGGGGCAGACCATGTATGAATGTGTGGATGTCTTATAGTTATGGAATAGCCCTATGTAAATATTTGGAGGATTGTTTTTTTTTTTTGAAGTTTATATTCTTTACCAAAATATGGGGTTATCTCTCTGTCTCATGGCTAAATGATTATATATCATTTAATTCGGCTAAACTGTACCTCATCGCCAGATCTCTTCGGACGAGATAAGTTTTGAGATATTTGGAGTCCATCTGTTCATGCCCGTCTGTCAGGCCAGTACTCGTTAACGCTTGAAGAGAGTATCGGATTTAATTTATTTTAACTTGGTTCCTGGCAACATTTTTGCTAAAATTAGAGCCCATGACTCTTTGGGCCCATTCCAATCGACGAGGCTTGTCCGCAGGCAACATTCTTTGCGTCAATTGAATTTTGTACGGGAACAAATGCAAATCAATGCGAATAATCCGTTGTAAAGTGGACCGAGCCATGCCCAACTGCTGAGAACGGTGTTTTTAGGATGTTCTTGGGGACCTCTCAACACTGGCTCGTACGGCAGCGATATTCTCGGCCGATTGCCTTGGTCGACTTGTATATGGCCTCTTCGGATTAGAAAGAGCCTTACCAGTCGAAAAATTTTCGTATAAACGCTTAATGGTGTTCTTAGAAGGCGCACTTCTCACATTTTTTAATGTTTTAAAAGCACGTTGAGTTTTCACAATTGACTTCTTCTGTTGGATGTAAATTTCAACTATTTCAGAGCGCTTGCGTGGCGTGTATTGGTTCATGGTAAAAATCTGCTTGGACTGACGCTTCAAACGCGGTATGTCATTAAGCGATGTGACATCTCTGTCAAAAGTTATGGCGTTGCCAGATGTGTCCGTCGAATATGGACAACCCTGTATGTTATCGGTTCACTTCTTGTACTACACCTAAAAAGTGCGAAACATCGCATTATAATAATAAATGAATAAAATTCTTATAATGAGCGAAGGGAGTACTATAGTTCAATATTAAATTAATATTTTAGGTCAGATACCGTATTGAATGACTCTTTCTTGTACTTCCTCTACAAAATATCGGAAAAATTAATTTTAATAAAAACTGTCGGAAAACCTGAAATTATTGCCCCATTTTCATCAAATTATTTGTATACCCTCCACCTTCAAAAGGAGGGTATATTAACTTTGTCATTCCGTTTGTAACATCCTTAAATATTCGTCGTAGACCCCATAAAATACATATATTTTTAATAATCAGCATAAAATTCTAAGTCGAGATATATCGGTCCATATAACGGTACCTCCCGATATTCTGTATTACGATGATTTATGCCACATATTGTCACGAATTTGGCTATTTTTACCTATTTTTAGGTCATAATGGGTTCTAGCTCCTTTGGCAAAACATTGCATGTATAGGTCCACGATTTGGTTAAACCCCCTATATAACCGTACCTCCCGATATTTGGTATTTTAATGGTTTCTGCCATATCTCTTCCCGGATTTGTCTAGAAATTGGTATTTGTTGGTCTTAATGGGATCTAGCTCTTTTGGCGAATCACTGTATGTAAAGGTTCACGTTTTTGTATAGCCCCATATAGCCGCATTTCCCGATATTCGGTATTTTGATGATTTTTGGCACATTTCTTCATGAATATGTCTAAAAATTGGTATATGTGGGTCATAATGGGCTCCAATGTTTCCTTTACCCTAAGGTGGAGGGTATTAAGAGTTTGGCCAGGCCGAACTTAATGTTTTTTACTTGTTTTTGTCTAAAGTTTTTGTCAAATGTGAAATATATGGGTTCACTCTCTCTGCCACCTCGCTTGGCAGAGTTCAAAAAAAAAAAAAACTAAACATATTTCTCAAATAAATTGTACCTTTTATATCCCATGATTTTATCAGACTAAGATCACGAGCGAAAGTGGACAGGTTCCTCCACAATTGAGCAAATTTTTGAATAATAAAACCTAGTGACTAATTGATTCATCAACCCTCACATTCGCGTTTAAGTCCCTCACATTCGTAATGTGCATTCGACAACTATGATATTTGGTTCCATATATCAGATACAGCCAAGAAAAGCCTTTGCCAATTTTATCAAGATCGGTTTAGATTTGGATATAGCTGCCATACACATCCTAAATTCGATATAGGTAAAATATATGAGTGCTATATCCAAATCTAATGCGATCTCTATATAATTTAGCTGAGGTATTTTTATACTGTATCTAACAGCTGGCACCAAATATCGTTGTTGTAGAGAGCATATTATGAAAGTGAGGGACTCAAGCATAAAATCGCATAAAACATTTTCCTATATTGGCAAATATTACACACTTGTTGTACAGTAAAATACAAATCAAAAGAAGATATATGTGGGAGCTATATCGAAACTTTGACCGATTATCACCAACTCCAATAGGGTTCTTCCTTGGGCCAAACAAGTCACCTGTGCAAATTTTATCAAAATCGGACTATCAATGTAACCTAGATTATGTTTACAAAAATTCATGGACAGACAGAGGGACGGATGGACATCCATTAATCGACTAAGGATGTGATTCTGTCAAGATCATCAAAATGAACTATGGGTCTACGTCGCTTCCTTCATATAAGCAAATGCACAACGATATAATAACTTATGTGAAGGAGCTGAGCTAGAATAACTGTATTTCTGAATCAATAGTTCTCGGAAATTTGTCTAAATTGAACCGCAAATACAATATACTGTACTATTATAGTTCGAAATCTGGAAATTGAATTGAAACAATTTTTGGCAGACCTTATCCAGCAAGATTTAGTCTTAACGCGAATCCGAGTGAGAGCTATCCTGGGAGTAGAATCAAGTAAACCAAGTAAAAAAGCTGTAAGTTCGGCCGGGCCGAACTTTGAATACCCTCCACCATTTGGAACGAATTTGGCAATTTTTAAAAACAATAAAATCCGTTAAAAATTATCTTAAAAATACCGAATGTACCTGTTACATTAGGGTCTATACGACGACATGGACCTGCATAGGTAACATTTGTCATAAGCCATTACAATATTCAAATGCGAAACTTAACAAAAAAAAAGTCGGTGAATAATGTAGCTGAAATCATCAAAACACCGAATATCGGGAGGTACCGTTATATGGGAGCTATACGACGACGTGGACCTGTACAGACAATTTTCTGTCTTTGACTGAAGTATCCATTACGAACTTGAAATATCAAATTTGAAACAATTCCGGTGAATAAATTAGCTAAAATCATCAAAATACCGAATATCGGGAGGTACCGTTATATGGGGGTTATACGAAGACGCAGACCTGCACACACAATTTTCTGTCATAGGCTGTAGTATTCCCTACCAACTTCAAATACTAAATTTGAAAAAAAAGTGGTAAATAATGACGCTAACTACCAAATATCGGGAGGTATCGTTATATGGGGGCAATACGAAGACGTGGACCTGCACGGACAATTTTCTATCTTAGGCTGTAGTATCCATTACGAACTTCAAATACCAAATTTTAAACAATTCTGGTTAATAATGTCGCTGAAATCATCCAAATATATATTGGGCTATACGAAGACGTAGACCTACATGGCCCATTTCCTGTGTTAAGCTGTAGTATCTATTACGAGTAAGAGTTTATCAATCTACTTTAATTCGTTCGGGAGCTAGAGTGATTTTCACAGACGGACAGACATCGATAAGTCGACATAGAATTTTATGCTGAGCAATGACAAACTTAATATACCCTCCATACTGTGGTGGAGAGTATAAAAACAAGCTGGTACCTCTCATCCTGTCACACAAACACTAACTTCGAAAATTCCAAACAATTCCACACAAAAAATTCCATGCCAATTTTTTTAAATTTTCTGACTTTCCTGGCTGAGAGATATGAACGATTGCTATATACCAACATTATTTAGTATATTTTATCACCTTTTTCGTTTAAAATAAAAATTTACATAAATTTCCGAATTTCAGAGTTCTAAATACCACGGCACTGTATTATATGCCTTTTGGGATATTTGTATCATTTTGTTTGAATTTCAAAAGATTCAGCCCCCATTTCACTTCTACACCCACTTGCAGTCAAATTTTCAGCTTAATAGGTTTTGGTCAGGGAGTTGATAACTGACTTATATCAGTTACTCACTCATCAGAAAATATTTTATTCATTATTATGGATACCTTGGTATTATCTTTAAACACTTTAGGTATTTTTATTTATTGGCTCATCTCTTATTTCCTTTGAATTGTGGAACAGGGGGAATACCACATAGCTACCTATATATGTATTTATATAATAAACATCACATATAGATTGTATATAAGTTTATGCGGATGTTATCTGCTGATGGCTGTAATACTATGTGTTGTTGTTGTTACTTTTATTATTGTTATTATTATTTTATATTATGGACACACGGGAGTAGTTTTCTCGTTTCGTATATTTTTTTCTCGTTCAACCATGAAGACTTAAATTCATGATCACCGTCATCATCATCATCATCGGTGGCACAAACTGTAGAAACATTAACAACGGAGACGATAACAACAAAAGCAACAACATCATGGTATGTACCTCGATAACCATTCCAACAGCAAGCAACATCATTGCCATTGGGATCACAGTCGCCGTCATTGTCATCTGAGTTGGTGCCGCCATAAAAAGACGTTGGCAACGTAACGTTTTACCCGGGCCAGGGGGGAGAGGTGCTCCAAACGATGCTTTACGCTTGGCATTGGACGGACTGTGACATCGCTGTCTGTCGGTTCGTCTGGTGGTACCATGTTGGACTGCTGCTGGCTGTTGCTGCTGGTTGACTGGATGAGCGAATACACTTGGGATGTTACCACAAAGTCAGCGTCCAGAGAAGAGAAAATTAATGCAAATACCCGGGAAATGCTTTGTTCTGAAAACATTTTTTAAAACGCATTTCTGTTTCGCTTGACTTCACTTTTTCGGATTAAACATTTTCAAGTAGTTTAGTCATAGCGAAGGGGGTTTAAGAATAATTCAAAACAGAAATAGGGTTATTAATTTGTATTTGGAGTTTAGAAGTCCGATAGTTTGGATGTATAAAATAATGTGACGATTAAAAAATCGGTTTATTAATTTCAAAAACAGGGAATTTACACAATATTCATAAATTATGAAAATTCTGGAAATATGTCAAAACTTGTGAAAATAAGTTCAGATAAAACTAAAGCTGTCATATAGATGTTTCAGCCGATAAGATATCAATACCGAAATATATAATTCTAACTATTTTAATATTCTATATATTTTCCAAAATCTATACAAAATTTAGTACCATTTAGTACAGTTTTTAGACTTAATCAAAACCACTTACTTACAGGGTGAGATGAAAAAACTGCAACCAATTTCAGACTGCTGTCATTTCTAAGCCTTTCGTCCAACAGCTGTTAAAATAATTCTAGTGACACTCATTATATTGTTTACAAGCGTACAAAAGCATTTCGGTGGGAATTTTCCAGAAAAAAGTTATTCGTGATGGAATTCAAGCGTGATAGTGTGATTTCTTCATATTTGGCTGGAAAACCACAAGTGGCTATCGTTAGAGCACTACAGCATTTAAATGTGAATAAATCTTTTGTGTCTCATACCATCGCTCGTTACCGTGATACTGGTAGCATAGCCCGACGTCAAGGAAGTGGACGGAAGAAAACAGCAACATCAGCACAAATGGTTCAAAAAGTAAAGAAGCGTCTTGATCAAAACCGGCGTCGCAGTGGCCGAAAAATGGCTCGTGAGCTAAAGATATTGCAATATTCCATTCGGCAAGTATTAAAAAATGAGCTCGGGGTAAAGCCATTGAAATTCCAAAAAGTGCAAGAACTTACACTGCAACGGAAATAAAATAGACTTTAAAGAGTTAAAGGGTTGCTTTTCTTGGTCGAAAGGTTTTCTCCGATGAGAAATTATTCGTTGTCCAGTAGTTGCAAAATGATCGTGTTCAATTGCCAAAGAGGTTAGCTGAAAATGAAAACGTGCACCTTCGGTTGGCCACCAGAACTCAAGCGCCGGCCATGGCGATGGTGTGGGCCACCATAACAGTCGATGGTCGCTCTCCACTTGTATTAATTGGCCGTGGCATCAGAATAAATGTTGAATATTATCGCGAAAATATTCTGGAGGGTGTATTAAAGCTTTGGGCACGCAAACATTTTGGCCGTAGACCTTGGACATTCCAACAGGACTCAGCAACATCGCACTCAACACGCGCCACCCAAGAATGGTTACAAAATGAGGTTCTTCGCTTCATTTCCAGCGCACAATGGCCACCAAAATATCCGGATACCAATCCGTTGGACTATTGTGCCTGGAGTATTTTGGAAAGCAATGCTGGCACTAAAAAATACCAAAGTGTTGATCACCTCAAGCAAGCGCTTCGCCGGGAATGGGCCAAAATACCATTCGGGCAGCGTGTGACGGTTTCATTGGTCGTTTGAAGGTCATAATTCGTGCCAAAGTTGAACAATTCGAACAAATCTAAACCTATTCTAAAATTTGATGCTATCAATAAACTTAAAAAAATATATAAAAATTATGGCGTCTGACTTTGCTGCCTTTTTTTCTCACCCTGTATATCAACCCTATTTCAACGAATTGCTTCTTATACAAAAATTTAAGTTCTAACCCCTATCTGTAGTTATAGTACAGGTATTGTTCGATTTTCGAAAAACCCTTTAGTTTGTCTTTTCTTCACAACATCAAAGACTCTCACTCCAAATTTAAAATTTCCAGATCTATTCCTTCCCCAGATACCAAAATTTATACTATTTAGTAATTTTCGTATTTTTCAAAAAAAAACCACCTCCAAATCTCAAACAATAATACCATTTGTAATCTAAATATCAAATTTCGGAGTTTTACCTCTATCCCTTCACCCAGTATCAAATATAGTAACATTTAGTACTTTTCGTACAATTATAGTACACATTTCCGAAACCATCTCCCCATGACCAGGCTGCACATGAACAGCGACCCTAATACGAGATTTTAGATTTCAAGCCGTATTCGATCACACAGTACCAATTGTACCAACATTGGTACATTTTAGTACATACAATTACCAAAACTTCCACCATATCCCAATCCTACACTCCGACAGTAATGTTATATGAAAATTTCAGGATACCAGCTCTATTGGTACACTCAAATCTAAATTGTACCAATTTTTGACAAAATTGTACGTACAAATTTTTATGACTACCTACAACATATACATACATATAATCCAATAGAAATCTTATTTCAAGACTTCAGGATTCAAACTCGGTTTTCCCAGTATTTTTAATGTGCGCATAAGTACGTATTTCCAAAAATTCCTACATACCCTAATCCTACAATGCAATTATAACCAATTTTTCGGTTTCCAAGTCTATATTTTCTCTCAAAAATTTATATTGTACCAAAAGTAGTACCATTTAGTACACATAAGTACAAATTTCAAAACTTTCGTACAAACCAAAATCCTATAATCCGACAGTAATCTTATTTCCGATTTTCCGGATCCCAACTCTATCGGTTCTTCCTAATTTTAAATTGTACCAAATGAAGTACCATATAGTACACATAAGAACGTTTTTCCAAAATTACTGACATATCTCAGTCCTACAATGCAATAATAATCTTATTTTCAAATTTCAGGATTCAAACTCTATTGGCACTCCCAAAATGAAAATTCTACGAAATTTAGTACTATTTAGTAAATTTAGTAAAGTCCCATTTTCCAAGATTTCCAACATATACCTACAATGCCATAGCAATCTTATGTCCATATTTCAGTATTCCAGCTCTATCAGTTCACCTAAATCGAAATTGTACCAAACCTAGTACCATTACTTTTCGTGCACATAAGTTCAAATTTCGAAGACTACCTGCATATTCCAATCCCAAATGTAAGTTTCCAGATCCAATCGTTCCCCTAAATTCGAATTGTATCAAATGAAGTACCGTTTAGTACTTTTCGTATACCTGAGTACACACTTCCAAAATTATCTCCTTACATCGACCCTACATCTCAACCTTAATTCCCCTTCCAAATTTTAAGTTTTTAGCTCTAACCGTTTATATGATAGGAAGCGGTACCAATTACAGTACATTTTAGTACTTTTCGTACACTTTTGTGCAATGTTCAATGTTCATCATTCCAAATTTGAGAGTTCTAGCTCCCAAAATAATTTTTAGTACCTTTTTGTACTTTTTGTACCGTGCTAATAAAAATTTCCAAAACTCAGCCTTATCTAACACCTTCGGACCAAGAGTGATCCTCACTCAGTCAGCCATTCAAATGCTTTACACTTTTATTAGAAAATCCGAAACCCCTAATGTTGTTAAGGTCTATCCCCCCGACGTGTCCCAGATCTAGAAGTACATCCCTCCATAAATACTGTTTCCTAAAATTATAAAACATCATCTCACACCTACATATAACTCCCAAAAGTAATAGTTATTAATAGGAAATAAGACAAGTAAAAAAGCTCTAAGTTCGGCCGGGCCGAACTTTTAATCCACCATTTGGAACGAATTTGGCAATTTTCAAAAACAATAAAATCCGTTAAAAATTTTGTTTAAATCTTAAAAATACCGATTGTAGCTGTTATATTAGGGTCTATACGACGACGTGGACCTGCATAAGCAACTTTCGCCATAAGCCATTACAATATTCAAATGCGAAACTTGAAAAAATGTGTGAATAATGTAGCTAAAATCACCAAAATACCGAATATCGGTTGGTACCGTTATATGGGGGCAATACGAAGACATGGACCTGCACAGACAATTTTCTATCATAGGCTGTAGTATCCATTACGAACTTCAAATACCAAATTTGAAACAATTCCATAGAATAATGTCGCTAAAATCATCAAAATACCGAATATCGGGAGGTGCCGTTATATAGGGGTATATGACGGCGTGGACTTGCACGGACAATTTTCTGTCATAGCCATCCATAGTAGTATCCATTACTAACTTCAAATGCCAAATTTCAAATATTTCCGCTGAATAATGTCGCTTAATAAGCAAAATACCGAAAATAGGGAGGTACCATTACATGGGGGCTATACCAAAACGTGGACCTAAATGGTCCATTTTCGATACCAAAAAGACATAATATACATTTGAGTAAAATTTTATCAACCTTCTTCGTTTCGTTCGGGAGCTAAAGTGATTTCCACAGACGGACAGACAGACGGACTTCGCTAAATCGACATAGAATTTTATGCTAATGAAGAATATATATACTTTGTGGGGTCTAAAATGTATAAATCGAGGTGTTACAAACGGAATGACAAACTTAATGCTATGGTGGAGGTTATAAAAAGTTAGCTCTAAGATCTTATTTTCATGCAGTATCAGTCAGATGCTTTTCTCCTCTATAACTTTTCTTTTTAATGTGCTCTTCTCATTCTCTCATTCTCATCGAAAATGGCAAAAAGAAACATTTGCAATTACATCCCACTCCATGGCATCATCATCATCCAACTTCATCATCATCGCTGTTTGATAGTCGACGCATTCAATGATCAGTGAACCGTTTACGTTTTTGAACTGTTTCAAGGTCTGGCAAGAGAAAATGTTGCCAAAACGCCAGCAGCACCAGCACCAGCAGCACAACCAACCAACCATCCATAAGTACATCCAGCCATCCATCCATCCAACATCACCATCATCCGACAGAGTAAAACCATGTTATTTCGGTTTGTGAAGAGATCATTGTTTCGTCACGGAATTATGGGGTATTATCTGCAGTCTCTTCTCTTTCCACGGTGGCGTTCTTTTTCATTGAAAATTACAACGACAACAACTACAGCAGCAACAAAGTACACCAGTAATTTAGTAGACGTCTGATTGGTTTCGTATAACTAACTGGCTTTTAGCATCAATTGTTTGTGAGTGGTTTTTTATCTTTGTTTGAGGGAAGGGGAAATATAATTTTGAGGGGGGGGGGGGTTTTGTTAAATTACACCATATTCAAAATTTAAAAAACATTTTTTTCTGAAAGGGTACTTTTGTAAAATTGGTCCATTAGAAATCAGAATTCAAAAACTTAAATATATAATTACTGGCAAGTGCCCCATACTTCCGCAGCAAAAATTCCTCCTTAAAATTTTAGATTCGTTCCAACAGTTCACGTTAGGCATTTTAGTACACAAAATTCACAATTTCTAAAGTTTGACAAAATTTTTAATCAAAACTTCATACATCGTACTGAAATTTCTGACTTTCAAGGTTTGATATATTTTTCACGATTTTCATTTTTTGGAAAAAATAATGGGAATATGTTTACCTTTTGCGCTAAAAAGTCTTCAAAATTTTTCAATCTGAGGTTTAACGAGGAGGACAAAAGTAAAACCATTGCCCGGCTCCATTGTCCCATTTTCTCTCCAAAAATATTTCAACTGCTCCACATGTATACCCCAGAAACCAAGAGTGACCTCAACATGAAATTTCACACAATCTCCATCCTAGACACCAACAGTGATCTAAAATTAGTAGCATGTAAATCTTTTCGAACAATTAGAGTAAGAATTTACAAAACCACCAGTACATCTCAACACCAGATACCAATAGAGACCTCAATATCAAATTTCGGGATTCCAGCTCTACACATTCACTAAATACCAAATATAGTAACATTTAGTACTTTTCGTATAATTTTAGTATTCATTTTCAAAACCATTTATTATCTCATTCCAAGGCACCAACAGTGATATTTAGTACTTTTCGAACAATTATAGTACTTATTTCCAAAACCATCTCCATACCTCACTTCCACTTCTATTTAGTACTTTTCGTAAACATATAGTATACATTTCCAACATCACCCACATATCTCAAATTTAGATACTAACAAAGATCTCAATATCAAAGTTAAGAATTTTATCACTATCCCTGCAACCAAGACCAAATTTAGTACCACTTAGTACTTTTCGTACAATTATTGTACACATTTCCGTAACCACATCTATATGTCAAGGCTACATATGAACAGCGACTCTATTACAAAATTTCAAACTACAAGCACTCAGTTCCAAATTGTATCAAATATAGTACTATTTAGTACTTTTGGTGCACCTGTAGTACACATTATCAAAACCAACTATATACCACAAACTTACCACTAACAGAAAATTTCAAAATTCAATACAAAATTTAAAACCCTAATATAAAATTTAAAAATTCCAGCTTTATTTGTTCATCCTAAACCAAACATTTCCAAATCTTGTGAAATTTAGTACAGTTCGCATAGTAACCACAGACACCGACATGGATATTTATTTCAAATTCCAGGATTTCAGCTCTATTCCTTCTCCCAATACCAAATTTAGTACTTTTCTTACTATTGTAGTACGCATTTCCTAACCACCGCCAAATCTCAAACACTGATGGTATCTGTAATCTAAGTATCAAATTTCAGAATTTTTTATCTATCCCTCAACCAATAACAAATATGGAGATATGTGCAATTATAGTAGAAATTTTGCGAAACCACCCCCATATATCCAGGCTGCAAATGGGCACCAACATAATACATAATTTCAGATTTCAAGCACTATCTGTGTACCTACTACCAATTTGTACCAAATATTGTACTATTCAGTACTTTTCATACACTTGTAGTTCACATTACCAACTTCATTCGTTCACCCTAAACCAAACTACTCCATATTTAGTACTATGGTACGATACGGAGGTAGAACCGCTTCATAAAACTACAGAAATACAGCCCAAAGGCAAGCGCAAAGGATATATAAAATGCCTGGGTGTTCTCCCAAAAATATGATCCAAAGTGTTCAATCGTTCAATTCCATGGCAAATCTGGTTAATATTATAAGTGCGCTCCTCGCAATTTAAGTTTCTTCCAATCATTGATTTTGAAAATATGTTGTTTTTATGTTTCAAAACAACAAATGCACACACAAAATTGACAGAAGTCGGGCACACGTAAAAAAATTGTAATCAGCTGCGAGTTCTTTTTTTGTACAGGGTTGCCCATATTCGACGGACCCATGTTTTTTTCGGCCATTTCAATGACTCTTTGGGCCCATTCCAATCGACGAGGCTTGTCCGCAGGCAACATTCTTTGCGTCAATTGAATTTTGTACGGGAACAAATGCAAATCAATGCGAATAATCCGTTGTAAAGTGGACCGAGCCATGCCCAACTGCTGAAAACGGCGTTTTTGGGATGTTCTTGGGGACCTCTCAACACTGGCTCGTACGGCAGCGATATTTTCGGCCGATCGCCTTGGTCGACTTTTATATGGCCTCTTCGGATTAGAAAGAGCCTTACCAGTCGACAATTTTTCGTATAAACGCTTAATGGTGTTCTTAGAAGGCGCACTTCTCACTGTTTTCACAATTGACTTCTTCTGTTGATTGTAAATTTCAGAGTGCTCGCGTGGCGTGCATTGGTTCATGGTAAAAATCTGCATGGACTGACGCTTCAAACGCGGTATGTCATTAAGCGATGTGACATCTCTGTCAAAAGTTATGGCGTTGCCAAATGGGTCCGTCGAATATGGGCAACCATGTACTATGCTAAGCACACATTTCGAAACTCACATTCATATATCAAACTTACATTCCAACCTTGATCCTCAGCTAAATTTCAAGATTTTAGCTCTGTTCATTCACATAATACCAAATAGTTTTATTTAAGAAGTTTAGTATCATTTTAGAACTTTTCCAAAAACCCTTTATTTCCTCTATCCTGCAATTCATCCATGACTTTCATTCCAAATTTCAGAGTTCCAGCTCATTTCGTTTGTCCAAAACAAGTGTACACTTGCAGTGCGAATTTCCAATATTGACTTATATCAAAATTTCAATTTTCTAGCTTCAGCCGTTTTGCCTGGGCGTTGATGAGTCAGACACTTATTATACCCTCAGCCATATGACCACAGAGGGTATATCATTTGATACGGCCTAAACGTGTCTCATCGAAATAAAGGTGTTTAGACCCTAGGTCTCTTTGGACCAAATCCGTTTCAGGACATTTGGAGTCGATCTAGCGATGTCCGTCCGTCTGTATGGCTGGGTGACTGGTCCAAACTTAGTACATCGTAATATTATGGTCAAACTAAGATCGAGTTCGAAGATGTGCAAGATCGGTCCACTCCTTCTAGTACCTACTCCACAAATATTCAAAATTTTCAAAGAAAGTAATTTACCTCATAGAAAGAAATATTCATTTGATTTTTTGCAAACTTTCCAAATCCCAATATTTTTGTCGGTGCTAGGTCAGTTGGACAATATCGGCCCAATTCATGAAGTACTTCCTACACAAATTGTACTCATTTTAAATAATTATAACCCTTTTAAAATGCGAAATAATAGTCCGAAATTATTCAAATACAACCCAATAATTTTATAATCACAAGATCTGGTGTGAATATGGAATGTGCCGGTCCACTCCTTTTGGTACCTCCCCCACAGCGGATCAACAGTTTTAATGACCAAGAAGCTCGTAAAACGCAAAATCGTCCAATTCCTTTTAAACGCAGCACATCTCAATATTCTACCAGCACAAGCTCTATTGTGAATGTGGCAGAGATCGGACCATTCCTTCTGGTACCCCCCATAAAATCATTGAAATTGTAATACACTTAAAAAGCAATACATTGACTTACATGCATAAGAGGTGCTCTCCTCTCTGAAAAATCAAAATACCAAAAAAGACTTAAATCAATTTTGAAATGTGACCACGAGCCTCGAAATATTTGAATTCAGAGGGTACATGCATATGGGGCTATTTCAAAAAGTGGACCCACATTGACAACTCTTTGCATGCAATACTTGCTTAGAATTTAAAAACGGAATATCTGCCGAAATTATTTGTAATATATGGAGCCAAACTCTTATTAGATTATGCCAAATTTTTCGGGTCAGTGGTTATTGGAATTTGGCTGCCAAAACTCGTACATACAATAATTTCGCATATGACAACCTTCCAAACAGTTTCCATTGGAAATGGTGTATCATTTCCCTTTCCCTATCATTTCCCTAAGCTAGTACTAACTAGATTCTGTTCTATCATTACTTGTCAACTGATGTCGCATGCCATTTGGCTTCATTGCCGTCAACAGCAGATGCTTTACCACACTCTCGTCATATATTTGAATGTGTGTATGTATATATGTGTATGTACGAGCATTGGTATCTAAATATTGCTTCAAGAAAAATTTATTGGTCCAATTCATTTTCTCAATCGTTGTAATGACAAAGATGATGAGTACCATTCTTTGTTGTCTTTGTTGTTCGGTACACACCAGATGTTGGAGCAAACCATTTAGTTGTGACACACGGTTCATCTTCACATTGTCACGCTAGAAAGCGATAGAGTCTTTGACAAGAGTTAGAGACAGTAGTGACCCCTTTTCGTGCAGCTACGAGTGTTGTTATGCCCCAATGATGTTTGAAACTCTGAGAGTTTGTGATCTCTTTTTTTATGATTGAGAGAGAAATTTAAAATTTGATTTTTTTTTTAGCGGATGAAGAAAACTTTATTCTAGCCAAATTCAAGAGGACTCTTGAGGTTCTCTCTGTCAAGGAAGAAAGCTATCAATTTATCGGGTGTTAAATATGGATGTGTCTGGGTGGAAATATCACTCCCATTAAAAATTTAGGCATTTGAAACAAAATACATTCTTCTAAAAAAAGCATTATTTAGTAACAACATTTTTTTTTGTTTGTCACTATGTAAGTCGATACAATTTGGTTAGTAAAGTTTGAGTTATAGGCCAAAAGGGTCAGAATAGAAACAAGTAAAAAACAGTTAAGTTATTTTAACTTTAATATACCCTCCACCATTTGAAAAGTAACTCATGTAAAACCAGTAATGAAAGTCTTGACGTCGGGAGGGGCCGACTTTATGATACCCTACATCACTTTGCATACACATAACAAATAAAAGTTTTTATGGGGAATTTGTGAGAATTAAATCATACCAGCTATGGTTATAATTTAAAGTTCAAAGGACTAAATTTGTTGGGGCATTTGTATCTTTTCAATTTAGGTTTATATTAACCATTGAGTGCACAATTAACTTGAAATCGGGTAAAGATGTATATGGGGCTATATCCAAATCTGAACCGATCTCGACAAAATTTGGCAAAAGGTATTTCTGAGCTGTATTTGACATATTTCCCTAAATATTTTTGTTACGCAGTGCATATTACGGCTGTGGGGAACAAATATAACAAATCGGATGGACAATATGTAGGGGAGCTATAACTATATCTGGAACTCTTCCTGAAAACATCACCGTTAAATCGAACTAGATTTTTTTATATCCTCCATAATATGGAGGGTATATTAAGTTTGTCATTCCGTTTGTAACACCTCGAAATATACATTTTAAACCCCACAAAGTATATATATACTTGATCCGCATAATATTCTTTGTCGATTTAGCGATATCCGTACGTCTGTCCGCTTGTGAAAATCACTCTAGCTTCCGAATGAATTGAAGTAGATTGATAATTTTACTCAAATGTATGTTATGGCTGCAGGACTTTTGGTATTGAAAATGGGACATGTAGGTCCACGTCTTCGTATAGCCCCCATACAACGGTACCTCCCATATTCGGAATTTTAATGATTTTAGCGACATTATTCACCGGAATTGTTTCAAATTTGGTATTTGAAGTTTGTAATGAATACTACAGTCTAAGACAGAAAATTGTCTGTGCAGGTCCATGTCTTCGTATAGCCCCCATATAACGGTTCCTTTCGATATTCGGTACATGGTTGATTTTAGCGACATAATTCACCGAAATTGTTTCAAATTTGGTATTTGAAGTTCGTAATGGATACTAAAGCCTAAGACAGAAACTTGTCTGTGCAGGTCCACGTCTTCGCAGAGCTCCCATATAACAGTTCCTCCCGATATTCGGAATTCTTTTAAATTTGGTATTTGAAGTTCATAATGGATACTAAAGCCCAAGACAGAAAGTTGTATGTGCAGGTTCACGTCTTCATATAGCCCCCATATAACGGTATCTCCCGATATTCGGTATTTTGTTGATTTTAGCGACATTATTCACCGATTTTTTTTTTTTGTTAAGTTTCGCATTTGAATATTGTTATGGCTTATGACAAATGTTGCCTATGCCCTTCCATGTCGTCGTGTAGAACCTAATATAACAGCTATATTCGGGATTTTTAATATTTTAACAGAATTTTTAACTGATTTTATTGTTTATGAGAATTGCCAAATTCGTTCCAAATGGTGGAGGGTATTCAAAACTTACAGCTTTTTTACATGTTCTTCCTTCATAAGGTACTCCACAATGTGGTAGAAACAATGTGCATATGTATATGTATGTAAGTAAACGCTATTATTGACAATTTTGGAACAAATACTGTTCTCTCAATATCCCAAAATAATTTTCACATTTCCAGCCAGTTTCTACAAATGACTCACATTCATGTACCCACATATGCCCACCCCCATAAAGAATCCCCACCCCCTCCCCTCCAAAGATAATTATCAAATTCTGCTGACATAACTTGACTTACCTTTGTCAAAAAAACGGAGAAGACGAAGTCAAGGTACATTCGAAGGTATTTCTTTGTTTTCATCGGTTGCTGAAGATAATTAAATGTGACACGTTAAATGTCTTCGGGTATCTGGCTGCCGGTTCAAGCAAATCCACCAGATGATGATGACGATGATGGCAATGGAATGATGAGACATAAAAGAGACAATTTTCACTTTACTTGCCAGCACCACCACCACCGCCACAATTTCAATATCTGCCTTTGTCCGTTTTCTGTTTCCTTTTGCATTCAAAATTGTGTGTTTCTCTTTTTGTCTGTCTTCTGTTTTTTTAGTTCGTTTTCAAAAGACGTTAAAGGAAGTCATGCATAACGTTTGTGAGGCTTCTTCCTTTCGGAAACTTCTGTGTCTGTCACTGGAGTACATAAGCCAACAAATGGAAGAGTGGCCTACAGATGCCAGTTCTCGGTTGTTTTTTTTATGTAATTGGTAGTTGCACACGCTGTATTACGGATATGACGAACGTACATATGTACTCCCAGCATAGGTATGTATGTATGTATGTGCATCGTGGTATATGAGGGGGCAACTATGTGTTTATTGTTGTATGGCATTAAGACTAAAACCTGGAACTGAGATAATTACATTTTTCTGACAAAAGGAGAAAAGGCGGGGAAGGTGTTCAAAGAACCATGAGACATATTTGTTAAGCAAAAATTATAGTAAGGGAAATGGGACGGGGTATACCTTCAGCCATGAGAAAAAATTAAATCCTTTAAAAATGCATATTCCAAATCAGGGATTTCGTTCGTTATATGTTATATTAATTCAATGCAGATATTTGCAAAGAGAGAGGAAATGCATTTCCGATAAGTCAATAGAAGAAGTTACATAATAAGGCTAAGTTTACTTTTTATACCCTCCAACATACATAGTTCGGAGGGTATATTAAGTTCGTCATCCGGTTTGTAGCTCGTCGAAATAAAAATTTTAGACCTAACAAAGTATATATATTCCTGATCAGCGTAAAATTCTAATACAATTTTGACCTGTCCGTCCGTCCGTCCGTCTGTTGTAATCAGGCTAGAGTCAAAACGAATAAAGATAGGATGCTACATTTCTGCACAGATCAGTATTTTGTCTGCAGGCAGATCAAGTTCGAAGATGGGCTATATCGGTCCACGACATCACATAGCCCTCACACAACGGTACCACCCGATATTCGGTATTTGGATGATTTCAGCCACCTTTTCCAATGGAATTGTCTGAAAATCCAAACAAAGAGTTCTTTGTGGGTGCTTTATCCTCTGGAAGAAAATTATTTATATAGGTCCACGATATCGTATAGCATCCATACAACGGTACCCCCGATATTCAGTATTTTGATGATTGTAGCCAAAATTGTCCATTAAATTGTCTAAAAATACACATAAGGATTACCTTCCGAGTACTTCATCCCCTGCAAGATTATTGTCTATATAGGTTCACGATATCGTTTATACCCAATATGACGGTACCTCCCTATATTCGGTATTTTGATGATTTTAGCAACATTTTTCAATGGAATTGCCTAAAAATCCATACTAAAGCTTCCTTTCAAGCACTTGACTCCCTTGAGAAGAAATATCTATACAGGGTGTTATAAAAAAAAACTGCAACTAAGTCAAACGCCATAATTTTTATTATTTTTTTTTAAATTTTATTGAATGGAAGCAAAAAAAGTCGGAAATAGCATCAAATTTTAGAATAAGTTAGGTCTATGGCCTTCAAACGGCCAATGAAACCGTCACACGCTGCCCGAATGTTGATCTGTGGTATTTTGGCCCATTTCCGGCGATGCGCTTGCTTGAGGTGATCGAGATTTGGGTAGTTTTTACTGCCAACCTTCCTTTTAAAATACTCCAGACACAATGGTCCAACGGATTGGTAACCGGAGATTTTGGTGGCCATTGTGCACTGGAAATGAAGCAAAGAACCTCATTTTGTAACCACTCTTGGTTGGTGTGTGCTGAGTGCAATGGTGCTGAGTCCTGATGTAATGTCCAAGGTCTGCGGCCAAAATGTTTGCGTGTCCAAGGCTTTAATACACCCTCCAGAATATTTTCGCGATAATATTCGGCATTTATTTTGATGCCACGGTTGATTAATACGAGCGGAGAGCGACTATCGGCTGCTATAGCGGCCCACACCATCACCGTGGCCGGCGCTTGAGTTCTGGTGGCCAACCGATCAGCCGGTGCACATTTTCAGCTGACCTCTTTGACAAGTAACCACGATCATTTTGTGTGTTTACAAACTGTTGGACAACGAATGTTTTCTCATCGGAGAAACCCAAATTCAGCAGTTCAACACTTTCGGCCAAGAGAATCAACTCTTTAGCTCTTTTGAGTCTATTTTCTTTCTGTTGCGGCGTAAGATCTTGAACTTTTTGAAATTTCAATGGCTTTACTGCGGGCTCATTTTTCAATATTTGCCGAATGGAATATTGAGATATGTTCAGCTCACTAGCCACTTTTGGGCCATGGCGACGCGATCAAGCCGCTTCATTACTTTTCGAACCATTTCTGCTGGTGTTGTGGTTTTCTTCCGTCCACTTTCTTGACGTCGGGCTACGCTACCAGTATCACGGTAACGAGCGATGGTACGAGACACAAATGATTTATTCACATTTAAATGCTGGAGTGCTCTAACCATAGCCACTTGTGGTTTTCCAGCCAAATATAAAGAAATCACACTATCACGCTTTATTCCATCACGAATAAATTCTTTTCTGGAAAATTCTCACCAAAATGATTTTGTATGCTTGTAAACAATTTAATGAGCTGTCACTGGAATAATTTTAACAGCTCTCGGACGAGTGGCTTAGAAGTGACAGCAATCTGAAGTTGGTTGCAGTTTTTTCATCTCACCCTGTAGTCATAGCTCCTATATATATGTTTGATCCAGGTAACCAGATAACTTTGGAGTTCGGAAATGCCTCTGTCAAATTTGACCGAAATCGGATCAGATTTGGATTTAGCTCCCATATACATATCTTTATCCGCCCGAAAGGGCTGAATTTTGGCAATTCTGACTGAGTTCATCCTAGAAACAAGTACTTAAAAAATTGGTTTAAACGGTTCAGACATAACTATAACTCCCATTTATACGTCTTATCCGATTTAGTGTTAAAGTTCCTCCCATGCGCAATATGCACTCACATACTTTTCAGAAATAAGTGTTTAAAATTTTGTGAAGATCGGTTCATATCTGGTTATAGCTCCCATACATATATTTATCCGATTTCAGGTTTTTTGTGTACCAAATGGCTAATGTCAGCCCAAATGAACCGAATTTTGACAATTACGACTGAATTCATCCTAGAAAGCAGTACTTAAAAATATAGTGTAAATCGGTTATATAGCTGTAACTCCCATATATATGTTTCACCCGATTTGGGATTTAAAATCCCTTACAAGCGTATTATATATTCCACAACAATGATCTTTGGTACCAGATATCAGATACAGCCTAGAAATAAGTGTTTCAAATTTTGTCAAGATCTCTTCAAATTTAGATATAGCTCCCATATATATTTTCAACCGATTTCGGGGTTTTTTGTACACCAAATGACTAACTGGACTGAATTTTGGCACTTCCGATGAAATTCAGTCTAAAAACAATAGTTTCAAAATTTGGTGACATTGGTTCAGATATAGCTAAAGCTTACATATATATGTTTCATCCGATTTGGTATTAAAGCCCCTCACATGCATAATATGCACTTCTCAACAATGATATTTGATACCGGACATTAGATACTGCTTGAAAATACCTCTGCCAAATTTTATCAAGATCGGTTCATATAATTTATAGCTTCGATATACATCTTCATCCCATTTTAGGGTTATTTTTCACCATATGTGTAATATCAACCAGAATTGGCTAGATTTTTCATATTCAACCTAATTTTTCCATTTTGGTGAAACTCGATCTGGTACCTATTACTCCAATAAATATTTTTTAATACAATTCTTTTAGAAGTCATATCATGCAATATACGGTAATGTTATTTGGTACTAGAGGTACAAAAGTCTCCGTCAAAATCGATTCAGAGTTGGATATAGTTCCTAAATTGTGACTACTCTAAAGCCATGATACACATTCAAATAAGGTTCATAGTTGGTATGATCTCCTTCACATAAATTTTCAATATAAACTTTTTTGTTGCGGGAGCTCTACTAAATACGCATAATAGTGTAGGACTTTTGACCTTTCCTTACTGGTTAGTATTTGAAAATCTTCATCCAAATTATCCAACATAATTTATTTGTGTTATAAAATATATAATTATATCGAAAAAACATTTATTAATTATTTACGTCAATAATATATTCAAAAAACGCCTCATAATATATATTTAATACTCTGGCGGATATCAAAATACAACAAAAAGCTGGTTTCATAATTAAAACAGTAAAAAAGCAAAAAAAATGACTTGGAAAATGTGTGTGAAGTGACAAGACCAGATGAAACTGAGACCGGCACATTTATGGGAGAATTTAAGACGTTTAGTAAAATGATATGCGACGCATCCAGAGTTGAGTGTTGTATGTTTTTTTTCTTCTTTTTTTAATAGACTGCAGTTAATAAAAATAATTAATTTGTTTCATGAAAATAAGATGTTGTGTTGGTAATTACGCTCATTATATTATATTAATTACAATAACAATTTGATTTATTTTTTTTTTTAAAGGACAGCAGAACTCAGTCATCAAACAATTCATTGAAACCCAAAATCTTTATCTGTTACTTTCATTTCAAAGCATTTGTGTTTGAAAGTTCTCACACTGAATACTAGATCTAAGAATCATATTCCAGATCTTCTTATCAAATTTAGGAAAAAATCAAGTAAAAAAGCTGTAAGTTAGGCCGGGCCGAACTTTGAATACCCTCCACCATTTGGAACGAATTTGGCAATTCTCAAAAAAAATAAAATCAGTTAAAAATTCTATTAAAATCTGAAAAATACCGAATGTAGCCGTATATTAGCGTCTGCACGACGACATGGACCTGCAAAAAAAAAAAAAACTTGAAAAAAAAATCATCAAAATTCCGAATATAGGGAGGAACCATGAAAGTTGTAAAACGTGGACCTTCACAGACAATTTTTTGTCATAGCCTGTAGTATCCATTACGAACTTCAAATGCGAAATTTGAAACAATTCCGGTAAATAATGTCGCTAAAATCATCAGAATACCGAGTATCGGGAGGTACCGTTATATGGGGGCTATACGAAGACGTGGAGCTACATGGCCCATTTTCCGTTTTTATGCTGTAGTTTATATTACGAACTTCAAATACCAAATTTGAAACAATTCCGATGAAGAAATTCGCTAAAATCATCAAAATACTGAATATCGGGGGGTACAGTTATATGGGGGCTATACGAAGAAGTGTACCTCCATGGCTCTTGTTTGTTTTATGCTGTACTATCTATTACGAACTTCCAAATACCAACTTTGAAACAATTCTGGTAAATAATGTCGCTAAGATCATCAGAATACCGAATATCGGGGGTACCGTTACATGGGGGCTATACGAAGACGTGGACCTACATTGCCCATTTTTTGTTTTATGCTGTAGTATCTAATACGAGCTTCAAATACCAAGTTTGAAACAATTTCGGTAAATAATGTCGCTAAAATCATCAAAATACTGAATATGGGGGGGGGGGGGAGGGTACCGTTATATGGGGGCTATACGAAGACGTCGACCTACATGGTCCATTTTCAATACCAAAAGTCCTGCAGACATAATACACATTTGAGTTAAATGTTATCAACCTACTTCATTTCGTTCGGAAGCTAGAGTGATTTCCACAGACGGACAGACGGACGGACATTGATAAATAGAATAAAGACATAGATTTTTATGCTGATCAAGAATATATATACTTTGTGGGGTCTAAAATGTACATTTCGAGGTGTTACAAACGGAATGACAAACTTAATATACCCTCCATACTATGGTGGAGGGTATAAAAATAAATAAATAAAAAACAAACTTTTACAAAAAAAATAAATATCTTTTTCATTTTGCGCTCACACCAACCACAACAACGAAAACAGAAACAGAAAAAACCCGATGCTCTTGTCCAGTTGAGAATTCCCAGCATTCGGTCTTTGTTTGGAGAAGAGCGTAATATGATAGCCGCCCCTGCTAAGATATGATACAGCGTCGTCAACGCCTTGCCACACAATGCGACGCTAAGGTGCGGAGGAAGCGATTACACTCTCCGTTTGTTGTTGCTGGCGTTGTTTGCATATCATCGTTTCAAACGTCTGTCAGAAAAAAAAGAAAGAATAAAACGCAGAGTGATTCTGAAAAAAAACTCACGCTAAATTGTGTGTGTAAAAAAATCATTAAATAAACAAATAAAAACAAAAGTGATCGATTAAATGCATCCGAACATAATAAAGATACACCAAGCTGCTTGCCGGTTCACATGCATATACACATACATATATATACATGGATAGATAGATACTGACATTGACACTGTGACTCAACCGAATTGAATGCAAACAATGTAACTTCGAAACTGAAACACGCATCTTTCAGACAATGCTATGGGGTAGAACGAGGCACAGTGGTTCTAAACCAGATTTTTTTTATAACATCCACTATAAGATTCAGAACTAAGGGGTGCTTGCGGTTGTGTAAGCGAATGTGCACACTCTTTGCAGATATTACCCATTATTTGGTAATGAGGACCATGAATTCTTTTGCAAAATAGCTCAAGTTAGAACCCTAAAATTCATGAGGATAACTGATGGAGATAGAGATGATATAGGTTTAACGGTGGAATTTTTGAAATAAGTAGAAAGAAGAATGTGGCACAATTTTTAGAATAAAGGTTCAAAATTACTAAAGTGTATAATCGATAGAACTTTGATGAAATTGTTCTTCAAATAACTTTTAACTTTTAAAAAAAGCAGTAAGTTCGCGACCAAACTTTGAATACCCTCCACCATTTAGAACGAATTTTAAAATTTTCGAAAAACATAACTTTCGCCAAAAATTCTGTTAACATTTTAAAAATGCCGAATATAGCCGTTATATTAGGACCTGTAAGACGTGCACCTACATAGGTATTGTTTGTCACAAGCCATTACCATATTCAAATTCGAAACTTGAAATAAACGGTGAATAATGTAGCCAAAATCATAAAAATACCGTACATACGGAGGAACCGTTATATAGGAGCTACACGAAGACATGGACCTGCATAGACAATTTTCTGTCACAGACTGTAGCATCCATTATGAACTTCAAAAACGACATCTCAAACAATTTCGTTGATTATTGTACCCAAAATCGTCAAAATACCGAATATAAGGTACTGATATATGGGGCCTATACGAAGACCTGTCACAGACTGTAGTTCCCATTACGAACTCTAAATACGAAATTTGAAACTACTATGGTGAAAAATGACGCTAAAATCATCAGAATACCGAATATTGGTAGGTACCGTACCGTACCGTATCTAAGGGCTATTCGAAGACGTGGACCTGCATAGACAATTTTCTGCCTTAGGCAGTAGTATCCATTTCGAACTTCAAACGACAAATTTGAAAAAAAATCGGTGAATAATGTCGCTAAAATCATCAAAATACCGAATATAGGGAGGTACCGTTATATGGGGGCTCCACGAAGACGTGGACTTGCACAGACAATTTTCTGTCTCAGGCTGCAGTATCCATTTCGAACTTCAAATGCCAAATATGAAACAATTCCGGTGAATAATGTCGCTAAAATCATCAAAATACCGGATGTCGGGAGGTACCGTTATATGGGGGCTATATGAAAACGTGGACCTACAGGACCCTGCCTACTTGAAAAATAGACATGTGTGCAAAATGTTAGCCTTCTATCTCAATTCGTTCGAAAGATAGCGTGATTACAACAGACAGACGGACATAGCTTAATCGTCTTAGAAGTTTACGCTGATCAATAGTATATATACTTTCATTATTTCGATGAGTTACAAACGGAATGACAAAATGAATATACCCTCCATAGTATGGTGGAGAGTATAAAAAGCTGTGATATATGTCGGGATAGTGAACAATAAGTTAAGTACGAAAAGGTACGAATGTGTATTAAGCGATCGGTAAAGATATGGTGGTATTGAATTAAAATTAAGTGGAATTTGGAAAATCCGTACCACGAGGGCACGAAAAGCACTAAAAGATAGAATATTAATATTGAGTGCTTGGAAATATTTAGAACTATGAAATTTAGTTTAAGGCTACGAAAAGACATAAAAGATTCAAACAATATTGAATAATTTGTAAAACCACGAAATTTTAAACTTTGCATATATATCACTCTAGGTCCACGCTTTTACTACAGATTTTCATTTAGTTTCAAGTTTTCAAATTTCAGATCATTAAGCTCGCCTCGAAAGAGAAACACATATAAATAAAAGATTAAATGCCCAGACGAATATGCTGCAGCAGAAATCTTGAAATGGTGAGGGCGACTCTTGGTCCAAAAGTGTCAGATAAGGGTAGGTTTTCGGAAATTCGTGCTAGAACGGTGCGAAAAGTACTAAAAGGTACTAAATATACCGTTATAATGTACCCTTTGTACTTGACGAACCAGCTAGAACTCTTAATTGGATGGATATACTTAAATGTACTACATTTGGTACCAATTCGTATCACGTGAACGGTTAGAGCTAATGAAATTTGGAGTGGAATCTAGGTTGAGAATGGGGTCGATGGAAGAGAATACTCATGTATATGAAAAGTACTGAACGGTACTAAATTTATTACAATTTGAATTTGGAGAAACGAACGGAGCTGGAAACCTGAAGTGAAGTAGGTTGATAAAATTTTACTCAAACGTATATTATGTTTGCAGGACTTTTGGTATTGAAAATGGGCCATGGAGGTCCACGTCTTCGTATAGCCCCCATATAACGGTACCCCCGATATTCGGTATTTTGATGATTTTACTGACATTATTCTCCGGAATTGTTTCAAAATTGGTATTTGAAGTTCGCAATGGATACTACAACCTATGACAGAAAATTGTCCGTGCAGGTCCACGTTTAGCCCCCATATTATAGTACCTCCCTATATTTGGTATTTTTATGATGCAGGCCCACGTCGACGTATAGACTCTAATATAACGGCTACATTCGGTATTTTTAAGATTTTAACAGAATTTTTAACTGTAAAATATGGAAATTAGTTTAATATTGCATTGTAGAGCTGAGGTATGTATGTGTGGAAATTTGTACTCATGTGTACTTAATTGCACTAAATTTGGGACAATTTCGATTTGGATGAACCACTAGAGCTGGTATCATAAAATTTGGAAATAAAATTACAGACGGAGTGTAGTATCCCAAACCTTATAGCGGTTGTTTTTTCGAAATGTGTCTATAAATGTACACAAACTACTGAATGGTACTAAAATTCCGAAATTTAATATTTAGATTAATGGTATCTGTTTTTGATATTTGGCGATGGTTTGAAAAAGTGTCCTATATTTGTACGAAATGGTACTAAATTTGTTATTCGGTGAAGGGATAGCGGTAGAATTCTCAAATTTGATATTAAAGTTTCTGTTGGTATCTGGAATTGAAATATGGAGTTGGTTTTGGAAATATGCACTATAATTGTACTAAAATTACTAAATAGTACTAAATTTTTTATTGTATGAAAGGATAGGGCTGAAATTTGATATAGATATCACTGTTTGTGTACCATAAATGTTCAAAAGTACTAAGTGGTACTAAACTGGGTATTGGGATAGGGCTGGAATCTCGAAATTTGATATTGAAACCTCTTTTGGTAACTGGTATTAAGCTAAGCTACTATATTTGTAGGAAAAGTATTAAATTGCGTTGGGTGCTAGCCCTAAATTCAAATTTGGTATTTGGTTAAGGTGTAGAGCTGATATTCCAAAAGTACTAAATAGTAGTGTAAATATCGTATTGGCTAAATTAATAGAACTGAAATCCTGAAATTTGATGTAGATGTTGTTATCTGAAGTTAAGATATTGAGGTGATTTTCAATGCTTCCTATATTTGAACGAAAAATACTGAATGGTATTAAATTTAGCATTCGGTGAAGGGAAAGACTTAGAATCCTTAAATTTAATATTGTGGAGACCTCAATATCTGGAATTAAGATATGAAAGTAGTTTCGATTTGTTAAAAAATCGAAATATTATTGGGTGAAGTAATAAAGCTAAAAGTTCTGAAATTTTGAATACACGGAACTGTTAGCGTCCGAATGTAAGACATTGATGTGATTTTGAAAATGTGTCCTATGTTTGTACGAAAAGTATTAAATGGTACTAAATTTAGCATTGAGTGAAGGGAAAGGTTTGGAATCCGCAAATTTGATATTGAGGTCTCTCTGTTGGCATCTGGAATTGAAATATGAAAGTTATTCAAAAGGTACTAAATGTGGTAATGGGTGAAGACCTGAAAGTCAATATAGATGTCACTGTTGAGGTCTGTGGTTGATATATGGATATGGTTTCGGAAGTATATACCATAATTGTTCAAAATGTACCAAGTTGTACTAAATTTGATATTGGGCGAAGGAATAGACCTGGAATCCTTAATTCGGATATTGATGACTATGTTGTTATTGACTGGTGGTGATTTTGCAAATTCGTACTATAATTGTTCGTAAAGTACTAAATGGTAATAATTTTAGGTCACTATTGGTGTCTAGGATGGGGAGATATAGATTGTTTTGCATATGCCTACTAAAATTACTAAATTTGGTAAAAATTACTAAATTTTACTAAAAATTGTTCGAAATTGACTTCTACATTGTACTAAGTTTAGATCACTGTTAGAGTCTAGGATGGAGAGTTGTAGATTCTTTTGGATATGTCTACTAAATGTTACTAAATTTGGTATTGAGTAAAGGGATAGAGCAGAAAATCTGAAATTTGGTATTGAGGTCATTGTTGGTTTCTGGTTCTGTACAGGAAAATTGTAGGCGACTAATTGACCGGTCTTAGGTGTAAAAAATTTGACTCAAATGCATGTTATGCCCATAGAAATTTAGTAGGTTTACATTAGGTACTACCTTCTCTGATAGGAAATTATTTACAAAGGCGCACATTTTCTTATAGCTCCCAAATGACCTGAAATGGATTTCCTTCCAAGAAATCTAGGATCTTAAACCATTATTTCGGCGAGGACCGTTTTTGGCCGTATATATTGCACCCTCTATAGCCTGCTGATGCTAGAGAAATCAAAAGTTTCCAAAAGTTCTAATTAAAACACTGTGCGATACGAAAACAATGTTCAAGTTACACCGCATGTTCCTCCCACGCATCATGCAGATGAGAGCAGGAGCGATAGCATGTGTTATTACTCCATCTACGTATATTTCCCTGCCAAAAAAAAAAAAAACTACATTTTGTGGCGCGTGCATAGTTGCCAATGTTTGTTGGCCTTTGTTTACATTTGGCAAATAAAGATTCTTGGGAAATTGTCAACTCTTTTCGGGGCGTGTGAATTTGATGTTTTTTATGGTACATTTTTTTCCATTTCATTCCGCTTTCCTCGCTGATATCTGTCGATATCAATTTTCATAATTTCCCTCCCTTGTTTTCTATTCTATCAATTTCAATATATTATCTCATAGGGCAGCTGTTTTTCTCAGGGGCCTGCATTGCGTTCGTAATGATCGTTCTCATTTTCATAATAATCCACATCGTCGATATCATCATCATCACCACCACCATCTCGGCGATGAACAGGTGTAGGCAGGTGTTTTAATTGTCTCTTAGCCGGTCGGCGCTGGCATCGTCAGTTGTTTATGTTTCTATGGTCATAGAGACCACATCCACTTGAAATGCACTTCCTCGCCACTCTATGGAGCACAATCGGTTGCATGTCGGAGCAGAAGGTGGTGCATCTATGTTCGTTCAAACCTGTATCTCTAATGGTTTGCCGCCGAGTATCTGCATTTGTGGCATGTGCCTTATTCTGTTTTCACACCATTTGCAGTACTTCGTCTGCACTTTTGTTCGAATAAATGCATCCATAGCAACAACAACAACAACAACAACAACAACAACAACAACAACAACAAAAACAACAACTATAGCAACACATTCATTAAACTATTCAACCGCCAACGACTGCGCTTACTCGCTCATGATTAATGAAGTAAAACGAATTTGTGTCTTCGTTGATAATTAAAGGAATAATTCTGCCACTCCAATGGAAAACGCCAAAGTCAAATGAGGAAAGAAAAGGGAAAAAGAACAAATTGAGAAAAAAAGGGGTTTGTTTTTGTTTGTTTGTATTTCTTTTCAATTTCTTTATAACATCATGTAATTACTTTTGAAGAAGTAACAGAAAATTAGGGGGAATTCTTCGGGAAAAGTGGAAGAAGTTGTTTCTTTTGTTTCAAAGAAAATCATTTATTACTGAAGCTCTATGTGGGCGATGTAGCAGAGTATATCTACAGACATTTGCAGGCAAACATTTTAGAGCTATATGAGCCGAATAATCCATTACAAGGTAATCTAAAACAAGTAAAAAACATTAAGTTCAGCCGGGCCAAACTTTTAATACCCTCCACCTTAGGGTAAAGGAAACATTAGAAGAAATGTGGCAAAAACCATTAAAATGCTGAATATCGGGAGGTACCGTTATATGGGGGCTATACCAAATCGTGGACCCATACACGCAATGTTTCGCCAAAGGAGCTAGAACCCATTATGACCTACAAATACCAATTTTCAGGCAAATCCGTGAAAAAATGTGGCAAAAATCATCAAATTACCGAATATCGGGAGGTACCGTTATATGGGGGTTATACCAAAGCGTGGACCTATAATTACAATGACTCGCCACACGAACTGGGACCCATTATGATCTATAACTACCAATTTTTAGACATATCCGTGAAGAAATGTGGCAAAAACCATTAAAATGCTGAATATCGGGAGGTACCGTTATATGGGGGCTATAACAAATCGTGGACCCATACATGCAATGTTTCGCCACCGGAGCTGGAACCCATTATGACCAACAAATACCAATTTTTAGACAAATCCGTGAAAAAATGTGGCAAAAATAATCAAAATACCGAATATAGGGAGGTACCTTTATATGGGGGCTATACCAAAACGTGGACGTATACATGCAATGTTTTGTCACATGCACAGGGACTCGTTATGACCTACAAATACCAATTTTTAGACAAATCCGTGAAAAAATGTGGCATAAACCATCAAAGTACCCAATATCGGGAGGTACCGTTATATGGGGACTATACCAGAACGTGGACCGATTTATCTCATTTTCAATACCAACCATCCTAGACACAATAAAAATTGCTCTGCTAAAGTGTGGCGCTCTACTTCAAATAATGTGGCTGTATCGTGATTTCAACAGACAGACGGACAGACAGACAGACAGACGGACATCGTTAAATCGACTTAGAATTTTATGCTGATTATGAATATATATACTTTATAGGGTCTACGACGAATATTTAAGGATGTTACAAACGGAATGACAAAGTTAATATACCCTCCTTTCCAAGATGGAGGGTATAAAAATAGAATATCCCCCATACAACGGTACCCCCTATATTCGGTATTTTTATGATTTTAGCTACATTTTTTCAATCGAAGGAGTTCCTTGTGACTACTTTACCCCTTGGAAGAGAATTGTTTATATAGGTCCACGATAAAACGATACCCCCCATAAAACGACACTTTCCGATGTTCGGTATTTTTATGATTTTAGCTACATTTTTTCAATGGAATTGTCTGAAATTCCACACAAGGAGTTCCTTGTGACTACTTTATCCCCTTAAAGAGAATAGTCCATATATGTCCACGATATCGTATAGCCCCCATATAACGGTACCCCCGGATATTCGGTATTTTTATGATTTTAGCCACATTTTTCAATGGAATTGTCTAAAAATCAACACAAGGAGTTCCTTGTGAGTATTTCATCCCCTGGAAGAGAAGTGTCTAAACAGGTCAACGGTACTCCCAGATATTCGGTATTTTCATGATTCTTGCAACATTATTCACCTTAATTATTTCAAATTTCGTATTTAAGGTTCGGAACCGTTACTACATCGTATGACATAAATTACAAATGCCGGACCACGTCTTCGTATAGCACCCATATAGCGGTTTTCATTTGAGCGGTATGTTTCAAAAGGATTTTTTTTTTTTGAAATTTTCATGTTTCTTCCAAATGGTGGAGGGTATAAAAAGTTCGGCCTGCCCGAACTTAGCTGCTTTTTTATCTGTCATGCTTCATCTAAGACAGAAGAAAATATTGGTATGGGCAAAATTACAAGAGAATCGAACATTTATATCCACTTTTATAAGAATACATAAATTCCATATTCATCTCAGGTTCGTGGTTGAGTGAAATCGCTGACTTGATTCGCAAAATATCACAGATGAAATATTTTTTAAATTGTAACCCTTTGTGGGTGAGGTGGCAGAAGGGGTTCCCAGGTATATATGATCTTCACAACAGATCTTGTGTGAAATTTGAAGAGAGTTGGATGTTTATCTCGCTTTCTATTCTTTGTTTTCAAAAATCTTGAACCTTATGTGGGGGAGGTACCAGTAGAAATGGTCCGATCTCTACCATCTTTCTAAGACATCTTGTGTTAATGGAAATATTGAGATGTACCAAGTCTGAAGAAATTGGATGTTAAATTTGCGTTTTGTTAGTGAAAATAATGGGATGTGTGAATGTGTGGGATGTGGGATGTGATGTGTATAAAAAGAACCTGATTTTTATGTCCGATTTTATAACCGTTTTGTTTACTCCAAACTTTGGCTCTTTGTGAGGGAGGTACAATAATGAATGATCCGATCTTTACCATTTTTATAACAGATCCTGTGTTGATAGAAATATTCAGATGTGCCAAGTCTAAATGAAATCGGATGTTAATTTCGTGTTTTATGAGCTTAATGGATATTTAAAATTTCGACCTTTTGTGGGGGAGGTACCAGAAGGAGTGGACCGATATATTCCATCTTAACACCAGATTTTTGGTTTATAAAATTATTGGGATGTGTGAAATTTTAAGACAATCGGATTCTTACATCACATTTTATAAGAATTATAATTATTCAAAATTTTTACCCTTTGTGGGGGAGGCACTTAATGGAGTGGACCGATATTGTCCATTTTCGCAGCTGAGCTAGCACTGATGCAAATATTAGGACAACTACCGAATTTGTTTTTTTTTTCGATGAGAAAATATTCGTTGTCCAGCAGTTTGAAAACAAACAAAATTATCGTGTTAACTTGCCAACGAGGTCAGCTGAAATTGTGCACCTTCGGTTGGCCACTAGAACTCAAAGGCCGTCCATGGTGATATTGTGGCCCGCCATAATGGCCGATTGTCAGTCTCCGTTCGTATTAATCGTCCGTGGCATCAGAATAAATGCCGAAGATTATCGCAAAAATATTCTGGAGGGTGTATAAAAGCCTGGGGCACACAAACATTTTGGCCGCAGACCTTGGACCTTCCAACAGGACTCAGCAACATCGCACTCAGCATGCGCCACCCAAGAATGGTTACAAAATGAGGTTCCGCGCTTCATTTCCAGCGCACAATGGCCAAAAAAAATTCTCCGGATACCAATCCGTTGGACTATTGTGTCTGGAGTATTTTAGAAAGCAAGGTTGACACTAAAAATACCAAAGTGTCGATCACCTCAAGCAAGTGCTTCGCCGGGAATGGGCCAAAATACTGCAGAGGTTTCATTGGCCGTTTGAAGGCCATAATTCGTGCCAAAGGTGACCAATTCGAAAAATCTAAACTTATTCTAAAATTTAAAGCTATTTCCGACATTTTTGCTTTCATTCAATAAAATTTAAAAAAAATGTAAAAATTCTGGCGTTTGATTTTGTTGGATCTCTCGCCCTGTATATGGGAGCTGTAGCAATATCTGGACCGATTTTCGTCAAATTTAACCTACTTGCTTCATTGTTAAAATTAGTCTTTTGTGTCAAAATGATTTCAGTCAGGGCTGATATGGACATTTGGTGTACAAAAAATTTGAAATCGATAGAAGATATACATGGGAGCTATGTCCAACTATGAGCCAAAATTTTCAATAGAGTGTGTCCTTGGGTCAAACGAAAAAGGGCTTTGCAAATGCTTATCTCAATTAAACAATAAATGCTCAGCAGACGAACGGAATAAGAATGTGATTCTATGAAGATCATTAAAAGAAACTATGGGTCTACATAGTCTAAATTTGAAAAAACAAATGCACATAGTCCTATTAGCCTACATGGTCGTAATATTCTGTACCACAGTGTGGTGTAGGCTAAAAACCAATTTTATATATCGGAAAGAGATGGGAATTATTATTCTTTATCTCCACATGTTTGTCCATTCAAATTTTCAGTGCTTGACTTTCAATCAAAATCCAAGAAACTGGACTAAATTCACTATCTCACCATGCCAACCACCCTCTAAAATTCTGTTTACATTTTCTTTTACTTTTCTCTTTTTATTTCAATACTTGGCATGGTATTAAATTCTGGCATACAGACGGACGGTTCGATGGCACGAGGGCAAACGATAATCAACAACAAAAGAGTTCACAATTCAAACTGGTGAATAATACACCTGTTCTGCCAGACGGTAACAGATCACAAACTAAATATAACAACAAAACTAGTAGCAGCAGCAGCCACAGCAAAGTACCAACAACCACCATTGCCGCCAATAATACCAACAACAACAACACATCGTTATAAACATCACCGGTTGCCGGCAAGAGAATGGGGTCATTAAACGATCTTAACGTGGTTAAAAACTGAAAAAAATACCAGCAGCAGCACCGGTATCAGACAAAACGAGAGGCAGACAAAAACAACAATAACAACAAAAGCGGAGAATGAACTCTAAAACTGAACGAAATCAACTGAACGAACCAACGAACAGCTGATATGTTGCCAATGATTCTGGGCTTTCCATGCCATGCCAGCCAGAGTACGATCACCACTAGCCAGCTATGCTTCAGACACTGGCAGTTGTGACAGTGGTAGCTGGTGTGTGCGTTTTTCTGTTTTTTTTTTACTTGGCTAAAGAAGCTAAAACACGAAAGCAAGAAAAACTTCAAACCAAAAAAAAAAAAACGGTTATGGTTGTGTGGTAACAACTCCAGCAGCATTGTCTGCCAGCCAGCAGCACCATTAGCCCCAGCAGCAGCAACCCTAATTCTCTAAACATGCAATTATTATTGAGCATCATTGTTGTGTTACAAAGGCTAAAATGTTTTCCAAAAAAAAAAAAGAAGAGAAAAAAAACGACATCTGTTTGCCTGGGTATTATCGGAGTTGGCTGATGCCATGTAAAAATTTACAGCCAAATTGAATTGAAAACGACGATGTGGTTGGCGACGATGATGATGACGACGAGGACGGTGACGATGATGCAAGTGCAGCATCATTATTATTGTTGTTGTTGATATGTTTGTTTGTTGTTATTGTTGTTCTTGTAAGTTTTTGATACAACACGACAGCATAATGAGTTGTTTTAGCTAAAATATGACAAGTCTCGTTACGCATGGCCGATCTCGACAACAATGACTCAGACTCACATACACACACGCACACATTTTGTTTGAAGGTTTGGCGGGTGAGCTGAGATGATACTTTGCTTCCAATTGAAGATGATGAGAAACTTTTCGACAGTTTCGTTGAAAAATGGAAGAAAAGTTTTTATATGAAGGCCGAGGGAAAACGGCATCAAGTTCGGTAGGGTCGAAATTTTTGTTCCTCTGCCGGAAGGAAACCATTTTTTCGACAAAAGTACATCCATAGCATAGGGTGCCTACTACCCTATCTATGCTTGAATTTTATTTAATTTTAGTAATAATATTACAAAGTTGATGTAGAAAAAATTGGATTTTTGGAAATTCTTTTAGTGCGGGTACAAAAAGTACTAAAACTATGTACTAAGTATTGAATACTTTGTATTGGGCAAACGAAATGAGCTGGAATTCTGAAATTTAAAATGAGAGTCACTGATGGAGTGTAGGGCAGATTTGCCTAAAAGTTTTTGGGAATTCAAACATTAAAGTTACCAAAAGTTCTAAAATGTTGCTAAACCTCTAAAATGGTACCATTTGGTATTATGTGAACAGTAGATCTGAAACCCTTACATTTTGTATGAGAATCCAGGTTGAAAAGTAAGTTTGATATTTTCTGGGAATGTTTACTAAGTGTGCCAACTGTACTTAATGATGTCAAATTTAAAACAATTTGGTTTACGGGGAACGTCTGAAGATGGTTTTTTTTTAATTTTTATTGAGGTCCCTATTTCTGGCAGGTTTGTGATAAAGAACCACCTCTTGGGAATGTGACACAATAAGTACAAGTGCAGGAAAAGTACTAAATATTACTATATTTGCTACAATTTGTATTGGGTGAACAGATAGTGCTTGAAACCCGGTGGTGTCTGGTGTTGACATATCGAGGTGGTTTTGCACATGCGTACTAAAATTATTCGAAAAGTACTAATTTTGAATCACTCTTGTTGTCTAGGAAGAAGATATATAGATTGTTTTGGATATGCGTACCAAATGTCACTAAATTGGACAGTATGAAGGGACATTGAAATTTGATATTGATGTCACTATTGGCTTCTAGGATATACATATGGAGACGTTAAAATAGTTATGGACAGAAAAATTGGATGTGGGGTATGAGAAATTATGAGTGGATATGATAGTATACGATCTACAAATCACACCCCCAGAAGGGATTTGGGCTCTCAGACCAAACATTGTTTAGGGCCCTTTAAATATTGCACTAACCAAACGCAAAGAAACCCCATTATTTTGATCTGTTTTTCTTCAGATCTTCAAATTTAGAGCTTTGACATTTAATATACAACCCTTGATTATTTATAGAATTATTGGTTAAGGAAAACAGGGTTATGTTGGTTCCGTTTTCAGGTCAGCCATATTTATACCCTACGCCACATTGTGGTATGGGATATCATGTCTTTGTACATTTGTTTGCATCAAGCGGAATGAACGAAGTTCCCGGTGATGATCTTCTTAGAACCACATTCTGAGATTTTTGCATGTTACTCCGTCTGTCCGTCTGTCCATGTTTTTTTGTAAGCAAACTGCAGCTCGCATTCATGCAGCTCCCATATATTACTTCGTCCGATTTTAATTTATTATGCAGCAATTGTGTAATATTAATCCAGTTAGGCAATTTTCCGATCGAATTCAGCCTTGAAGCAAGTACTTCAAATTTGGTGAAAATTGGCCAAGATATAGCTATAGCTTCCATATATGTGTTTAAGTTCCTCGCATTCGTAATATGCTCTCCACAACAATGATATTCTGTATAAGACATCAGATACAGCCCAGAAATACATCTATCAAATTTATCAAGGTTGGTATATATTTAGATATAGCTCCGATTCAGGTTTATTGTGCACCATATTGGTACATTCAACTCAAATTATCCTGAAGCCAATACCAAATTTTGGACAAACTCGTTTCCCAAAATATAATCCTTCTCGAAGTCATATCATGCATTCTATAGCAATTTTATTTGGTACGAGAAATCGATTCAGTGTTGTATATACATCCCCTCTGATTCCAAATTATAACTGCTCTAAGGCCGCACTACTCACTCAAAAAAGGTTCAAAGTTGGTACGATCTACTCCATAAAAATTGTCAATAAAGATCCACTTTATGGTATATCCCTCACTTAAAGTTAACCGGTGATCTCAGTTATTGAGTTTCGACTCTATTTTCCAGTCGATTTGGCTTTTAAGTGGTATTTTTATACCCTCCACCATACTATGGAGGGTATATTAATTTTGTCATTCCGTTTGTAACTCCTCGAAATACCCTTACCCAACAACAACATACAACAGACCCAACAAAGTATATATATTCTTGATCAACGTAAAATTCTAAGACGATTTAGCCATGTCCGTCTGTCTGTCTGTTGTAATAATAGAAGGCTAAAATTTTGCACACATGTATATTTTGTCAGTAGGCAGGTTAAGTTCGTAAATGGACCATGTAGGTCTAAGTTATCATATAGCCCCCATATAACGGTACCTCCCGATATTCGGTATTTTGATGATTTTAGCGACATTATTCACCGGAATCGTTTCAAAGTTGGCATTTGAAGTTCGTAATAGATGCTGCAGCATAAAACAGAAAATGGGCCATGGAGGTCCACGTCTTCGTATAGCCCCCATATACCGTTCCATGTTTATTACTCAGGGCGTAAATCAGCTTTTACAACAAATGTTCATTGGAAGTTTTGCTCTTCTGACATAAAACAAACATCTCCACTTAAGAATTTTAACATTCCATACAATATTGGGCTCCTTTGTATATTACTAAATAAAGGCCTTAAAAGAGGTTGGTTGAAATTTTCTTCGTTCTAGATTGGCTATAGCTCACTGAAATTAAAAACAAGTTAAAAAGTATCAGTCGGTATTGCCGCCAGAGATATTTCCTCAGCCTATGTTCGACTATCTAAATATATTTTGACTAGTGTTAAGGTTATTCAAACGTTTGACCCTCTATGGAGCAGATCCCGAAGGAATGGGCCAATATTGCCCATTTTCTATCGGATCCAAAATATGATATAAATATTTCGACAGATGTGCCAAGTCTAAATGGAATCGGACGTTAATTTGGCGATTTATGAGCTTCATGGGTACTCAAAATTTCAATATTTTGTGGGGAGGTACTTGATGCAGTGGACCGATATTGTCCATTTTCACACCTGTCCTAGCACTGACGCAAATATTAGGATTCGCAAAGTCGTAGCAAATTCGGATTAGCCTTTCTCTTTCTGTGCAAAGAATATATTTTTTGAACATTTCGACCTTTTGTGGGGGAGGTACCAGAAGGAGTGGGCCGATATTGTTCATCTTAACACAAGGCCTTGGGTTAATATAAATATTGGGATGTGTGAAATTTGAAGACAATCGGACTCTTACATAACATTTTATGAGAGTTGTAATTATTCAAAATTTTGACCATTTGTGGGGGAGGTACTTGATGGAGTGGACCGATATTGTCCATTTCCACACCTGCCCTAGCACTGACGCAAACATTAGGATTTGCAAAGTTGGAGCAAATTCGGTTTATCCTTTCTCTTTCTGTGCAAAGAATATATTTTTTGAACATTTCGACCTTTTGTGGGGGAGGTACCAGAAGGAGTGGACCGATATTGTTCATCTTAACACCAGACCTTGGGTTAATATAAATATTGGGATGTGTGAAATTTGAAGACAATCGGACTCTTACATAACATTTTATGAGAGTTGTAATTATTCAAATTTTTGACCATTTGTGGGGGAGGTACTTGATGGAGTGAACCGATATTGCCCATTTTCACACCTGACCTAGCACTGACGCAAATATTAGGATTTGCAAAGTTGGAGCAAATTCGGATTATCCTTTCTCTTCCTGTGCAAAAAATATATTTTTTGAAAATTTCGACCTTTTGTGGGGGAGGTACCAGAAGGAGTGGACCGATATTGCCCATCTCCGAACTCGATCTAAGTTTGACAAAAATATTACGTTGTAGCCAATTTGGACCAAATCGGATACTCCCTTCGAGAGTTATCGTGCGCACCAGCCAGCCAGACAGACAGACAGACGGACGGACGGACGGACGGACATCGCTAGATCGACTCCAAATGTTCTGAAACGGATTTGGTCCAAAGAGACCTAGGGTCTAAAACCGTTATTTCGACTAGGCACGTTTTGGCCGTATCAAATGATATATACCCTCTGTAGCCATATGGCTGAGGGTATAACAATTTTAAGTGAATTTTGAAAATGTGGTTAAGTTGTTGAAAATAAAAAGGTTTTTCATAAAACAAATTGATGATATTTTTGTGGTACAAATTAATTATCCCAATTTCTTTTACTCAGAGACTCGTTGTAAAATTAAGGAAAAAATATTTCTTCCTTTGATACATTTCCCAAAAATTGGAGTTTTAAGGAAGATTCTGACTTGGAATGAAAAAAGTTAAATTGAGCAATAAAATCGTAAACACACAATTTTCTCTTCTAATATTCAAATTTCGAATATAATTTTTTGAAACTATTAAACCTAGATATATTGGAAATTTGGTGCAGAATATTTCTTTTCTTGACATCTTCTGCTTTAAATGAAATTATATATTATTTTCAGCTTTAACATGAAAAAAGTCCGACGAATAATTAGGGAATATTTTAGCTTTTTTTTTTTGAAATATTGAATTAAATATTTTTTGTTATGCAATACCAATAGATTTCTTTTCTTTGGTAACTAATAGGGATGTTTTATGAAGAATATTTTTTTCTTAAACGTCGTCCTTCTAAAATGATGCTTTGTAGGAGAATTTTACATAAAATCGTATGATGTACGACTTTAAGCTTTAAATGTTTTTTTTAATACTTATGAATTCCTACCGTTTACGTAAGTGTTAGACCTGTAATGTATTCGGGACCTATAGTACAATTTTATGACTAATAATTTTGTAGAATATTTTGACTTGCAACGATCCCATTGAAAGAAGCTTTTAACAATATTTTAAAAACGGACCAAAAAGACCCTATTGTTGACTTACTTGAGGGTTACAGTTTTTGTCCAAAATAATCCTCCTATTGTTGTTTATAATATTGCTGAGGATTCTATATGCCTTAAATTCGTGGATCCAAAAAAAAATACTAATCTGATTTCATAAAATGTGGAAGAAATGGGAACTTAACCTTCATGTAGTTCTTAGTAAAATTCGTAAATCATCCCCAATGGAGTAGCATTCAAGACTTTAACTTTATCAATATGACTACGATCCCTTAACTTAACAACCTATATCATAGTACATCGTAACTACCCAAGCAATGTAGTGTACCAATAAGATGGCAAAACGCTAACAAGATTGGGAAAAATCAATAAAAAAGAAAACCATAATAATTCCCTTGTAAAGACAATAATTGCGGTTTTAAATTGAACTTAAATTTTGGTTAGTTGTTTGAGTTTTTTTTCGATGGCCCTGCACTTTTCAACTAGCTGTTTGAGCTGCTGTCACTGGATTATGGTTTTCGAAAATGTTTTCAATTTAATGGCAGCTGATAAATGAGACAAATTGTGGTTAGATTTAAGACAAATGGTTTGATTTGTCTTTTGGCCACAGTTGTTGTTTCTTCTTGATTTGAAATCTGTCTATGGTTAAAGTTTTTTTGTTGCCAGTAGCGGTTATCTGATTTTGGTTGAGGCTAACTGCTGGTCATAATATGCAAATTGTAACGTTCCATTCACACACAAGTCTTTGAGATCTCAGAGACATGGACAATCCCATAAGTTGGGTTTTCAGGCCAACATCTACGATGGTGATGGGCAACAGCAGCAGCAGTAGCAGCAGCATAAGACGAATAGAAGAGAAAACAACATTTCAAGGCAAGAGGAGACAACGAATTTGAAATCATTGCAGACCAAACATTTCTCAGTAACTGACGTGCAACGAATATTAAATTCCCCGATTACTGGTCATGTGGCATGGATGTTTGGTTAGATGGATGGTTGGCTGGCTGGCTGGTTGGTTGAATGAACAAATACTTGGATGGATGGATTAAGTTGAATAGGAAATACTCTCCGATTGTAACATGATGTACAGTGGCCACAGTAGGATGTTATTGAAACTATAGAGCATGCTTCACAGCCCCCGTTGCCATCAACCCACTGTCTTCGATTTCAATGCTAATTTTAAGTTTAATTTATCGCCATTGTTGCTGTCAATGTTAGCAACCCATCTATCGACAATTGTTATTGGACATTCACACCATTAACGTCTTGGCATCATTTTCAGCCAATCATCAAAATCAAAGCCAAAAACCTCATCACCGAGATGTCACAGAAACGAATGGCTGTTCATTCGATTGTTTTTTTTTTTTTTTTTGTAAGTGTCTGATTTACGATATTGAAAATATTTAACGTTAACCTGGCCAGTTCAAATCACAAATCAACATAAAAACGTGTAAACAAGACATTAAGTTCGGCAGGAGCGAACTTTTTATTCCCTCCGTTTCTAAGGTGCATTTTGAATTTTATGCGAATCGCTTGAAATATATGTCAAAATCGTTCATAATCTATATAAGTATACATTTTTAACAGATTGCCTAACCAACGGCCAGAGAAACGGTTAGTACTAGAATCTTGAATTTTTGCATGTAGGAAGGAGTTGGTGTGTAGAGGTGTGATAAGTTGCGATTTTTAGATATCTGAACTAAAAGGTACCATAAACTGAATTTTAATGCTAACATTCGACATTTTTCAAGCAAAAATCTTCATGTTTCACATATAGGTCACTATTAATACTAGACAGCTGTGTTTTAAGTAAATTCGGTGCTTTTAGAACTATAATCCCAAAATATTGCATTTAGATGACCATTTTCACAAGGCAATAGATAAGTTTGTACTTTGGAAAGTCGTATTAAAAAAGAATATTAAAAAATCGTATTTTCTGCTCAAATTCTATATTTTTATACCTTCCACCTGGAAAAAGCAGGGAATATTAACTTTGTCATTCCGTTTGTAACTTCCCTAAATATTCGTCCTATATGTATATTCATGATCAACATAAAATTCTAAGTCGATTTCACGATGCCCGTCTATCTGTCTCTTGAAATCTCGATACAGCCCACATTATTTGACGTATGTCTAGGATGGTTGGTATTGAAAATGAGATAAATCTGTCCACGTTTTGTTATAGTCGCCATATAACGTTACCTCTCGATATTCGATATTTTGATGATTTTTGTCACATTTTCCCATGGATTTCTCTAAAAATTTTTATTTGTAGGTCATAATGGGTTTTATCTCCGGTGGCGGAACATTAAATGTCCAGCTCTGGCGACAGAACATTGATTATTTAGGTCCACGTTTTTCTATAGCACACATTTAACGCTACCCACCGATATTCGGAATTTTAATATGCTGGTCACATTTAATCACGAAATTGTTTCAAATTTGGCATTTAAGAAGATTTGGTATAAAAATGAGGTATACAATTTTATAATTTTGATTTGAGCGAACTGTCAGAGATGAAATGCTGATATTTGAAAATAAAATTACAGGGTATGTAAGAAATTTTGAAAATTCGTACTCATGTATGCTAAATAGTACTATATTTGCTAGAATTTAGATTTTGGTGCCCAGTAGAGCTGTTTTCCTGAAATTTTAAATAAGATTGCTGTCGGAAAGTTTATACTTATATAGGGTGGGAAAAACTGCAATTCAAATTTTATTGTTAATTTTTACATTTTTTTTTAAAACATCAAATTTTAGAATTAGTTTAGATTTGTTCGAATTGGTCACCTTTGGTACGAATTATGGCCTTCAAACGGCCAATGAAACCGAAGGTGCACATTTTCAGCTGACCTCTTTGGCAAGTAAACACGATCATTTTGTTTGTTTACAAACTGCTGGGCAACGAATGTTTTCTCATCGGAGGAAAACAAAATTCGGCACTTCACCACTTTCGGCCAAGCGAATCTACTCTTTAGCTCTTTTGAGTCTATTTTCTTTTTGTTGCGGTGTAATTTCTTGCACTTTTTGAAATTTCAGTGGCTTTACCCCGAGCTCAGTTTTCAATATTTGCCGAATGGAATATTGCGACATGTTCAGCCCACGAGCCATTTTTCGGCCACTGCGGCACGGGTTTCGATCAAGTCGCTTCTTTACTTTTCGAACCATTTCTGCTGATGTTGCTGTTTTCTTCCATCCACTTCCTTGACGTCGGGCTACGCTACCAGTATCACGGTAACGAGCGATGGTATGAGACACAAAACGATTTATTCACATTTAGTGTGTTCTAACGATAGCCACTTGTTGTTTTCCATGCAAATATAAAGAAATCAAACTATCACGCTTGAATTCCATCACGAATAACTTTTTTCTGGAAAATTCTGAGCAAAATGCTTTTGCACGCTTGTAAACAATATAATGAGCTGTCACTGGAATAACTTTAACAGCTGTCGGTCAAGTGGCGTAGAAATGACAGCAGTTTCAAGTTTGTTGCAGTTTTTTCCTCTTACTCTGTATTATTGAAGTTTTCACCTTTTTGTGAGGGAATTGTAGGAAAATGTTTACCTTTTACACCAAAAAGTCTTTAAAATATTAGACACCAACAGCGACATCTATATCAAATTTGGGATTTTAACTCTATTCCTTCACCCAATACCAAATTTAGCAATTGTCGAACAATTACAGTACACATATCCAAAACCTCTTTCATATCTCAATACCAGATGCAACAAAGACCACAATATCAAATTTGAGAATTCCAGCCCTTCAACTTTTCAACCTTTGTTTTCTTACCAAATTTTATTGATTTTAGCTCTTTTTATTCACATAGTACTAAAAAGTACCACTTTGGCAAGCCCGAATTTCAAAATACCCTTTCGTACATCTATCCTGCACTCCATCAGTAACTCTCATTCCAAATTTCAGAGATCTTCCCCTTTCACAATTTTTTCTCTTTCCCTTCACCCAAAACCAAATTTAGTACTTTTTAGTGCTTTCCTTACAATTATGGTACACATTTCCGAAACTGCCTCCATATGTCCAGGCAGCACATGAATAGCGACCATAATATCAAATTTCAGATTGCAAGCACCACCCTTCACCCAATACCAAATTGTACCAAATACAATACTATTTTGTACTTTTCACGTACTTGTAGTCCACATTTTCAACACCTCATCCTTAGCACAAACCTACCACAAACAAGGACCCCAATAAAAAATTTTAAAATTCCAGCTTCACCAAATTTGCCCTAAAACAAAATGTTCCGAATTTAGTACTATTTAGTACAGTTCACACACTTAGTACACATTTTAAAAAACCACTTTCATATATCAAATTTACTTTCCAGCTTTGATTCTCATACCGAATTTTTAGATTTTTGCTATATTCGTTCACATAATATCAAATGGTACCATTTGATATTTTAGAACTTGTCCTAACCTTGAATTTCAAATCTCCCAAAAACCCCTTGGTACATCCATTTTGCACTTTATAAGTGAATGTCATTCCAATTCCGAATTTAGCTCATTCCGTTTGTTCAATACAAAATATTAAACTTTTAGTACATTTTAGTTCTTTCGTATCCTTTTAGTACGAATTTCCAGCCTTATCATAAGCCTGCACATCAAGACTGATCCTTGCGCAATATTTCAATATTCTAGCTTTAGCCGTTTCGTCTGGGCTTTAATTCTTCGTCAGATCAGTCGTATATTAATAGTCTCAGATTTTTTTAAGTATCTAGTATTCCACCATCGACTAATTCAGAACAAAAATCTTTATTCAAATTCATTAAATTTTCAAAAACAAATATTCATCAAACGTTCGGTTTTTCTGAATGCATTTATGTGAGTTTGCCTCTTGGCTCTGGCCCTGACCACTCGTCTCAAATATATGTATCTCCCATATAATTGCAGAATTTATGACAGATTTCTGTATGGCGGCGGGTATTTTATTTCTCCTTCTTTCTTCTGTATTTACGTTGTTGTTTTTTTTCCACACCGCCATATATATACGACGCTCATAAATCATATTGCAAATTCTTTAAGTATCATGTGAGAAATTGATCGGAGACAGAGGCAAATTTAAACCAATCCATTCGAATCCATTTCAAAGCAACAAAAAAAATGTCGATGGTTGTTGTTTTTGATTTTCGGCAGAAAGAGCTGTTGTGCGCGAAGATAACGGGAGGAAGCTATCATCGCTCTTGCTGCTGTTCACTTAATGCGATTGCAAATCATTGACATCAGGTGTCAGTGTAAATAAATGCTGAAATCATCTGATTTCAGATTAAATAAAATATTGATTGGCTTGAAAACAAAAGCAACAAAAAAACAGTGCGCAATAAATTCGGCGCGAAAATGACGAGATATGGAGAATTGGAAGAGGTCTCTACACACTGGAAATCGTTGAAGATGGTGTTACGTTACGAATGATGGGATATGCCTAAATTTGATATATATTTCGGATTTCAAACGTATGGGTGGGAAACCCCAAAATGCAAAATGGGGATGACCCTTCAAGACAGAAGATGAAAGTTTTTACCATATCCTGTGAGGAATTGTTACGCATATGAATAATTTTCCGACATATCATCGTTTCCACAGTCGAAAGCCTAAAAACAGGCAAAGGGCCATCTCTGGTTATTACCCATAAATTTAGAACCCTTATTCAATAATCTACTTTCCAACATAATAATGTACCAATACCTCTTCTTTTATATCTCCCTGTTTTCTACCCATATTCTATATCTCATTTATCTGTTATCGGGTATTGAATTCATTTATTTCTGCATTTATTTCATTCCATGTAATGATCATTATGTTCATACGTTCATAAATATAGATCTGAATTTCATATGAATGCAGCAGATATCTGAATATGTATATCCGTTTGCAGAGTTGCCTTATGATCAGTTTGTAATAGTCTCGTTTTATTTCTCGATTTCATCACAAGGTGAAGGCAGTCATTCTGTGCTCTTGCACGAGCCACTCAGCCGCCGTGTGAACAGTTGCGCACAGTGGAGGGCAAAAGTGATGCGAAATATTAGGAACAATTTAAAGAAATTATTATTAGTGAAGAACGATGGTAATGTTTACCAGGGGGTTTTATAAAAACAACAATAATGGGATAAAGCCTGACCATTTTGCAACAACAAAATACTACGGTATCCCGAACAAACAAGCCAACACTGTTCTGAAAATTATTTCCTAAAAATATTAGGGGGATAAATAAAACTTGTGGGAGAGGAAACAAAGAAACTTGTAAAGATATAATGAGAGAATATATATTTTTATACCCTCCAACATAGTATGGAGGGTATATTAAGTTTGTCATTCCGTTTGTAACACCTCGTAATATACATGTTAGACCCCACAAGGTATATATATTCTTGATTAGCATAAAATTCTAAGTCGATTTAGAGATGTTCGTCCATCTGTCCATCTATCTGTCTGTCCGTCAGTGGAAATCACTCTAGCTTCCGAACGAATTGAAGTAGATTGATAAAATTTTAATCAAATATATAATATTATGTCTGCTGGATTTTTGGTATTGGGCCATGTAGGTCCATATAACGGTACCTCCCGATACTCGGTATTTGATGATTTTTGCGACATTATTCATCGGAATTGTTTCAAATTTGATATTTGTAGTTCGAAATGAATGCTACAGCCTAAGACAGAAAATTGTCTGTGCAGATCCAGTCTTCGTATAGCCCCCATATAACGGTACCTCCGAATATTCGGTTCGTTGCTGATTTTAGCAACATTATTCAAGGGAATTCTTTCAAATTTGGTATTTTAAGTTTGAAATGGATACTAAAGCCTATGACAGAAAATTGTCTGTGCAGGTCCTCGTCTTCACATAGCCCCCACGGTACCATCCGATATTCGGTATTTTGATTATTTTAGCGACATTATTCACCAATTTTTTTTTGTAAGTTCACATTTGAATATTGTAATGGCTTATGGCAAAGTTGCTTATGCAGGTCCATATTGTCGTAAAGACCCTAAGTAACAGCTACATTCGGTATTTTATAAGATTTTAACAGAATTTCTGACGGATTTTATTGTTTTTGAGAGATTGCCAAATTCGTTCCAATGGTGGAGGGTATTCAAAGTTCGGCCCGGCCGAACTTACAGCTTGTTTACTTGTTTTAAACAATTTTAATCGATCTTACTAATGGTGCTTGTTCAAGGTACAAAGCTATTCAGGTCCTAGTGATGCTTAGTCAAGAGTCGACTTGCCCTCAATAATGAAGTGGACTTTTCAATTTTGTCGATTTTGACTATTGACTTTGACGCATTCCCAAATCCACCTACTTCTCTCAAAATTCTAGCTCTCTTTCTTTGGCCGAATCCAAATTTATTACCATACTTTTCGTACAGTTGCACCACGCATGTCCAAATCAACTCCTTTTCTCCACTCAAGACACCAAGTTACCAAATTTCAGAATTCCACTTCTATCTCAGCACTCAATGGTACATTTTGTGGCATTTTGCATTTTTCGTTCGTTCATGGTACGAATTCCAAAACCACCTCCATATCTTAACCACACAGACCAACAGTGACATCCATATCGAATTGTTGGATTTCAACTCTTTAACTTCCCCCATTCCGAAATTAAGTACCATTTAGTACAATTATAGTTCGCATATTCAAAGCCAGCTCTTTGTCCCTAAAGACAGCAACGGAGACATTCACATCAAATTTCGGTATTCCAGCTCTATTCCTTCATCCAATACAAATTCTACAAAAGATAGTACTTTTGAGTACCATTCGTACAATTGAAGTACATGCATCCAAAACCCCTTTCATATCTCAACTTCAGATACCAACAGAGACCACAATATCAAATTTGCAGATTTCAGCCCTATTCCATCACCGAATACAGTTATAGTATCATTTAGAATTTTTCGTTCAATTATAGGACGTTTTTCCAAACCATGCGAAATCTCAACAGAAATACATCAGAAATCTAAACATCAGATTTTAGCTCTATTCCATGCACCTAATACCAAATGTAGCACTATTTAGTACTTTTGCTACAATTGTTGTACACATTTTCAAAACCACCTTACTTTGCAATTCCAGTTCAATATGTGGAATTCGTGTGGCCTAATCCCTCCCTCAATACCAAATTTAGTACCTTTTACCACTTTTCTGTACAATTATAGTACACATTTCCAAACCACTTTCATATCTCATTCCAGTTCCAACAGACCTCATTACCAATACCAAACTTGGAACCATTTAGTACTTTCGTAAAAATACAGATACATCTCAAATTCAGATACCATGAATAAACGTAAATATCAATTTCAGATTCATCTCTATTCCTTCTCATCTCTTTTCTCTATTCCTCTATTCCAGCACGCAATACCAAATTTAGTACCATTTGGTACTTTTTGTACAATTATAGTACACATTTCTAAAACCGCTACCATATCTCAATTCTAGGTACAAACCAGATATTGAGGTCTCTCAATAAAATTTCGAGATTTCAGCTTTATTCCTTCATCCAATTCCAAATTTAGTACTATTTAGTACTTTTCGTACAATTATAGTATATATTTCCAACAAATAAAATTTCATGATTTCAGTTCTATCCCTTCACTCAATACCAAATTTAGTACTATTTAGAACTTTTCAAACAATTTTATTACACTTTTCCAAATTCCTCTTCCATATCTCAATTCCAGATACCAACAGAGTTCTCAATATCAAGTTTCAGGATTTCAGCAATATTATTTCACCCAATAGCATTTATTACCATTTAGCACTTTTCGTAAAAATACAGGACGCATTTCCATACCACTGGTAATCTAAAACCCAGATACTATCAGTAATCTACATATGAAATTTCAGGATTTTATCCATATCTCTTCACCTAATACCAAATTTTGCACTATTTAATACTTTTTGTACGAAAATAGGATGTATTTCCTAGACCATCTCCATATGACCAGGATATACATGAAAAGCAACCCTATTGCCAAATTTCGGATTTCAAGTAATATATGTTTACTTAATACTAAATTGTACGAAATATAGTACTATTTAGTACTTTTCGTGCACTTTCTCTTAGTCACAAACCAACCACTAACAGGGAACCTAATACAAACTTCAAAATGCCAGCTTCATCCGTATACCCCGAAGTATAAGGTGCCAAATTTAGTACTATTTAGTACAGTTCACACACTTGCTACACATTTGTAAAAATACCTTCATATATCAAGGTTACTTTCCAACCTTGATTTTTATACCTTTTAAGACGTTAAAGTTTTCGTAACCTTAAAGTTTGAACCACCAAAAATCCTTGGTACATATATCCTGCTATGATGTCAGTTACTCTCATTCCAACATTTCAGAATTCCAGCTCATTTTCAATACAAAGTTTTCAATTTTTAGCTTATTTTAGTAGTTTTCGTGCCCTCGTAGTACGATTCTCCAAGAACCCCAGATTTAGCACGAGCTACACAACAATACATGTCTTCATGCAAAATTTCAAGATTCTAGCTTCAGTCGTTTCGTCTGGGTATTTATTTAGAGCTCATATTAGATCTATATCTCTCAATATATTATATACAAATAATTCACCTGCAGACAATTTTGTCCCCTACTGTCGGACAGAAATGTAGGCGCGAATAACTTCATTGCAGAAAATTGTCTCAACTTTTGTTATTGGTTTTTTGTTTTTATATCATTCTTGTTTTTTTTGCTCATTCATCTACATTGTTTATATATCATACGCACATATAAATATATGTATCTATGTTTGTATTCGAAAATTATTCTTTTTTCTTTCCCCTTAGGTTATTGACATTTAAATATGCAACAGACGCACTTTGCTCAAAACAAACTGCAAAAAAAAAATAATGCGGAATATCATAACATTCGGCCGACCATTATCAGCATAATCATTTGTTGTCGTTATGTTGTTGTTGTAGAGAGCAACAGAACATTGCCATTGACACCATCGTCTCCGACCAGCTGTAGTCAATAATTGCCGTTTAATAGTCAGACTGAGGTGATGATTTTAGGATAAGGGTTCTGGGATGTCTATGGTGATTTTTTTATAATTTATTTTGTAGCTGGAATGCAACATCAAAGGACATATCTTGAAACCTATAATTATAATAACGCTGGGCAACCCTAATAATAATTATAGGAAGACCTCTAGGTAGTGAAAGTAGAGCTACAAATAGAAGACACGTGTAGCTGTGGAACCTTATTTTGCATAATAAGATTAATTGGATGTTAATTTTTTGATTAAGATTCCTTGGAATTTGGTTAAAATGTCTTCTTATTACTGACAACATACGAGTATTTTTTGGAAGAAAATTTTTACCCTCTAGCGAGTCACCAAAGGGGTCATTTTGGTCCTATTTTCATCATTTTAAAACTCAATTAAGACGGGATCATAATTAGTCTAAATTTTCCGCAAAATAATTTGTCATGAAATTCTACTATATGGCTTAGAATACATCAAAAAGTCTAAATCTTAGTTAAACTCCAGGAATTCATAGAAAAAACCCATTTCTGGATTAAAGTCCTACTTCATACGAATTTATGCAAAAATCTTCTACAAAGATTTATTTTAGTCAAATACAAAATATTCTTCACCAAATTTTACTGGAAGCCACCAAAATTTTCTATTTCCGTTATATATCAAGAAAATCTGCATCACGTGACATACATTCCTATTTTTTGTAACCTCCGCTATACATAAGGTATGGAGGGCATATAAGTTCGTCATTCCGTTTGTAACTCACCAAAATAATAACCAAGACATAACAAAGTATATATATTCTTGATCAGCGTAAAATTTTGAGACGATTTAGCCATGTCCCTCCGTCCGTCTGCCCTTCTGTTGCAATCACACTAGAGTCAAATCAAATAAAGATAGGAGGCTAAAATTTTGCACAATGATACTCCCTTGATTTTAGTTATCTTCCGTCCATCCGGAGATGGGCAATATCATTCCACTCCTTCTGGTACCTACCCCTTAAAAGGTCGAAATTGTTTTCCGTCCAGAAAGAGAAAGGATAATCCGATTTTGCTCCAACTTTGCAAATCAAATATTTGCCTCAATAGAAGGTCAGATGCGAAAATGGACAATATCGGCCCACTCCATCAAGTACCTCCCTCACAAGGGTCAACATTGATGAATATAACTCTTATAAAATGTGATGTAAGAGTCCGATTGTCTCCAAATTACACAGATCACAATACTCTTATTAACCAAAGGTCTGGTGTGAAGATGAAATATATCGGCCCACTCCTTCGGGTAACTCCCACACAAAGGGTCAAAATTTAAAACACCCAAAACGATCATAAATTCCGAAACGATCATAAATTTCTTCGTATTTCATACATCCCATTATTTATACTAACAAGATCTACTGTGGAAATGGGATATATCGATCCACTCCTTCTATCGGGTGTTTTTTAAGCTAGATAGAACTTTAAATTGTAAAAAGTAACACAAAAATTAAATTTTGATGAAAGTTTTTTGGGAACAGTGTTGGCATGTTTGTTTGGGATACCGTAGTATTTTGTTGTTGCAAAATCATCAGGCTTAATTCCATTATTGTTCTTTTTATTTCTTCAAAAATGAGGCCGAAGCTCGCGTTACGGTTATGAAGATCGTTACCGCACCATGATGAATGATTTTTTGTTTAAAAAATATGGATGACATTGATCCGGAGAGATGTGTTTTTTTCAGGATGGCGCTACGTGCCATACGGCGAACGCAACCATCGACTTATTGAAATCAAAATTTGGCGATAAGATGGAGGTCAGCATTGTTCGTGTTATTCGTGACAAGAACATCCGCGGTACCCATATACCCGACAACATTTTCAAATGTTAATGTCACATATTGATCTTTCGAATAAAAGAAAAATTTGATTAAAATTTAATTTTTTGTGTTATTTTTTACAATTTCAAGTTCTATCGGGCTTAAAAAACACCCTGTAGTACCTTGCTAAAA